>NC_055676.1:20828213-21145713 GCF_017976325.1 Chelmon rostratus | reverse complement strand
AAGACAAATACAAAACCAGCCGATTATCACCTGAAGAATATCTCAAGAATTAAAGATAAACATTTATCCTGGTCCACACTAAAACCAGGAGAGACCACATCAGTCCAGTTGTCAGATGTTTTCACTCTCTTCCTGTGTGACAAATACAACATAACAGATTTTAAAGTGTTGGGTCATAAAGCTGTAAATGGTTTAGGGCCAAAGTGGTCAGACCTCTCAGATGGTCTGGGTTCAGGTCTGCTTCCTGTCCCCAGAATCAAAACTAAACCTGGAGGCAGCATTCAGTGTTCATGATCCACAGATCTGGGACAAACTCTTTCAACTCTCTGTAGGTTCTTTTAAATCAGATCTTCAGACTGTTAAGGACTTCATTTAAATCTCACACTGTAATTTAATTCTGCTGTTTCATTTGTCTGATTATATTCCATCTTATTTGCATCTTTTATTCCATGTTTTTCTCTTTTTAAATCTTCTTCGTGTGTCTTTTCATATATTTTCTTTGTGCCTTCCTGCTGAATGTAAAGCATCGTGAATCGCCTCGTTGAACGCTGTAAACTCACCTTTGACGCAGCTGTAATGTGAAGCCTCGGCCACTGGGAGGCAGCACTGGCTCGAGCTGCGCTGCTCTGCTGCGGGTTTACAGAGCGACTGCTGGTGTGAAGGTCATCCTGCTGCTACTGAGGGAGAAATGTAATGCCATGCAAAGAGGACATACTTTCACCTGAACAAACTGACACCAACAATAAGCACTGAGTTCATACGATCAGAGCATACAGTCACGCCTCAGAGATGCTGACGTGACAGGGAGGTGGATGAGGATGACAGTGACAGATGGTGGATGAGCTTCATGATGTGGAACAGTGTGATAAAATGTTTGATCTGTTTTCACTTTTCACAGCTGAGGACAGATTCTTAAGTGAGCGATCAATAAGGTTGTCAACACCCCGACTTCATTAAAGAATCGACTCTCAAACACACTGTGTCAGCAGCTAAAGGCCGAGAAACACACACACACACTGCAGCTCTCACACACTCAAACTGCAGACAACCAGAGTTCGTTCAGATATTTTCATTGAGGATGAAGCTGGTTGTTTTCTGGGACACAGAGCAGAGATCTGTGTGTGCGTGTGCGTGTGCGTGTGTGTGTGTGTGTGTGTGTGTGTGTGTGGTGTGTGTGTGTCTGTGTGTGTGTGTGTGTGTATGTTCTCCTGCAGAGCTGTGAAAAGGTCTTACATCACTGATGATGCAAAAGGTTTTCTTGGAACTTTTTGGCTCTTTGAAAAAGTGACCAGTGTCCGCAGCAGAAGAAAAGACAAACAGACCTGATTTCCACATTGCGAATCAGGTTTCTGCAGAACCTTGTGGCTTCTGGTGCACTCACAGAACTACACGTGTGATACACAGTGAAGACATATCTGAAAAAAAAATCACAAACTGCACATTTGCCTCATCGTCTTTATGTTTCAGCCTCTAAAACAAGCGCCACCTCGTTACTCTGGAGCAGCCATTCACATGATCATCAGTTGTAAGTACTGTAACTTAAGTACACATTTAATTAACTTCCAGTATTTCCATTTTATACAACCCTATACTTCCATTCGGCTGCATCTCAGAGGGGACTATCAGCCCTTGGCATTGTACGTCTCTGCAGACCGCACATATGTTGAAACTTAACGTTTCAGTTTTCAGTTTTCAGTTGTGACAGCGCTGTGGGTACAGTCTAGTTCGTTTTAGGCACAAAAACAACTCAGTCGGGATTAGAAAAAGATCATGTTTTCGATTAAAAATGCTGTTTACACACACTACACACACAGCTGGAAAATGTCTCATTAGAAATAACCAGTTTTGTCAGCTGTCACACCTCCACCTCCAAACTCAGCTCATACACATGTAATGTTAACCTGAACGACGTCACTTTGATACCTGCTGCAGAAACATTGATGTGATATTTACAAAACATACAAATTTAATGTGTTCGTGATTTGCAGAAACATACAACACTAACATTTTATTCTTTTTACTTTTTACTTCATTACATTTATCTAGTTACTTTTCAGATTCCGTCCTGTCCATTGAAAACCACATATCTCCAGATATGTTGCTGCTGATGAAGTTTTCCTTCATGTCTTGAGAAAATTCTCCTCCTTCTTCAGCTAAATAAACTGTTTAAAAAGCCTCTTGGATCAGATGAAAATGCATCGTCACAAAGCTGAAAACAGGCTGTTTTTCCTGAGATACGAGGTTCTCACAGGACAGCCAGGCTACAAACATATGATGATCTCATAGAATATGATGCATCGCTGTAGATTAAACCAGCCAACAGTATATAAAGTAGTTCAAATGAGCTCAACCTGAAACATCTACAGCAGTAAAATGCAGCATTAATGCAGCAGGAATTTTAATCCACAAACATCAGATATGATAGAGAAACACTGACAGGAACATTTTACTGCTACACTTCTACTTTATGTACTTTAAGTATATTCTGCTGATAATACTAGCATACTTTCACTGGAGGAAGGTCTTGAATGCAGGACTTTTACTTGAGTACTGTCCCATAATGCAGTATTTGTACGTTTGCTTCAGTAGAGGATCTGAACATTTTTTCCATCGCTGCTGCAGGTCAGTCCTGAGACTGTGGGTTTGACTAGTTTGTTCTGGTCAGCAGCAGCTTGTCTGAAGTCAGCGTTATTACCCCCAAAGACTCTCTGGTTGGGTGAAAGTGAAATATAAAGTAAATAAAAATGGGGGAAGCGTCTCCAGGAGGTTTCCCTCAGAAGACCCCCTGTGCCTGGTTTCCACAAAGCCTGATGCGTTCTCATGGAGGCGAAGTGAAACTGCAGCCAGACAGCTGCACGCTGCCAGCTCACTGAGGCTGATTACACAACTTATCTGTGTGTGTGTGTGTGTGTGTGTGTGTGTGTGTGTGTGTGTGTGTGCGCCTCATAACAAAAGCACAGAGGGTTCATTCACTGATGTCTCCTGGATCCAATTTAAGAGGAGCTGAGAGGGGGTCTTTCCTCTATTGTCTCTCTGTCGTTGGATTGCTCAACATTTAGCCTTTATCCCGCTCTGCTGCTCTGAGCTTTTCCTGCTCATGCTTAGAGTCCAGAGATGATCCATGTGAGCATCCTTTATCATCAAAGCCTTCATTTCTCCTACGACGACAACCATGATGAAAAATAGTCACTGAGGACCTTTTCTGAAGACCCCAGGGGTGCAGTCTATGAAGTCATGACGTTTCATACGGACAATCACGGTGCTGAGAGGATGAATGTAACTGACTTTAGTGATCCTCTGCCTCTTCATGGCGCCATCATCAGGCTAAAGCCTTAATGTGTCCAACACTTTGGTTTGTGAGCAAATACCTGCAGAAATACTGACATTCCCATCAGCCTCAGCTGGACTTTTTGTTCACTGCTAGCAAATGTTAGCATGCTAACATGCTAAATCAAGATGGTGAACACTTTAACGTTATACCTGCTAAACATCAACGTGTTAGCATTCTGTCCACATTGTCATCTTAGCATGCTGATGTTAGCATTTAGCTCAAAGCATGGCGGATGGTGGACAGGACCAGGTTTCATGTCCTGAGTCCTGCGCTGTTAAGGTTTGCATTAGTGAAAGACTGGCATCCTGTTCCACTTTCCTTCTCAGTCTTTAATTTACATGCATGTAAACATCCCAGGTTGTTACAGGTTGCATTAAATGTTACAAACAACTCTTCACACAGGATACAGTCAACCAGCCTCTCCTTTCTTACACCAGCAGAATTTCTGTGCCTGCATCAACCTAAACCTTGAAACCTTAAACTCTTCCAGGAGTCAGCAGCTAAAATTATCCACCGCTGTTAATAAGACTAGAAACAAAAAAACAAAAGAAGCGTCCAGGTGCCGAGATTATTTGTGATATAGATCTGAGAACGTAAATATTTGAACCTAACCCTCTCCTCCAGCTTGTAGCATCAGTTCCAAGACTCCTGAAGACCCCATTCAGGCCCCTCTTGTGTGCCCCTGCCTCTAAAACTAGGCCAGCTGAAATGAACTTCACTTCATTTATGGACTGTGTTTTAACTGCCCCCCCACCCCCTGTGAGAGGTGATGCTGAGAGGAGAGGGAAGAGGAAGAACAGAAGAGGAAGAGCAACAACCAAGGCAGAGTTTTCTGCCTTTTTTTTTTTTTTTTTTTTTTTGCTTATTTAGCAAAACTTCACAGTAACATCAGAGGTTAAGTGTCTTGACCTCAATGCCCCCACCCAAACCCACGGCATGGCCCAGAAAAGTAACCTCTGGCTGCATGGTGGAGGTCTTTCATTGCATCCTGCATCAGTGGAGGTATGTGCTGATTGAGGTGCTTGTACTTTACATCAGTATCTTCTTTTCACTGAATACCTCCTCCAAAACTGAAAAAAGGGTTTTGTATGAGAAACAAATACAGTAAAAAGATAAAAGATAAAGTCTCGAGACTTTGTTGTGACGAAATATTTCATGAAACAATTCTCAACGTTTGTTCCCACCTTGATGTGTTTTATCCAAGTGGTTTTGTCAATTTGCTTGAGTTTAAAGTCTGGTGATATTTTATGTTTTTTTGCCATGAAAATGGCCAAATAGCAGTGAATGCTAACGGCTAACTGCTAACAGTTCTGTGTGTATCACAGTCTGATAGATCGTCTTCGTCTGAGCTCCATGAAAAACTCATCAGTGAGCCTCACTGTTGCTCTGACTAACATGTTCCTTCATCACCATGAACACACACACTGTAGTTTATTCTGACTCAGTCCCACACACACACACACACACACACACAAACACACCGTCCTGTTGCCACAAACACTCACTACAGCATCAAATGTGGATTCATCCGCTGCTGAAAATAGTCCCAACAGATGCATTAATTCCTCCTCTTTGATTCCTACTTGAGGAAATTACTGAACCCTTTTAAAGTGCCGGTTGCTTATTTTACACAGTTTCATGTGTTTGTATGAGCAAAATCCACCTCCGGTCTGCCTGCGAGCTGAGCAATACTTCTAAACTGTTCTGTAGGCCCTCGGAGCCTGTTCACTCACAGACGGAAGACTTTTCAGTGATCATTGCTTCAGAGCCAAGAGTTGTGGCTGAACATACAAGCCAAACAGGCTCACTAATGTCACCAGAATTTACTCCCTCTGGTGGGACTGCAGCCAGGTTTTGGTAAGGGTTCAAGTTGCCAGCTATTTCAGCAAAAGTGTGCGGGTTTCTATCTTGTGAAATGGCCATGTTGAAAATAAGTGTTCTTATTTCAAAGTGCTTATAATGAATATTTCTATAATAACAATGTATAAAATAATGATGTGAATATGAATAATAAATAATGAAATCTCAGTTACTGCAGGTTTAGCATGTTATGCAAATTTACTTCGTCCATGCAAGCAAATCCTCTGATTGTGGTGATTCCAATAAAATTATTACATTTTAGCAGCAAATTTGGCCGCTTTAAATGCTGCTGTGGAACATTTATATACCAGGCACCTATGTACTGTACGTCTGAATGACGAAAAGCCACCGCTTTAACCAACAGATGACTCCGGTCATGTTCCAGCTCTGATGGGGACTACAGTGTGACAGAGACAGGACTGAACCTCAGAGAGCTCCAGCCGGTTAGCCAGCGGTTGTCCTCAGGCAGATACATCGAGCAGGAAATGCTTGTTACCTAAAGATTGAGCTGGAAGTCATTACTGCAGGATCTGGCCTAAAGTGCTTGACGCATTCATGCACATATGTCTGCTTGAGGCCATTAGGTGGAGGCGATGCTAAAGACAGGAGGAAGGAAGGATCCCTAAGTAGTACAGAGGAGATGAAAGCGAAGAGTTCAGAGCTAATGACAGAGGGGAGATCAGAAAGCGAAGGCCCCGTGTGGATCTGTTAGGAGTCTATTGGAGCTAATCAGCTTGTGCTGTCTGCTCGGGCCCTCTGGTCATGCCGGGAGCCACCAGGAAACATGTTTCTGTTTATGTGATGGGTCCCAGTAAGTTCTAAAGATGCTGGATGGGTCCACTAAACAGTTAGAGTTACTTTCTCATCATACAGCTAACTCTCTGTTCCACAGTTAACGATGAGTAGTTTCATCAACAGAAAAGAGACGAAGAAACGAAATTTTTCGAGCTTGATTCTGTTTCTTTTGTTTTTTCAGCTTGGGTCCTATGTGCACTGTTTTAGCCATCGTCCCCATCAATAATAAGAAAACTGTACTCAAGTTAATAGGTGAGATGTGGGAACACTAACAAGCTCACTGGTTTCTTGACCTGATGATAAAAGAAGTCCAGACACGAGAAGTCAAGCTTGAAACGAAACTCAAGCTCAGTAAAACGAATCTGTCAGAGAAAACAAGGTTGAATTATTACACAAACTTTACGTTGTTGTTTACGGACCTTCAGCTTTGACCTGCTGTCCCCGCCGTAGCTAACCAGGCATCATTACCAACATTTCACTCCCAGTTTTACCTCCAAATAAAGTGTTTTAGGAATCAGTGGCTTCCAACATGGGCGTCAGGACACCCATGAAGTTCACAAGATGAATCCTGAGATGATGAGCAGCAGGAAAGAAAAGCAGATTTCAGGAAGACAAAATTGTGTTTATTTTTTCAAGCTTTGATGTTTTCTGTTTTCTCTTGTGAATTGCTGAACAGTTGTATCTCTAAAATTACTTTCTGGATGAACCGATCACGTCCAGCATTCCCAGATCCCAGAAAGTACTTTGGAGAACTGAATGTTATCTCGCCTCATGTGTGACCTCAGCGCTCTGTACGTTACGCTGTGATTCGATTACACAGTTATTTTTGACCTGTTATCCAACAACGATTTGTGCCTTTGTGATCTCAAAGATTCTGTGATCTATCAGATCTGTGAGATCATTGAAATACCTCTGAAGGTACATCCTGCGCTCAATAACAGCTACAGCATTTTCCCTTTTCCTCTGAAGCTCATACGTCTGGAAACTTCATGTGACCTGATCTTCTTCGCCCATCAACACCCCCGACGCCAAGCAGAGACCAGAATCGCATCCTTCATGTGCCAATCTAAATAAATGACCCATGTCCTGGAGAGAGCGCTGGTTAGTTGACCTTTTCCATCTGCAGTCCCTCAGAGGTCTCTGAAGATCAACCAGCCTCAAACTCTGAATAGACTCTTTATTCTGAACAGCAGCTGTGGCGCTGACTCCGTCTGTCAGAAACAAATGCACCTACGTGGCTTCTACGTCAGTTCAGGGGTCGTCTGTGTTTTATTCAGAAGCAGGTTGGCCGACACATCAACATTCACAAGACAACAGGTGTCCAGAGTAACTGTAATCTCATGTGAGTCTTCTGCTAACTCCTGCTGTCCAATCAAGACAATACAAGTGTAGCGCACAGGTAGGAACACGAGTTGTTGCTGCCCTCTGGTGGTCGGGAGTATTAACAACTGCTATCCCAACAGTGATAATGTCTATAATGATACATAAAATTTGACAGTTGTCCCAAACTGTGATACAGCGACATTAACTCACGCTGACCACACATGTGATGGAGCTGATTGCTGCCATTATAGTCAATGATGGCAATTCCATCAGGCGTGTAGCATCTCCGTTTCAGGAGAAGACGGAGGAGATCGAGCCCGGTGGAAATCTCATGCAGCTACATGTGCTTTAATAAGACATTTAAAGCAGACATTTCCAAGTACTTTTGCATGCAGCAAGTTGGCAAGTAATTAAATTACTTTTGAGAGGAGTAACTAGTAACTGTAATTAATTACAAATTTTCAGTAACTTGCAAAACACTGCTAGACCCTGATGGGTGATCATTCATCACAGTGTTAATGGCTGGAGGAAACCACAGACATTGTAAAAGAGAAACTCATCAGATCTTGAATCAATAAAAAGTAAAAAGCTGTTTACACGCCGCCAGATGCTGATAAAATCCCAGAATAACCAAGACAACATTTCCAGGAAGAACAAGGTTGCCAGAAATCTTCTGACCACAAATCCAGCTACATTATTGGACAGACAAAGGGAATTGTTTCACAGATGTTTTGCATACTACAGTTGGACGTATAGCCAAATTAAAACACTCCCTTTTGAGCCCCAGCATTCTCCAAAAGAATGAGAAGCTTCATCTCATCTCATACAGCCACAGTAGACTGAATATGCGGGACAGTAATAACATAACAACCGAAAAAACTAAAGCAAAACAAGAACGAATGTGTTTACATGGACGTCTGGAAACCAGTCTGGGTAACTGATGGCTGAGGCTGGATTATGAAGGCCTGTGGGCAGGATGGAGGAGGTTCTGTTAACTGTGTCCAAAACTGACTATATCAGTGTCTCTAATTCAATACAGACACTAAACTGTTTAGATTCTTTGTATGAGAACAAACGATTGAGTTCATGGTAAAAGATGAGTATCCATTAATTAAACTGTCAAAAACGGGCTATTTTCATGTACGCAAAAGCAAAGCTCCTTTTTTTTTACTTTGGAGCAGCAGAATAAACCATAAACACAACAACAGCATATCATCACCACATTAAGTTGTTATGTTGAACTAGTTAGCAAACATTTCACATATCTAGTAGTTACGGAGCAACATGATCATTCATTCGGATTCATGTTTGTGTCAGCTGATGAATCTAGGTCCAATAGTCACCCTCTTTTAGCTCTGTTTTTGGTCTCCACCTGCTTCCGAGGGAAATGTCTGGCTCTTTAGCTGCTAAAAACTCCACACCTAACTGTGTCTGCCTGCCAATTACAGTATGCAGCCACTTAGTGAATGATCTCGTCACTGACTATGAATTCTTGACCTGAACTGAAGTGCGATTTGAATAAGCTAAGTGATTTGTGCCTCGAGTGCTTGTTGTTGTTGTTGTTGTTGTTGTTGTTGTTGTTGTCATTGTTCCTCTTAGCTTCTAACTTGGGTGGACGTTGATTTTGCTCTCCTGATATTGTCCTGCTTTACTGTTGCATTTGGCACATTTTATAATGTGTCTCCTGCACCTGCAGTGCCATCGATGAAACTGCAATGTTTTTATTAAGAGCTCTTATAAAGAGAGACTTTTAACAATCCAGTGACGAGATAAAATGACAGCAATTAAATCAAAGAACTGATATTGCATTTTTAATTATAAAACAGTGGGTTGGGGAGTTGCTTCTGATCCTGTCATATATTCCTTGAAGAATGGTTCAGTTATCTGAGGCTTATTACAAACTGCAGAGTTTGATTCGCTGATGGACATCCAGCAAGACAGAAATGAGCCTGAAAAGATATTAAAGAACTGCATGATGAGAAATACAAATAGATAAACAGGAAGGACTTACTGCTCAGGGGCCAATCAAAATTTAAGCAAACACAACAAGCACAAGTTCATTACTGAGTCTTTTTTGTTTGTTGGTTTGTTTTCCGAGTTGGTGCTGGAGGAAACCAGTTATCCCAGTGGCCTCCACCACTTCAGGATAGGAAATGAGGCCAAGTAGAATAACCACAGAGTCTCATCACACTAACGCCCGTCAAGATTTCTGTTCTCAAACTCTGAATACACAGTTTATAATAACGTTGGCAGATTTACTATTCAAACGCAGTATTTTTTTAAGGAATGGGTTTGATTTCAGGCAAACAAAAGAAGCTTCTCAACAGCTGATTTTGTCAACTTAAATGACGCCGCCGGCAGAGCCAGTTGTTTCTAGCTAGCTAATCATGCTATATATCTTTACGGGTTAGTTGGAAAGTGCCTCCAGCTGACTTGACTTTCAAAACAAGAATCATGTAAATGGCGCTTCAAATATTCACATGATAGTAACATGCTAAAGCTAACAAATCCCAAGCAAAAAGTTTACAGTTTGATGATCAATGACGAAGACATGGAAATAAAAAAGGATCACTGTAGGACTATAGTCCAAATATAACTGACCCTGTTTGGCTGCTTGGCTCTCATACTTGAACATATTTTCCAAAGCATCTTTCATTGTTAATGTTGTGGTGACTTGGACACAATGCTAACATCATTTACCTTATTTTAGATAACCTTAGCCAGAGTTGCTGCCATATAAATGTCCCAGAATCCAATAAAGAGCAGGACAGAGCTACTAACGTTAGCTTAAACTCTGATAGCATCCAGGAAAACTGCAAACTGTAGCACTGTGTTGCTCCTGGAGGTGGTTAGCTAGCTAGCCAGACATGCTAACTTTGGCAAATCCAAATAGTGACAGCCACAGCGAGTGATGTTTATTATGATTGGACAATCACTGTTTTGGGCAGCAGTTTACCAAACAGTCAATTGTAGCTAGTTTTGCAACTGTGCTCCTCTTTTGTTTCATAATCAAGGCAGAATTTACTCTGACTGAAACTTAATATTTCCCACAGTCCAATATTATCATGCACTCAGAGGCCACCTGGGAGAGCTGTAGGTCTACAGGTTAGTCTGTGTGAACTCCAGTCCAGCATGCAGTGCTACACACACACACACACACACACACACACACGCACGCACACACACACACATACACACACACACAAACACACACACACACACACACAAATTTGTAATGTAGAAAATAGCTGATTTGGGCCTCACTGTGTGAGTGTGTGTGTGTGTGTGTTTCCTTAATAGAAAGCGCTGTAATGCCTGAGCAGCCTCTTAAAGCAATTATTCTTGGAAAGAGTGTCTGTTTGCAGAACTCAAATCATAGTCTTGCAGTAATCCCTTCATTTCCCTCTCGACAACATGTGGCACCCAGCTTGTTGCCTTAGCCGCTCTGGCGAGGGAACCAAAACAACACTGAGGGACACAAACAGAAGGAAGCTTGTTATTATTTAATTTGAACTTGCTTCCTCTCATCACATGCAGTAGTTGTCTGTCTGTCCTGAATATGCAGATCAGTTGCCCCTGTGTGTTGTGGAAGTTAAGGTCAAAAAGACAAAAGAACATAACACCCACTTCTGTCATCAACATCTTATTTTGCATTAATTTTCTTAAAAATGCTTCAGTGTGGGAATGGTGCATGCTCAGGTATTTTGTTATTGAGTTCATATTATTTCAGGTTATTGTTATATAGGAAATTTTGCTTTTAGGCATACCTGCTGAACCTGCACACCTGCTGTGCATCAACTCATCAGACTGGCAGTAAATCAACCCCAGCTCTACTCCCACTCAATGCTGGATCATTGTTTCAACCACAGTGGTACTCTGGTGATTTTGTGTTTTTATGTAACTAACCCGTGCCTCTTGTGCCCCAGGATCATCGCCTACCTGCCTGACTGCCAGCCATCTCCGAGCCTCCAGGCTGACCCCTGCCTGCCACACCCTGCTCCACGCTCAGTAGTCCTCAGCCCTGCCAGCCATCTTCTCTTCTCCCTGTCACATCCATTCCCCAGAACCTTACAATAAACCTGCACAACTTCACCTCACCTCTGTGTCTGCGTCCTGCGTTTGGGTCGACCAGCTACACCACCACAAGTAACAGTCTGAGGCCTAAAGAGCCTCAAAGTGATGATCAGATGTGTAACTTTTTGTAAGTGTATTTGGATGCTACAACTTTTCTATTTTTATTTTAGTAAAATTGTGAATGCTGGACTTTTACTTGTAACAGAGTATCACTACACTAAGCTATTACTACCTTTACTGAAACACAAGATCTGAGTATTGATATCCTATTAATATTTGATCACATAAAACATGAATAAAACATTTGATGGAAAACAAATTTTGTGGTATCGTCCAACTTTGATTTGATGGGCGGTGTCGCTTGGTGATGACGTAAGAGCTAACGTTCCCGGTAAATGTCTGAGTTGTTAAAACCAAAGACGAGATTTACTCCATGTAACAAACCGTCGGACGGACACGGTGAAGCTGTAGGTAAGAGAAACCTAGCGTTTCGTTGATGGGGGAGTAAACGAGTGTTTCTTCGCTGGTTTCATGGTTTCAAGTGTTGAAGCTTCTGTTTACAAACAAAGTCTCATACGGTTCACCGCTAGCATTAGCTAGCTAGCTAACTTCCTGCTATCATTCATACTATCAGTATGGAAGAGAGGGACACTCTTCGCTGGACTCTCGTGCGGAAAGAAAGTCACACCGTACCCCATTAAAACATCTGGAAGCTGAAATAAGGAATTCGTTTCAGCTAAATACAGTTTCCAAAAAATACCAGAAGGTTCTGTCTGTGGACACCAGTGTATTCAGATCATTTACTAAAATAAAGTATTAATACCACACAGTGAAAATACTCTGTACAAAAAGTCCAGCATAGAAAATGCTACTTAAGCAGAAGCATGTCAGTATAAATAGTAAAATGTACTTCAGGTACTCAAAGTAAAAGTACTCAGTGCAATAAAATGTCCCCTGTAACTGGTCTACTATTATGTATGATATAATTAGATAATTCTGACTCATGCATTCATGTAAAAACAGGATTTTCCTGTCAAACAGTCTCTGGTTGCAGCTTCTCTAGTGTGCAGATTTTTATTTTTCTCTGTTAGATATAACTCTGAATCCTTTTGCCTAAAAGATACCAGAAAAAAGTGAAATAAGTTTGCCATAGTTTCCTTAAAGCCAAAGTAATGTCATCATGTTGCTTGTTTTGTCTTCAGTCTAAAATTACTGAATTTACTTTAAGGCTAAGAATATCACCAGGTCCTTGTAAAAGACAAGCTGGACCTGGAGATTTTTTTTTTCTCTCCATCGACTGATCATTTAATCAACTAGTTGTTGCAGCTCTAGTTGTATATCATTGTAAACTGAATGTCTTTGAGTTGAGAACTTTTGGTTGGACAAAACAAATCACCTCACATTGAGCTCTGGCAAAATGTGATGGACATTTCTCACCACCTGACATTAGTGACTAATTGTGCAATCAATCCATCCAACTGGAAAAATGCATTTCAGTGTTCACTTATAACTGTTTGCAAATTGTGTTTATTTGCAGAATAGATGTTGAGACATTTCACTCTGAACCACAGATGTCAGAAGTCAGGGGATTCATTGTCTTGAGGCCATGAAAATTTTAGGCTGTTTTTGAAACGTTTCATTCTGCACCAAAGCGATGGACCCACAGACCAGCATTGCCATCTGTGGAGCCATGCTGCTAAAATGTTTAAAATACAGGAATTATCCAGTTAAATGATCACCATTTGTAGAACAGAAACTCCTACAGGTCGTTTAGGGTCGGTTCTGTTCCTGTCTGTGGTGCAGAGACAGTTGCGCATCCTGCTGCAAAAAACAGTGTCTTCAAGAAATGACACTTTCCAGTATCTCTTTCCAAATGAGAACTTCCTCCAACTGTGCATATATTTAGTGCTGAAGCAGGTGTTAAAAGGATGTTGTTAAAGATGAGGCTGCTGTTGTGCTTTGCTCAAACATGTGTCTGGCCGTGTTAGGATGTTAGCATACTGCTGTGGTTGATCATTAGTATCCAACTAACTGAGGCGTGAGTTTCTCTGCTCGACTGCTGAGCCTGTACTTAGACCTAATGAGAGGTTGTGTATTAGTGCATTACAGTGCTTACAGAGCTGTGATGACATGGTTGCATGAAGCTGGAGTAATCATTTTCACTTGAGGCATTACACGACCAAACAGCACTAAAGAAAACTAGTGTTTAACAATTACATAACCCTTATTCCAGCGTGACGTCTGGGCATATTTCACTGAACAGTTACTAAATGCCTAATCTGTTATCTATTCTTTGTATTAGAATTTTCTTTCAATGATCACATAACTAGCATCCACTTAATCCTGTAAATCAGGGGGGGAAATTAAAGGAAAAATGTGACAACTCCAGCTGCTGATAAAGATCAAGACAAATGGCTGAAAAGTAAAACAGTTCAATAAAATTAACTTTCAAGCTTGACACATTTATAATTGGGATGCCCCGATCAGATTTCTTTGCTTGCCGATCGTCTATGAGCCCTGTCGGCCGATACACGCCGGTACTGATTTTTTTTTTCTTTTTTGTTATAGCTGCTGGTATAATAGTGTCTTCAGTCAATTTGACTGCTTTGTAGTTTATGGGGATCCCCACCAGGTGGCAGCATAACCTTGGCTATAAATGCTGTACAGTACAGTGTGAAGTTAAGAACCTCAAAAAGTCAATGTTGTTTTCTTATTCTGTTAACATTTTTTTTTTAGTCCGTTCAGTCGACAGAGCTGTGCAAAAAAAGAGCAGTGCAACACGTAGCCTACAGGAAGTCTAGCAGGACAAATTACACAGTGTAATCTGTCTCCTGCTCCTCCCCGCTGTACACAGGCAGGCTGACTGGTTAGCATAAACATCAACACACTGTTGATGTTTAAGCTAACCAGTGAGTTTGGCAAAGTCAAAATCCAGATTCATGAGAAGACAGGACAGAGTTGCTAACATTAGCGCAAACTCTGATCCCATAGACGTTAATCAGTCAGGAATTACTAGTTAAGCTAACGTTGTGCAAACTTTTGACCTTGGAAATAATACTTGATTACTGTAGTTGAGTAGCTACTTAGCTTACTCCTTGCTAGTCAGTTGGCTAGGCATGCTAAAGTTAGCGGCCTGCTTTAGTGCAGACAATTGCACTTTTGCTGTTGTATTTTTGGTTTTGCAAATTGTAAAAAAAAAAACAAGCTCTTGGTATACAGATTATGTCTGTTACTACAATACAGACCAACTCACAGTTACAAAGCTATGGTTGGATAATTACTGTTGAGAGAAGGTCAGTTACCTGAATGTGATGCCAAATCAATTTGTCCAGTTGGAGTCTTTGGAAGGGTTTGATGATAATAACAATACATTTATTTATATATCACCTTTCAAGAACAGACATCACAAGTGCTTTACAACAGAAAAACAGAATAATGTTTAATAATGTAGGGCTTTCCCATATTGCTTACCATCTGCTCGCTGCTCTAAAACAGCTAACAACAAACAGGCCTTGTGTGTTTTCTCCTGTGGGGGCTTCTAGGTTTCTCCTGGCCAAGCCTTATGTGGTCTCTGATTTTCCCCTCGGACCTTAAATATGTATTCTATTCTCTCTATAAAACAATAGCTCGACCTCCTGTATTTGATGCTGCCCAGATAAATTCACAGCATGTCAGAGTAGCTGCTGTAAAACCAGACCCACAGTCAGGAGGGTTTTTTCTTCTGTTGGTGGCTGTTTTGCAGGATGGTTGGAGAAAGACCAGCTGTGGGAGACAAATCTCCATCTTGTCTAACACACCTCCAGCAATCAGGACTGTTAGTTTACACTGCTGGGCAGAAGGGTTTCAGCAAAGCAACTCCATTACACTAACACATCTTCATATACATGCATTTATATATACTAATGATAGTTTGTACACTGGGGATGGGACCCCTGAGGGTGCAGTATTCAAGGAGGTGGACAACGTTACTAGAGCTGCATGCTATCAATTTCTTGATTTTGTACTTTTTTGTGTGACCTTTTTACAATACATTTTACAACACGTCCCTGGTGGGTGGAGTTAAGCTGCAGCTGAAGTGTGTGTATGCAGAAAGACAGAAATATGTGGACACATTCTTCTTGTCTGATTCATAAAGCTGCACGTACCTCCGATTCTGTTTTGTAAATCTCTCACTGTGGAACTGGACTCTTTTCTACTTATATGTAGAAACACCTTTAAACATCTATTTGCATATCAAGAGTTATTTTCTCACAAATTATATAAGTGTAATATAAAATTTAAAGTAAAAAAATCAGGGAAGCAGGAAGTCTTAGTTTGTAACAGTGTTTTTTTTAGTATTGTTGCACTACATAGTGTTTTAGTACTGTTGCTTGAAAAATGCTGATTATTGAAGTACTTGCTTATTTTTTTTTTAATTGATCGAATCGATTCATTGACTAATTGTTACAGCTTTAATGATGTTGACCAGGTATGGGTTAAAGTAAAGCATAGAACAGTGTAATTAGCATCATATGCAGTGTGATGACTGACTGGTCGTTCTGTGTCGGCCACCTCAGTGTAACAACACTCAGAGGGAGTCACTGAACTGGGCAACTTTTAAATTACTGGACGTTACCTAAACGTTATCTCAGCGTCTCAGAAACCAGAGCAGCCCTCTGACTTGCTGTTGTTTTGTGTTGTGTATATTTGTTGTTTGCAGGGATGCACACGTCAGTGCGTGAAGTCCACATCTCGTCTGACCCTGACTCCTCCTACTTCCTGCGGGTGGTCCGGAAGGGGCGGAGCTTAGGGTCCGGCTTCCAGTTGCTGCTTACTGATGGACAGGATGCTTGGAGAGGAGACGGTAAAAACGTCACCCAGCATGAACTCACAACGTGTTGTCTCACTATTAACATGTCCGACCTGACAGATTTATGCTCACCTGACACCTCACCTGTTTGACCACACACACATGCCTCTCACCTGGGAACATTTTAGAACGTGCCATCGTTGACCTTTTCAGGTGCTTGGAGAAGTCAGAGGAAGATTCATTGTTTCCTCTCAGGTCAAGATCCAGGACGGTGCTGAAAACAGTGCTATAGATACTAAACTGTTATTCTGATCAGT
This sequence comes from Chelmon rostratus, assembly GCF_017976325.1. Classification (NCBI taxonomy): domain Eukaryota; kingdom Metazoa; phylum Chordata; class Actinopteri; order Chaetodontiformes; family Chaetodontidae; genus Chelmon; species Chelmon rostratus. Next base: position 21,129,224 of record NC_055676.1, on the reverse strand, counting down.
AGGGACAGGTATTGTTAGGATTTTATCCATAACAGTGCGTATTAGTACTATTCAGTGGTGAAATATAACTAAGCACATTTACTCAAGTACTGTACTTAATTACAAATTTGAAGTTACTTTACGTTACTTTTCATTTCATGCCACTTTCTGCCTCTTCTCAACCACATTAATGTATTTTTTTTTTCCACTGAGTAGTTAATACTTTTACTGAAGTCCAGTATATGAATAGTTCCTCCAGTATCTACTGGATCTTTATGCTCTTACTTAATTGTATTTATTTATTTATTAAAGCTTTTATTTACATTTATTTACATTCCCTGATATATCTGTCATCATTTACACTTGCTACATTAGCAAGACACAATGAAACAAAGCATACAACAACATACATTCAGTGCACAACAACAAATAAACCTGCTCAGCCTCAATATCTTCAGATCTATCATATCTTTTATCCTTCATTAATTGAAACTGTACAACTGGGAGATTTTGACCCTTTATTGTCTCATCCCAGGTGTCATTACGTCCACCTGTCCCTACACAAAAGATTTCAAATAAAAAAAAGTTAATTTGCTCTTCTTCATCTTCTTTACTCAACAGTAGTCTTCATGCACAATGGCTCATTTTTTAATAATATACTGTCCCATATGATGTTGTATTACAATAATTGATGCATTAATGTGTTCATCACATAAATGTTGCAGCTGGTATAGGTGGAGAGATCATTTTAATGATTTTGAATACTGCTGAGTACCTTGTGAATTTTCCCCCGACAATCAATAAAGTTTTATGCATCACAATTTATTTGTTGATTGTATTTTGATCTCCAAAGAAACGGAAATTGACAGATATATATAGTTGAGGTAGAAGTATAAAGTTGACAAAAATGGAAGTACTCAAGTAAAGTACATCAAAATTGTACCTAAAAAGAGCAGTACTTGAGTAAAGTACTTAATTACTTTCCACCACTGGTGGCTGTGCCATCATGTGGCTTCTCATAGTTTCCAGCTTATTCCCACAAATTTGTCTTTTCTGTAACCTGTTTCTGTTTCTTATAGCAACACTTAACTCATAATTCTTATTATTTTTGTTGTTGTCGTCGTGGTGATTATTATTAAGTGTTATTATGACTTTGTAGTGAGTGAGGCAGCAGTGTGTGGTGAGGCAGAGGAGCTGGAGATGCAGGTGGAGAGGTACATCCAGGACCTCCAGCAGGCGCTGACCGGCACGGAAAGCTCCATCACTTACAGCTTCAGCCTAACGCCGTCTCCACCCAACCACAGCTCCACCGTCACGCTGGCGTACGAGAAGGTTCAGAAAGACATCTCTGTGAGTGACGCTGCCGTCATTAGTCGTCATGGTATCTGAGTGTGATACGCAGGTCACTGCTGGAGCTGATGGATGAACTCATGTGTTTCTCACCAGGTGTGAAGGACTGAGTGTGTTTATTTAAACTCTCCTCTCTCCCTGCAGACAAGTCAGGAGGTTAATTTCAGAAAGAGCTCGCGTGTTTTGACTTGGCAGCATTATCAGTAAAATGAAAGTTGATTATTGACATTAAAGCCGTTTTCAGAGTTGTTGATGTTTCACATGACGTCAGCGGTGCATTGTTAACGGCGTCACCTCTCCTTCATTACTCTCCCCCTCATGTTTAAAAGCTCCAGAGGAAAGTGCTGATCTCCTGACTGAAGCGAGGAAGTGATGAATTGAGTGTGAGACTTTACTGTTATTTCAGAAACTTGAGTGGTGGCTTACAGTGTTACCTCACCTGCAGTAAAAGTATTCGATCTAATACAATAACAACAAGAAGTAATCACAGGAGGACGGATACGTTCTGTAGTCTGCTTTAGGTCTGTGGACGTCGGCCTTTTAAAGCCTCTTTGTTGTATTTGATCTGATTTGATTTTCATGTGGTTCAAATCTTCCGCAGGTCACAAATCAAAGTCACCTTCACAGCTGATACTCACAGCAAACTGTTCACGGATCAGCACTTTTGGTCTCAATTGATTTATCATGTAATACATTTGTAATGCTTTATGTTAAGGTTGACATATTCACCGTTAAGTAGTTTCAAATTGATTACAGTAGGTTCATGTTGTCAGGTGACCTGATTAAACAGATAACTGCAACCAAAGAACAAACTAAAAACAAAATGTAACCATAATTTATCTGTAGTGGTGTAATGTAATGAAGTACATTTGCTCAAATTTGAGGCACTTGTGCTTTGAATCTTGTCTTCTCCGAGTCAAATATTGTGCTTTTTTACTTCACTACAATTGTCCGACAGCTTTAGTTACAAGTTACTATACAATGAAATTGATTAATCAATTAATCAATTGATAGAAAATCAATTATGATTCTATTAATTAAGTATTTTGATCGTCATTTTCTGCAAAAACATTTGATGTTTCAGCTTCTCGGATGTTTGATTTGCTGCTTTTCATCTGAATGATCTGAATGTATTTGTAATAATGTGGAGCTTTGGACTGTCATAGTCACCACATTTCTCACTATTTTCACAATGTTTCCAAACCAAACGATCAATCGAGTAATGGAGGAAATAATCAGCAGATTGATCCAGAATGAAAAGAATCATTAGTTGCAGTCTGATACAAAATAGTGGAAAATGAAGCTCAACCAGCTCCAACAGTAAAATCCTGCTTTGACATGAACGACTGAGTCACAGTAATCTAATGAGATCAGACAGAACAGTAGAACAGCCACAGGGACATTTTACTGCCCTCAATACTTATACTTGAATATGTGAAGTACATTTTAATGATTATACTCTTTATGATAAGTGAAGACTTTGCTCTACTGCTGGTGAGAACACAGATGGGAGGGAGATGAGCAGCAAGATGCTGCTTAGCAATTGACTGAATAATCCCTGTTCAGGGTTCAGCTGTGTGGACACACTCATTCATGATGTCGACACATAACCTTTGTTGCAATGGTAGTTCTGACAGAATGGAAATGTTGGTGCGTCTGTTGCAGCAGAGAGGAAATGAATCGATGCGTCTGTTTGTAAAAACAAGAGTTAGAAACAGTTGATTTACAGAAGTGTGCTCGATGTGCGGTTTGTGAGGCTTTCTCGTGCTCAACATAAAAATGAAAAACAGTCATTCATCTGTCCTATAGTTATGAGTCATAATGAAAGGCTTCAGTCTAATTCCTGGTCATTCCCCTCTAATCGCAGCTCCTGCTCAATGCTGCAAAACACCAAGAGAGCCCAGAAGTGAGACTCTCGCACATGTACAGGTGTTACCTGAGGTGGTTAGCATACCAAACCTGTGTGTTTGTGCTCATGCCTTTTGTCAGCACATTCTGCTGACTGCCAGTGGTGTTACAGACACAAACTGTACTGACTTCAATAGATTTAAAGCCATATTATCACAAAAGATACTGCATTGTGTAGTATAATCATAATCGGATGGTCAAAGTGACCAAATGAACCTGTTACTGTGCAAGTTTTCAACAAATACTTTCATTTGAATAGAACAGAATACAACTTAATTATCCACACAGTGTGCGATTGTCTTTAGTTAATCAAAAAACATAAAACCAGCACCAGACTACACAACCTATAGAATACATGAAAGTGTGAAACAGTTAATCGGTAAACAAGACTACAGAGCCTGCAGTCATGCCAGCAGCTCGGTGAGACTCTACTTAAGAACAGTGTCACTTTGAGCTAAATGCTAGCATCTGCTAACTAACTAACTTGCTTACATTGACAATGGTAACATGCTTATGTGTTGCATGTCTAATATTTACCATGTTAACCTTGTTAGCTTGGAGTATTAGTATGTTTGTTAATTGCCTCTCAACAAAAAGAAACCAAAAAAAACAGAGCATATGACAAATTAAAATGTTGACCTGATGATGGCGCTACATGAAAAGTCAGAGTAACATAAAATCACTACAGTTCATCCTGAGGGGAACATGAATGTCTGAACCACATTTGATAGCAATCCATCTAAGTTTTTGTTGAGATATCCATCCATAGAGCCATGTCCCTGCAGTCCACGGACCCTCTGATGGATGACAGCTTTACCTCCTGAGCTGCAGCTGCACCAGGGTCTGTTTTATTAAATTGTTTTAGATCTTTACATTACAGTGATAGCAGCATGAGAGCTATAGATAGTTTTGTCCTGTGTCCTCCTGTTTCTCTGGAGTTTGGACACCTGAGTTCAACTTGTCAAGCTCCTCGGGATTGTAGTTCAAACTTTGTACTCTGTGTGTTGAGAAAGATCCATTCTTTTACCATAAACATGCTGTTATATTAATGACTTTAACATTCAGCAGCTTTGTATCAGTGCCAACATCCACCCACTTTGGCAGTAAATTTAGAATAGGTGGGGTTGCACTCAGAGGTCTCTCCCCATATTAAAGTGTCCTGCAGTTAATAAATGTGAATCAGTGAGTCAGAAACAGCTTTTGAAACAGTAGCGTCTCTATGACGACATGACAAACCTTTGCCCACATCAACAGTGTTTCAGCCAACGTGGTCCAGCCAACCCAGTGGTGTCTCAGACCAGGCAACAACATCAAGCTCTGACGGGTAGCTTTACAGCTCAGATCCTTAATTTCAGTGGTCAGCTGACAACTGAAGTTCTTCTTTCTGGTAAAATTTCAACCATTAAGAGTTTAATGCTGCCTGAGTGTATACGATGAGGCAACAACTCCAAGTGTTTGCCAGCAGAGCTTAGAAGAGGTATTTCCACTGCGAGCTGTATTTTAGTCTCATGTTATTTACTTAACATTTCTAAGAGGTGGTGAAGTAATAGCTGGCAAATATTAGACACTTGTAAATAACCCGAGAGGAAGCACAGAGGATGAGGGTACGTGAGAGGGTGAGCGGAGGAAAGATGAGAGTAGTGAGACGTTAACAGTTGGTTTCCTTCATTGTGATGTGTTATCTGAGTGCACTGATAACATCTCAGTTGCGGACATAAGTAATGGCAGTGTCAGTCTGTCGCTCTGTTGTTCACTGCACCACTTTCAGATATCTTCACATCTACTTTTGTTTGGACATTCATGGTCCCCAGATGATGAATCCTACAGACGCTGGTGATCCTCTGACTTTTCTTCTCGCAGCACCTTGAGGTTCACAATCATAGCTTTTAGTGAAATATCTCAATAGCTGTTGGACGGATTGAAATGAAATGTGGTTCAGATGTTCATGATCCCCTCAGGATGAATTGTAATAACTTAGTTGATCCTCTTTTTTTTTTTTTGTCTAGCACCATCATCAGGTCAACATTTCAGTTTGTCAGACACTTTCTAACCAAATTCATTTAAAAACTAAAAGCGTTATTGTGCCAAAGTACAGGCGACATGAGTCTTATTTTAAAATACAAAACCAAAACCACACATCACCTTTGCGCATAAACACACCTACATAAGTCAGACAAACACACCCCGTTACTGAGAATAAAATATTAACCTTTAGATTGTTGAAATTAAACATTGTAAATAAATTACAGTGTATTAGCCCAAATTTATCCCTCTATGCATACTATCAAAAAACTGTAAGTTAAATATATTGTTTGATAATATTGCAGAAAGATTTTAAGTGATCATATTCTAACCAATTCCAGTCTGCAGTTTGATTTAAGTCTCTAAACGTTGTAGTTTACTGTAATGGAATTGCCTCTTTGTCTTTCTGTCAACAAACTGAAACAACAGGTTTATCTCTCTTCTTATCCAGTCTATACAAACACACACACACCTGCAGACACACAGCTGTGTCTCCCCACGTAAAGGTCAGTTACTTGGGGAGCCGGCGGTCACAGAGGACAGCGGTGATGGTCGCTGCTCTGCCTCTTATCGGTGTGTAAACATGGCAGCGTATCTTAGGGAAAACTTTGTTTCCCAGGGGACGACGGTCGTTCAGTGACCAGGTCTGACTTGTACACTTGTAGCCTCTAAAAGTTGCGTGAACTTTAAAACTGTGCGTATCAATATTTTTCACATTAACAAGGGATCAGATGACTAAGAGTAATGTGAAAGGAGTCACTCACATCTCTTTTTCTTTAACCTTGTTTCCTGCAGCATGAGGCAGCAGTTTGCACTGAAAAAACTCCAAATAAGAAAATGCTAATGTCGCACTATTCAAATAGGCAAGAAAAACAATCAGTGCAGCTTGAACAAAAAACGAGATATTAATTCAAAGGACTATAATCTTCGAAATTTCTCAGAGATCTCTTGTATTCATTTAATTTATGTAAATCATCATCAAGTCTGTCTCTGACGTAATCTGTCTGTCAGGGAAATGTAGTCACGTAACTGTGAACATGATTTTCCTAAATAGAAGTAAGATCCATTATTATTAGAATTACTGTTTTCAGACAAGCCTGCTGAAGAAAGACGTATCGTGTCTCTGCTAAGGGACTGAAAATGGACCAAAAAACTTTTTCATTGACAAAGTGCCAACAAGAAGCTGGTGACCTCTGATGTTTCATTGTTCTCTGACTTTTCAGTTCAGGCTGGGTTCTGTTTTGCTGAAGGCCGTCCCAGAGCCGGCGGAGGCAGTGAGACAGTTACTGATCCACAATCTGCAGACGGGAAGAAAACTGGAGCTCCACAACCAGAACCTGGAGGAGGAGAACCAAAGACTGAGACGAGAGCAGCAACGCATCACTGCAGCGTAAACACACACACACACACACACACACACACACACACACACACACACAGAGTCCCACTGCTCAAAACCAAATGATTTCCACATTGGGAAAGTGCAAAAGTTTCAGAATGAAAGTTGGGGGAAATTTGACAATTATGGTTTTCAAACCCAATCGTGGCTGAAGTCAGACTTTACTTTGCAGAGTATAAATACTTTTTCAGAGATACAAATCCAGTAGTGGAATGTAATGAAGTAGGTTTACCAAAACACTGTCAGCACTTGCTCTTTAAATTTTTACTTCCCTTACAGGCTCACAGTAGCCTCTAGTTACTGTCTTTCATACAAACCTTGTGATTGTGAAATCGGATTACTGCTTGAGATTAGTATACATAATAGTTAAAGTGGCCGTACATTGACAAAATCATTAAGAAGCTGCTGACAAATGCATGCATAATTGATAATCCAATTCTATATAGATATATTTTTGGGAATATATACACACACACTGTAATATGTGATTGAGAAAAGACTACGAACAGGCTACACTGCATAACGAGAAATTTTACTTTTCATACTTTACATACATTTTGCTGATAATGCTTTTGTACTTAAGTATTTTTATAGTGTGGTTTTGCTACTTTTACTTAAAAGAAGAAAAATGATTGAAATGAGGAAGTACATGTTCATAGAATGTGTCAATTTGACTTTCAGCACTTCACATGTTTGATTCTCGGTGCTTTGGACAAAGTTTGGTTAGTAGTGAAAAGAGGTGCATGAAGACGTGATGCCTTTGTGGGAATCGACACTATGACACAAAAAGGTTAAAAGTTTTAGTTCCCCTAAAATCAATCACAGGGTTTCAACTGAGTTATTACCCAAGTCATGCAACACTGTGTGGGGAGAGGCCGTCTTCCTGCAGCTGGACGTCACTTTGAGCCATGAACTGATGCCTCAGTGGTGTTAATGTGAGTTCACCACGCCCAGCGGAGTCAGACGGGCCTCTGTGACTCAGCAGTGGCCCAACATATGGCTCAACATATAGTTCACCATGATTCATTGTGTATTTAAATGTAAAGGTTAAAGCAGGTGTTGTTATAAATGTGTTTTTGTCAAAACATGTCAAGAAAATGTCTGATGATTTTGGTTGAAGATCGCTGAAGAAGAGAGTGTGACTTCCAGATCTCAAGACTTTCCTGTTTTCCTGTGTGTTTTAGTCTGAAGCGATATGCGGGTGGTAAAGAAACCCTGGAGGCAGAGCTGTACTCTCGGTTCGTCCTGGTCTTGAATGAGAAGAAAGCCAAGATCCGCAGTCTCCAAGAAACTGTGACACACCTACAGGAGACGAGGTACACGAGGACCACCTTTAGTCAGAGTCTTTATTATTCATGCTCAACTAAAATATGTTTTCATCCTGTTTGAACAAACATTAAAATCCTGACTTGGACCTAAAAACATTGAGATTTTAGGGTTTTTTTTGCCAAACTGTCCAGCTGTACCTTTAATTGCCATTTCAACTGCTTTCATTCCTTAAGTTGCTTTCAGACAGCGAGCGGTTGCTGCTTCCTGTCTGAAAGCACCTTTACTCCTCAGCAGACGGTTCATGTCCATCTTGTCCTCTTTAAATGCATGTTCAACTGCCTTTAGTCTTTACACATCAGCTGACACTTCAATTGCTTTAGTTTCACACCCTTGAGCTGACAGTGAAATGCCACTTGACTTTTCAGCTGCGTTTATCTCTTTCTGTTCAACCAACAGTTCAGCTGCTTCCAGCATTTTCACATCAACTGAAACTTGCCCTCATTGCAGTGATTAACCTTCAGCTGACACATCAGCTGCTTTTATCTGTTACAGTTCAACTTCTATCAGTGCTTAAATTTAAAATGGACACTTCAACTCCTTACATGCTTTAACTTCAGCTGTAACTAGTTCATTTCTCTCAAGCAAAGAATAACAACATTTAAAAAAGGCTTAACTTTACATTATTTCAAATAACTTGTTTTAACTGCATGTTTTAATAAATACATTTTAGTAAATTAGCTTCTGAAAATTAGTTGGTCATTGAATTGCTGAAGAGATGCCTCTTTCCTTCATGTGCCCCCTCTGGACTCTGTTCTGATAGACAGAAAAAGGAGGACTTGGTAAAATCAGACCAAAGTGCAGGTCAGGAGGGGGATGAGTATGGAGGAAGTACTGATGAAGAGCCCGAGGAAGTGCAGCCGACTCCAGCGTCCACCTTATTGTCTCGAGGTAAGTGACGCCTCCTGCACTCTGTTCTGTTCTGTCAGACTTCTTCACAGCGTCTGACCTCCATTAACCCCTTAAATGTTTTTACTAATTTGAGTTTTCCAGAACAAAAGCGCAATTTTCATGCAGTACAGCACCTCTGACGAGTCCGTCTCCTAAAGGGCTGCCAATCACTAACATCAGCTGCTCCACTGAATGCAAAATTCCAAGTACAAACTCGCCAGATTGCCGCACAGTTTCCAGGACTGTGTCACAATTCCTTATAAAGGGAACCAGGAAGATTAGCTGTCATGACTTTGTCATTTTAGTATGCCTCCATATTACCGTAAATTAACATAATAACACTTACGGAAAGAGTTCTCAGGCAGAAACTTTAATGGATCATCTACAGAAAGTAGTTAATTCTGGGGTCTGAAGGGGTGAGTCAACATGAAATCACATGAGGCAGAAAATTGCAGTTGCAGGTGCTGGAAAACACCTGGAGATGGCAAATATTAGACATGCTTGAAAGCTACCATGAGCAGAGCAGTGACATAACTTACTTCACAACACCTTTGTAATTAGTGCTACACAGTCATTAAAAAAAGCAGAATTTGGGCATTTTGTAAGATATTTTGACTTTGTGTAAAGTACGACCGTGAAGACGATATTTTCGGGAGCTGTTGTCATGTGAGCCGAGTGTGTTTGCAGCCTCTCAGAGACTTTCTGTGTTTTTCATGCCCAGAAACGAACCATGACATCACTGAGGAGTTATGTAATGCAGAGTCGTGGGCCTCCCTGAACTGACATCCCAAAACACCTTTAAATACATGCAGCTTGTAACGTTGACGTTACACTCCATCAACCTCTACACTCGTGCTCCCAGATGGTCTGGATATGATTAATGTGCCTGCAGCAGGAGGGTGAATGTATGGCGTGTAGGTGTGTGTTACACTAAGATGGATTTGGGCAGAACATAAGTTACCTATCATGGAACTGTGAGGGTTTTTTAGGGGAGTTTTTGCCCTCCTCTCAGCTGTTTACGTCCTTGATTTTTCCACTTTCTCACACATGTTGAATCGTCCAAAGTCAGGTTGGGTTTGTTTGATACGTCAAGGCTTGTTCAGTGATGTAGGTGTCCCTGTTCTCTGGGCCTTCCCCTCCATCTAATGAGGAAAATCTTGCAGGACTTGTGTCTCAAAGTCTGTTGTTGATGTGAAATTGTCCTTAAGCCCATTCTGGTGAAGTAAGTGTGTGTCTATAAAAGCCTTTAAATGGTCCCTCCCAGTAAAAAGTAATGAAAAATTAACTTCTGTGTTTCTTTGTGAGCTGACAGCAAAAAAAATGTTTTGTTTTATCTGCACTGATTTAATTAAATGTCCATTTACACCAAACAATCTGCATAGGTTTGTCTCCATTAAAGTGAATTATGAAAAACTAATAATTAGATTTAAAATCAAACTAAAACTAATGAATTAGAAATAACAAAAAATCACATGTCAGGTTATCTTTGTCGAACCAGATCAGACTGAGGTCAGTCTGTCTTTTGGGTGATGGATCCTCTTCCTCGCCTCCGTAGAGCTGCAGAGTCGATGATATTTCTCACCCCAAGCAACACATTTCACATTTAATCAGTGACGCAACCCAAACATATTTCACCAAGATATCAGACGTTAGAAATGTGGTCGACCAACAGTAGAGAAAACCCTAAAAAGGGATGAAGGGAAAGAAACACCTGACACCTGTTGACTCTGCTGCTTTGTGTTCTCTGGGGTCATCGAGTTTAACAGGCAGCTTTTACAGACTGCGTCAGAGTCAGTATATTCATACAAAACAGGGAGGACGATGTGGAAAACCAGTCACTGAATGGAACAGAGGGAAATATTTCAGCTGCGATGAATGTAAGAAAAAGATGAACATGTAATTTTGAGGATTTTTCTGTATTTTCCATCATCGCCCTTCAGCCGGTGGCTTCTGTCACAGTATTTCTCTGCTCTTTGATCGCTGGAATGTGCTGATTTGCGAGCGAAGCCATCTGCCTCCGTGTTGTTCCACGCACTCGTTCCAGGTATCGTCACGTTTAAGGATAGAGGGAGAGAGGAGAGGTGATGAAAGCAGGATCAGACAGCAGAGGAGGGGAGTCACGAGCAGATGTTGCTGCCATCTCTCAGGCTCAACCAGTGAAAGACCGACATGTAAAAAATAAACCATTCCACTCTTCAGAGCTGCTTTAAGTTACATAACTAACTGCGCATCCCAAGTGTTAGAGATAAAACACAACATGTGGCATTTTTAGAATCCTCTGCATACCTGGACGTGCATCATCCCATTTTAACCCTGGAAAATTACCACGTTTGTTCAACATTGGAGATCAGATTTTAAAACTGGTCAGCCTCAAAGGGAACATTACATTACATGCGACTCAGCGTATGTCAGCAGTTGTATAATGTCGTTGGAGACTCTGCTTTTTAAAGTTTGAGAAAATAACACTGATTATGCTGCTGAGATGTGAAATTTTATCGGGAAACCTGCGTTACAGACTTCAGGCCTGGAGTTTAAAATACATGGCTGTTTCCCAAACTGGAAGGTCTAATAAAAGACGCATTGTATAGTGGGCAGTGTAGTTATCTAGTATTTTGGAGCTGTACCCATTTAAGGTACTAAAACTCTGGATATTTCGGACTCTGCTGTGTCAGTTTTTACTTTTTGTTTTCAGTCATGCTGTCAGTGTGGCTGTAGGCATGGACGTGAGGGTCAGGCAGTCCACCACTTTGGTCCAGACTGAAATATATTCACAGATATTGGATGGATTGCCACAAACTGTCCTTCACACGTTCATGTTCCCCAGAGGATGAATTCTGCAGGTCAAAATGTCAATACAGCCAGTGCTTATAATGACATTAGCATCAGGCTGAGCTGTGCTTTGTTTTTAAGTGCTTATTTGCAAATGTCAGCATGCTAACACGCTGAACTAAGATATACCTGTTAAACATCAGCATGTTAGCATGTTGATGTTAGCATTTAGCTTAAAGCACAGCTGTACCTAAGTAAAGCCTCACAGAGCCTCTTCATCTCCTTCACTGTATTGATAGTACATAATAGTAATAATATAATAATAATACATTTACATTACATTTAGATTTTGGTTATAAATTAAACTACCAAAACACATAGTAATACGGCAGGAATGGCAAAAATATTATGTTAATAATGTAATAATATATGATAAAGCTCTGAATGCATCATGAGTACTTTTACTTTTGATTTTAATACTTCTATTTGAGAAAAAATATGTAATGTAGGACTTTTCTTGGCTGGAGCAGACAACATGAAGTCTTTTCACCCGTCTCTGTCCTCAGGAACAGACGGCAGTTGTGTGTTTTGTGACGTGAGCACATGAACTCAGTGAAGGTTAAACTGTATTTAAAATTTCTGTCTCACTTTGAGGACACTATTTTATGCAAAAACCTGACTGACTCACATCCTCCTCAGAGTCCTCCGCTGCGAGCCCATTGGACGACAGCCTGAAGGACATCACAGACGTGGCCCCTTGTCGCAAGCGGCGCTTTCGTCACGTCGAGGCCGCGGACCCTGCGCAGAGCTCCCACAGAAAGAGGTACGTGACTGCGCTGCGTTACAGCCAAAACACGTGTAATGTCATTTCCAGCTGTCACATTTAGCGACTGAAATGTCTGTCGTGGAGCAGTTTACTGGCTCTGTAGCTCGTAAACTGCTCATACAGTTATCCTCAGATTTGTTCATGTAGCCAGGGTGTGACCCCTCCAGCTAAGAATAGGACACAGAAACACACTTTATCTATTTAAATGGACTTTACTGTTGCAAGTTAAAAGACACCTCCCTTCTTTACTGTAGAGCAAAAATAAAAAAGACTGGAGCTGCTTCATGTTTATCATTTCTTTTCTCTGTCAATCTGTCTCAGTTGTCTCGCCTCCCTCTCCTCTCCTCTCCTCTCCTCTCCTCTCCTCTCCTCTCCTCTCCTCTCCTCTCCACTGAATGGGAAAATCAAACATCATAAAAGTTCCCTTTCAGGGATCTTCTTTATGTTGGGTAATTACAGCCAGTCTGCAGTGGCTGTTTTGGGACCAGAACATTCACATGGATGGAGGTTTCCCCCCAAGTCTTACGTGAAGTGTACACAAGCCTGAAGCTGAGCTCGCCCGTGTGGCAGCAGGTGGTTGTAAACCGCCAACTCACACAATCAGAGAATATGTGAAGGAATTTGAGGAGCAAAGTGCGACTTTCACCGAGGAAACAAACACAAAACACTGCTGGTTGAATCCAGCTTTCACTTCATCAATGAAAACTAATGAAAATAGATTAAAGGTAATTAATGTCAACAGAAACCATGATCACATGTGCTAAATTTTTCATCAGTGATTAAAAAGTAAAGATTAATGTGAAACTAATTGTTGTTAAAAGTCTTTGTGAACGACCTGCAGTCGTCTGTGGAATCACTCACTGATGAATAAAACTGATTCTCCAGCAGCCAAAAAACATGATGCGACCTGTTGCACTGATTAGCAGCATCTTACCTTTCTGGTCCTTTAAGATGACAGATGTCATCTTGTATGTGCAGATTAAGCTTCAAATTTCACTCTGAATTTGTGACTTCTGGTTAATTAAATGGAATCAGGCTGAATTTCTGTGCTGCAGAACTGATCCAATTATTGATGCTACAAAAATGCATTTCCTTCTTGTACTTGCAGTCCATAATATTGTGCTTTATAATGTAAAATTGGTCAAATATTTGGTCAAATACAGCCATGGAGTTTGCAGAAGCAGCAGTTATTGACCCAGATGATTAAAACCATTCTCACACCTAGGGCCTACAGGTAGTTCAAAGGTAAAATGTCCCAGTGGAGTGCTTCCTTGTTGCAGGGGAACATGCAGCGGATACAGGGCAAATTAAAATGTCCTAATGACCCCTGAGCTCTGATTGAAAACAGAAAGTGGATGCTGGACTGTCTGACACACTTAGCTTCATGTATGACACGTAATGCTGCAGAGCTCACTGAGCTCAGAGGAGAGAGGAGGATGCTGCGCCCGAGGACAGAAGTGTAGAAAAAGAGGAGCAGCAGCGTGACCTCGTTCCAGCGTCCGAGCAGCAGTTTCCGCTCCCGTCCCCCTTCTGTTACGTCCAGAGAGAGCGGCCAGCTGTGCACCTTTAGGGCGTCATCACATTTACAACATTCCTCTGACAGAGAATATCAAATTCAGCTCTCAGGAGTTTATTGGTGATAAAGAGCAGCGTCGTCCTGCAGGTTTATGATTCTGCTTCTGGTCTTTTCTATCGGACTGTCTGTTTTATCTCTTTAAGCACACAAACACATGCTGCCTTGGCTTTAGGCAGAGCAGCTGGTGATGAGCAGGCTGCTAGAGTTAGCCTCAGGAGAAAAGACCTTTTCCACTGTGGACTTTATGTGAATACACAGCTCCACTAATGAGTGTGTGGAAAACATCAGGAGGCTTGAGTTTGCTGGTGTTAGAATCAGACTGTTGAGAAGAACATTAACGGATTGCTTCACCAAATTACACAAAAGCCCTAAATAATGAGACTGAACTGGCATTTCAACCTGGTTGTGTTCATGTCAGTTGATTTCTCTGTGGGATCAGTGGGTTCATTCTGTTTTGTCCTAACCAATACCAGTTAGCAACACATACGATATAAGATAACCACTTGTAAGTACATTTACTCAAGCACTGCATTTAAGTACAATTTTGAAGTTCTTGTACTTTGGGTTTTTCAATTTTAAATATTGTCATAATAATAATGCAATAATATTATCTAACAGCTTTAGTTTGCAGATTTATTACAAAAATGAATCAACTGATCGAAGTTCTGATCTGAGTTCTTGCTCTGTAGATGACATTGTAAACAAAGTTTGCACTGCTGGCAGTAAAATGCTAAATTGCTAGTGGTAGTGCTAATTTGGCTAGCCCCATTGGTCACATGATCTGCGCCTTGAAGGTTGTAGTGGTCCCTCGTGGGTCTCCCCTGTGGTGCTGTGGAGCAGTTGATGTTCTCTGTGATGATGGAAGAAATATGTTGATTTTTTGGTGGCCGTTGCTCTGTTGTTGTTTTTCACAGATGTGGCTAACCAGCTAGCTGCTAGCTGGATCGCTGTGTAGGAATGTGATGTCTCCATTCTGAATCCTGCCTGCAAAGTTCTGCAGCCGTCAATGAGCACAACTCATTTGAATTGCTGAACAAATGTGGCTCAGTTTTCTGGATCCTGCCAGGACAAATCTCACAGATTGAAATCTTAAAACCTACATGTCACCAGAGTTAAGTGAGAAAATGAACCAACCCTTTAATTTGTTGGATTTTGGTGAATGCCATTATTCTCAGGTCTGAACACAGTGCAGCGGGGGGATTTCTAAGGGAGGTCTGAGACATGAACTGGGCAGCCAAAGTCAGCCACTGGTCTCAAAGAAACAATTATGCAACTTCTTTTCTCCCCTTCTCTTTCTTTTCCTCACACTCCTCTCTGCTGTGTCTGTAGTCTCTGTATCGACACTGAAAGTCAGACCATCACACAGCTCTGAGCCCCCGTTGCTGCACATCCAAAACCTCACAATACTGCTGCTCTTGTTCCCCTGTCGTCCATGTGCCAGTTTCTCTTTGGATGAAGCCATTTAGAAAATATTCCAAAGACATGTCTCAATATTCAGAGGCTGAATATACTGTGTCCAAGCTTCTCTGAGTGCCAGCCACTGTAAACTGTGCACCATGCAGATGGCTGTAAGTGGTGCCATCCATCCCCAGCTGCTGTCGCTAGTTGGTAGTGCTGCCCATTACCGAGGCTTATTGCCATCTTTTACTGCTCCAACAAGAAGCATCAGTGGGCCGATGAGCAGCTGTGGCTGGCTGGATGTTTGATCGCTGCAGTGGCTCGCTGCTTAAGCGGCCCCCCTCTGAGCTGGCAAACGCCGGCTGCAGCAGAGAGGCCTTTGTCTGAGAGGTGGCTGTTAGCGTGGGGGGTTCAGAGCTGCTGGCAGTCCTACACCCGCTTATTGTTTTTTCCATTTCCATCACTGCTTAACCCATCCACCTCCTCTGCTACCTCCATGTTTTTCTGCATGCAGGTCATCCACAGAGAGGATAAAGAGGAGGAGGAGCAGGAAATGAAGGGAGTGAAAGAGAATTAAATGAAGGCCACATGAACAGACGAGGAGGATGACTACTTAAAGGAATTGTTCAACATTTTGAGAAATTATTTAGTTTTTTTGAGAGCGACACAAAACGATTGATCAGGGGCATGTGACGTATGGTGCTGGAGTCAGGTTGTGGTTAGCATAGCTTAGCATATAGACTGGAAGCAGGGGGAAACAGCTAGCATGTCTCTGTCCAGAGGTCCTGGCAAGGTGCACCTTGTTAGTTTAATCTGTCCACAAACAGCAACAGTTTTTGGTTTCAGGAGGAGTCGCAGGCTGGAGCTATTTCTTGTTGAGCAACAGTTGGTGCTCTGGCAGTGTGCAGCTTTGTCACGTCATCACAGCGAGGTTGCCAGGTTTGATGTCATCATACCTGTACAGAGACCAAAACTACAACCTGGGCTCACTGACCAAACTAGGAAAGCTATAACGTTGCAAAACTGGGAGCAGCTGCTGGATCCTCAAGTGTTTTTGCCCACTCTGTATTTCCATCAGACTTTTCTTTAAATCCTCTTCTGCTGAACATTGAAACACAGGGCAGGAAAAACTACTATAATGTTTATGTTCTGGCCACCAGATCTTAAAGTGGATACATTTGAAGTTTTCAGTTTTCTGAACAGCCTCCACCCACTGTTAGCTGTGCACATAACACAATTTAAAGATCTGTGATTGGACTTTTCTTGTCGAAATGCATCTTGGGAGTTGTGGTTAACACCTCTCTTGACATTTTTATGTCATACCTTTGACTTTTCTTCAAAGAACCTGTTCTGTTTCCCCCTGTTTCTAGTCTTTGTACTAAGCTAAGTTAACCATGTCTTGACTCCAGCTCAATAGACATGAGGTTGATATCAATATCCATGTTATTTCCCAAGATGTTGAACTGTCCCTTTAACACAAAGTCTTTTTGTTCCTCTGGGTTGAACACGTCCTGAGAAAATGAGTTTTGAGTTCTGTCAACCAGCTGCTTCTCCTGAGCTGCAGAGCTTCGTTTTTGACTCACCGTACTTTCTGTTAGCATGTCCTTGAGATGTAAGTGTTTGTGTACTCAAAGGACTGTTTTCCCATGAAAAGACACTTAAGTGAAACACACTTGCAAGCTCTCTTCCTCCTTCACACACTGGCTGGTTCTGTAAACTATCAAACATCGCTTCTAGCCATCACAGATAATCACTGCAAGACGTGGGACTGGTAGAGCCTTGTTGTGTTTTATACTGAGAGGATTTATAGTTTGTTGTTTGACCTTCGTCCTTCTGACATGATCCTAACTCTCATGTAAAAGGTTTGTATAACATGAATGTTCCTGTTTATGGCCGCGTTGCTGTCAGAGGAAAGAATTCGTTAAGGCAGTATTTCCCAACCTAAAGGTCACAAAATAAACGTAAGAGGCAAATCATGTATTTTATGATGTTAGTCTTTTTTATCATGAAATCCTGAAGGGTTTTACCTCTTCAGGACTCTTAAATTACCATAATGAAACACTCAGAAGAAAGAACATCACTCTACAAACAGGCGTCGCTTTGCTTTGAAGGCTCACAGGGCAGATACGTCAGGAACCACTGCATTAAAGTGTCAGTTCACCCAAATTACAAAAAGCAGAACAAACAAACAAAATCAATACGCTTCAGTACACACACACACACACGTATATTATCTAATTCAATGCAATACTCCGTCTTTATGAAGCTCATATGATCAGTTTTTGTAAAAACTTTCCGAGGTCATTCCAAGCTGTGAATTCATCTATAATGTTAGTTACTGAGGTCATAGTTAGTGATGTTGTTGTACCTAAATCGTTATAATGACATGTGTCTCTAAAATATACCCAGTAGAAAGACCTCTCAGTACGGTGCAGTCCAGTTCAACACTGCAAACTGCAACCTCGTAACAAACATACAGTTAAATTAATGGCTCTGTGTCAAAACTGAACAGGATTATCTTTGTGGAGGTAGAGTTTATGAGCTGTTGTGTTGATTGCATTAGATTGTACAGGTTTACTTAATAAACCCGGGGTATCTATCCACGCAGATGGTGTTCGCTATTATTGTCCCAGTTTTGAGACGTCTGTGTCTGAGGTGATACTCAGTAAAGAAATACTGAAGTAAATGAATACAATTAAGTTTTAAAAGTGCGCTGAAATAATTCAAAAGCAAGAAACTGTTGCTGCTGCCGGATCATCCACAGGACTCGCTGTGAACAGTTTTCAGTGGAACCACTTTCCTCCAGAGGAATCGTTTCTGCAGTGACGACACTGCCAGCTGGAAACATGCTAGCACTGTTCAGTCACAGCGGCTCTTACTGAGCTCTCTATGCTAGTGTGCTAAGTG
This sequence comes from Chelmon rostratus, assembly GCF_017976325.1. Classification (NCBI taxonomy): domain Eukaryota; kingdom Metazoa; phylum Chordata; class Actinopteri; order Chaetodontiformes; family Chaetodontidae; genus Chelmon; species Chelmon rostratus. Next base: position 21,110,873 of record NC_055676.1, on the reverse strand, counting down.
TCATTTAAGTTTGTGAGGTCTGCAGCTAAGAGCACAAGAAGTTCATACAGTTTATTTGAGTGATGTATTTGTTCCACGACAGAGGAGCTTCAATAAAACTACATGTGGACACAGCTAACAAGCTACAATAGCGTCCTGCATTTTGGACTCTCTGTTCCCTCAGAGGTCAGCTCAGTCAAGGCAGCTTTTTATTGGTCGAAACCTCAAACAGCCTATCAGTGATTGCACCGACATTAGCTGTAGCTAGCTAGCAACGTGCGAACGAAGCCGTGTTACTTTCATGTTTGTGTGTCTGCTCAACATTTGGCTGATGTCAGAACTCACCGGGAGCTCCAGTCTTCTCTTAATTTCTCCCAGTTTATTCCTTTTTCTCCATCTCTCTACTTTCATGAAGTGAGGTCATACAGCCTCAGGTAAGCACACAGTTTCCATCTTTGCCTAATTTGTGCAACCTCAACGAATTTGCGTCCCTTTGTGTCTTTGCAGTGACTTTACATGGAATCACACTACGGCTAAATTAGCACTGTGTTCGGAGTGAACACACCAGAACAGGAACACTGTACCTGAAGAACCAGTGAAACTAAATTCCATTCAGCTCTGTTTTACTGAGGTGGAGCAGAACTTTCAGGATTATCGACAAACCTGGGCAACACTACCTGCACTTACATTCCACCAGAGTTAAATGAAAACACGCTTCTTTTTTTTCCTGCTGTTGTAATTTGGTGCACTGAACCTCAAAGTCGCTCAGCTTTGAGTATAATTTCTATAATTTAGGCCAAACTAAAGTGAACCTCTGTTTAGTTTCTTAAGCTACAAACTAGCACATAATTGTGTGCATGCTGCAGCTCTGGTGTGTCACTGGACCAGCTCTGTGTGGGGGCTCTGTGAGTCCAATGCCTGAGCTTAACCTCACCTCTCAGGGTTGAAACCGCTCTCGTCACGTCCCCCTCCGCCATGTGTTCAAGTCTCCGGTGGTCCTGCATGGCAGCGTGGAAGAGCTCTCCCTCTCCATTGAACACGGCTCTTGTTTCTCCTTAACTAGTTCCAGCAGTGTAGGGTTTGTCATACAGTTGGTAATGATTTAAACAAGCTCAGGGCCTCCGCTCTCTTCTCTTTTCTCACACCGGCCTTTTCTTCTCGTTCCCATTCAGCTAATCGTCGTTACAGAGAAGAAAGTTGCAATCTTGTGTTCCCGTCTCCAGGATGTCTTTAAGTTCTTCAAAAAGCATCTCCTGACGTAAAGCTCACGATGCATCTCGGGGCCGTTGGTGGTCCTCAGGTCACCTACATCCGTCAGATGTGCAGTTAGGCTCGAGGTGATGGTGCTCCACGTTGGATGGTTTACAGCACGAAAAGTTACCCGTCTCAAGAGAGGTTATATTTATTAAAGTTATGCAACCTGCTAATTTTTCAGCTGTACCAGATCTGCTTTTGTCTCTGAGCCTAACACAGAAACTACAAGACAAACATGTCAAATGTCCTGATTGGTTCAGGCACCTAATGTGTTCTTTAGCAAATCAAATCTTTTGCCATTAAAGTTATCTGTAGTTACCTACGTCTGTTTTTTGTAGCTAATTTCTGTGTGTTGTAGCAGTAACTCTGTGTTTTTGACAAATTAAAACAGTGCTGATGCTTAAACCTTCCTTTTGGCTGCTGCATTAATAAGCTGTGAAGAGAACCGTGGCATATTATCACCTTATAAAGTTGACAGACTGAACTAGTTAGCAAACAGTTTTCTGTTTATACATCCAGCAGACAGCAACATGATCATTGATCTAGACTCACGTTTGTGTCACCTGATGAGTGTAATGGATTGTAGTGAAATTAACTACAAGAACTGTCGGGGAAAAAAACCCGACATAGTGTTTTGGTGAGGTGTTGTTCCACCAGGAGCCTCCAGAACAGCTTCAGTTCTCCTTGCTGTAGGTTATCTAAGTTTAAGGAACTCTGCTGGTGGTGTTCCCACCAAAAGCATCTATAAAATCATGAGAACCACCGAAAGGACCTCTAAAACCTCCCTAATGATTGCTAGAACCACGTTAAGGAACCATAGAATCTCATAAGAGTCCTCTAAAACAATATAAATGGTTTTTAGCTTGTCTCTAACTGTGTCTGTCTGCTGTTTGCAGCTGAGCAGGTCATGAACTGTGGCTCGTCAGCTTTTTCTCTGCAGCCGCCTGCTGCCAACAAGGTTGAGGATCGAACCATTCAGAGATGTTTAGGTCGTAAAGCCACATTAATGAGTGAAGAGATGGTAAAATGCTCTGCAGAGCTGAGGAGAACTGCAGAGTTGGTGATAATTCGCCAGCATTTCTTTTTTACATGCATGTATTTTGAACCATTAATACAAAAAAAACAGCTTTGTTTTGTTTGCTTAAATGCAGACAAGCAGCAGATGCTAAGCTACACAATGTGAGGTGTAGCAGCGGTGTACTTACTGGTTTCTGGAGGACATGAGGTGATTGAAGCTCAAATTATGCGTCTGCAAAGACGCAGGTTGCAGAGACTCACAAAGGTACTGAGGCACACGCCTCCAAAATGTTAAAAACTCGTCATGGAAACCTTCGTGTAAAGCAAGCTGATGTTTCTGTAAAATTGCGATTTATCACTTTTGCACGCATTTGTACGTCAAACAAACTGGATATAACGTAAATTTGACTGGAGCTTCATGTTTAACATACAGATGATGGAGTGGTTTCAATCTTCTCATTTAAATCTTGGCAATAAAGAAAATGTGTATTACCCAAAATCTTGCTTTAAGACTGAAAACGAGCCCTTTAAAGCAGCCGCCCCTGACCATGAACTGAACTGTAGACCAGTTGGCCTACATTTATTTCCTTCTTGATTTCTCAGCCTTGATCTTGTCTTGACCTCTTTTCTCTGCTACCCACTGTGCATCCTTGATCCTTCCTTCATTCTCTCTACGTCTGATATTTCTTTCCTGACACCTAAACATCACATGGTGTTACATTCAAGTGAAGGCAGAATATATGAGCGTCTGTAGAGCTGAGACAGGAGGAGAAAATGAGCTTCTACGTGGTAAAACACACAGGTAGCCAAGTCCAGCATTTGATGTAGACCACTTAAGGTGGGGGAGCTGCTGCAATTAGACACACACACATATCTACCTATCTACATGTGTTTCTAGTCTTGTTCCTTATGGGCCACATGATACACTTCCCCTCTCAACAGGAAAACCCTCCTGTAAACCAGCTTCATTAGCCCACTGACCTGCTCTCTCTCTTTCCTGTGTGTGTGTGTGTGTGTGTGTGTGTGTGTGTTGCACAGGACCGACCCCCCTGCTGGATCCAGTAAGCAGCAGCCTTCCCAGCGCTCTACAGATGCTGCAGCAGCGAGTTCAGCAGCTGAGGACCTGTTTGATGACTTTTGACCCTTCACCTCCAGACTGGTTGAACATCAAAATGATTACAACACTAATTTTTATTGATATTGATCATATTTTTATACTGAATGTATGTATTATGAGTCATGGATTGCAGTTAAGTTATTTATCAGAACTGTTCCTGTAGCAGACAGATGGGTGACAAATGATGCGAAAACCAAACATCAAGTGTCTTCTTGAGTCGAGCCTTCAGATCAGCTCAGTTCTCCTTGATGTAGGTTCTCTAAGTCTATGGAACTCTGGTGGAGGGATCAAAATCATTGGTGGTGTTCCCATAGGTGTTCAACCACCAAAAGGATCCTTAAAATCATGAGAACCACTGAAAGGTACTCCAAAACCTCTGTGAGGATTGCTAGAACCCCTTCAAACACCCTAAATGATTGTTAGAAGCACTGTAAGGAACCCTGGATCTTACTAAATGATCTTTAAAGATCCGAAATGATTGCAGCAACCACCTAAACGAACCCCAGAACCTCCTGGATGATTTCTGCAACCACTTGAAGATCCTAAATGATCACTGCAATCAGCTAACGGAACCCCTGAACTGCCGAAATGATCGTTAGAAGCAACTAAAGCTTCATAAATGACTGCAAGAACCATTTAAAGGAACCCCAGAACCTCCTGTGACCTGGTGGCTGTGAAGGCCACAGTGAGTCGTGATGTTCTGTATGAAAGAATCTGCTCTCATCTCTCCAGGTGTCTCCTTTCATTCGTCACCTGTCTGTAGGCCTGCACAGTAAGAATGAATTTTAAACACTGGGAAGAATTAACGTGCTTCATGAATTGTGATTTTTAAATATTTTACCAACGTGTCATTTTAATATTTGTACCAATAAACAGTGCGTTGTTATTTGTCATATCAGTTATTAATGTGGTTTTTTTAATCTTTAAAGAGAAATGGCACCAATTTCACATGATGACATGATCAAAATCATTAGCCTGATAAGTTCTACTATGAAAATGACTCTGAACTCTGTACCTTTAGTTATTATCATTGTTACAGATGTTCATGTTTACACATGTTGAATGGAGCAGAACCTCTTTGAAATGAGGAGGGAGCTTCCTGGATGCTGTTTGACCACCAGGCTCACTTGAACTGATGCACACCAGGTTCATTATGGATTCTATTAGTTTTTGTTTGATTGGGGTCCATAATTCTGGACCTGTAGAGACTTCTATTTAAAGGCGGGGAGGATCTAATAAAAGAAGATACCAATATACGTCAAAACTCTTGAGTTGCATTATGGGAAATGTAGGCACCAGATTGTGATGATGCTTTCTTTATTTCCTTCACTTATCCCCTTATTTCTCTTTAGTCTCTCTCCTAACCAGACTCCCCCCATTTTCTCTCTCTGTATCTCTCTCAGCCCCCCCTTCTGTCTCTCTTTCTCAGCATCCCCCTCTCTCTCTGTCTCTCTCTCTCTCTCTCTCTCTCTCTCTCTCTCTCTCTCTCTCTCTCTGTCCCTCAGTGTCTCTCTCTCCCTGACAGGGCGGTGTATTATCGGGGGATGTGCGGACATGTGCGCCCCTCCTCTTCCTCATGTCCGGATAATAGCGGGTGTAAAGTGGATTTGAACTTGCAGCCAGAGGAGAGGTGTAGGAGGTCCGACCCGCACACGGACGCAGACAGACGCAGAGAGACGCGCCCTCAGACCCGCGGTTAGTTCGGGACCTCCGGGACTTTCTGTTGGAGAAGTTGAAACTGAGTCAGGACACCTGGATTTCTGGACTTTTGCTTTTTTAGCATTTAAGAGGTAGGATGTTGAATTTTTACCACTTTCTTGCTGAGAGTTCTGCACAGTTTTCTTAGATTTAGTTTAAGTCTCGTGAGACTTACTAAAGATAGATGCACATGTTCATGATTATTTTACAGTTTACGCGCAGTTAATGTTAATCTGCGTCCATCTGAACCGGAAAGGTGCTCAGATGGACCGATGATGGACGCAGCAGATTTTCTGGGTGGGCAGGAATGTTCCCACACTGATAAACTCAATGATATGAGACCCACTGATAAAAACCGACACTTAGGACCAGTTAGGTCCATTTCCATCCACTGACAGCTTTTAACCTCCTAATAAGATTTATCACCACAGCTGTGCTCTAATCTGGTTCTGCTCCAGCTGTGATCACACATCTGTCTCTTACTGACATCTTAAACATAAAAGAAACTATTCAGAAATCCTTCTGAGCATAGAACCATTTAATGTAAAAAAAATAAAAAAAAAAAAGAAAGAAGAACTCTGGAGCTGTAACAATTAGTAACAGGAAATTAAGCAGCAACTTAATAATTAATAATTTCAGTCATTTTCTGCTGCTTCACTGTCTGAGCTTCACTCTTCACTTTGTTTTCACCTTCATCTGCCGAAGGAGGAGCGTTTCTCTGCTTCACTTTAAACCTCGGTTTAACGCCTGCATGTACCTTTTATGACATCACAACTAGCTTGGAGCCAATCAGGATCCAGTATGAGAGTGAATATTAACATATTCATGGGGGTCAGGATTTCTAAATGAGAGAGAAGCACTCAGTGTCATTTTAAGTCTGAACAAGATAATGAAAAAAAAATATCACACAGGCACAGCAAAGCATTCTTATGTTTTAAGGAATCTTTAAGTACTACTTACTACTAAAGTGTAAGATGCACTTTCTAAAATAATTACATGTTGTGTGTGTAGAATCTGGATCTGTCAGAGTTGCAGTTTATTATTATTGCATCTAATTTTCTCGCTTAATCGATGAGATGTTTTAGAACTTGTAAAACAGTGAAAAATGCATGTTTTAAGTTTCCACAGCACGTGGACATTCATTGGAACTACTTCTTTTATTTGACCAACAAAGAAAAGCATCAAACGTCACATCAGAGAACATGGAACCACTGAATGTTTGTCATTTCTGCCTGAAAAAACAATGTATTGATCATCAAAGTAGTGTATTTTATCACATTTGTCTGACTTACAGCAAGTCAGACAAATGTCTGAAATGTTGTGGAGTAAAATCAGAAAGTATCATAAAGTAGAAATACTTGAGTAAATTACCTCCTAAAACTAAACCATAGGACTTGCAGTTACTTTCCATCACTGTTTGCACAACACTTACTTTTATCTTCTTCTACAGATCGTGTTGAGATGATTCCACACATCCTCACACACCTGCTCTGCCTGGTGTGTGTGTGTTCTGCTCGTCCTCAACCAGGTGAGTCGAGCCCAACAGGAAATGATGCGACGAGAGCCTTAAAAAAAGGTCAGCAGCTTTTTCACTTCCTCGTTCTTTCTCTCTGACGAAGACGTAATGACGCACAAGCGCGACTGCAGGTCCAGGACTGACACAGTGGAAAATGATTTTTACTCCAACACAAACACGCACACACGCACACACGCGCACACACACACACACACACACACACACACACACACACACACACAGCTTCCTGCAGGAGTCAGTGTGTGGAAGCCAGAGTCTGGTTCCTCCTCTCCTCTCTGGCCTAATTCTGAACGATTTCAGAAACGAAAGCTGCTTCATCCATTTCCTCAGCTGTTCATTGAGTTTTGCACTAATCCGGAGCAACTGTGCTTCTGTTCCAGGTAGAAGAAGCCCTGCATCAAAAAGTTTAAGGCTTATTCTACACCTTATTATTAGAATAATTAGATTTAATCATACAAGACAAGAGTGACAGTGGTGTGTTTATTAGCACCAGAGGCGTAGACAGGTAGACCAGAATAACATAGAATGTATTAATGTTGGAATATGAACGTAGATGGTAAAGTATTGGTATCTGCTGCCTCATGTGGGACACACACACACACACACACACTCATGCAGGATCCTGTTTTCCAGCATCACCTCACTCCATGAAGATGGAGCAGAACTCTCCTGCGACCGGCTCCCTGGCAGGGAGGGTGGTGCTGCCGTGCCACTTCTCCATAACGCCAGTTTCTCCCAGCAGCTCCACACACGCTCCCTCACACACCACACTAGCTCCCACACCTGCGCCCCTCCTCGCCTTGGACGCCGCCCAGAGTCCCGAGGGGCAGCTGAGGATCAAGTGGACCAAGCTGGAGGGAGACAGGGAGAAGGTGGTGCTGGTGGCGCAGGGAGGGGTGGTCAAGGTGGGGCAGGACTACAAGAGCAGGGTGTCGGTGCCCAGCCATCCGCTGTCGGTCGGGGACGCCTCTCTGGTGATGGTACGGCTCAGGGCCAGCGACGCCGGGCTGTACCGCTGTGAGGTCATGCACGGGATGGAGGACACCCAGGACACCGTCAGCCTCAACGTCACTGGTGAGTAAAACGAACACACTCTGCCAGCTCTGCACTTTTATGAGTCAAATTAACAGTCGAACATCAAGAGTCTGCGAACGTGTTCGGTGACTGAATCCAGATGTGTGAAGCTGGCAGAGACGTCACTGCTGCTCACGCGCTACTTCCTGGAAAGCTGCACTAATCAATTACTTCCTGTTAATTATGGGTCACAATGTGCAGTGTGAAGGTTTTCACTCGTATTGATGATTCAGCTCTACTGAATGTTTTAGCATCTTTCAGCAAATTGTTTTGGTTTTACGGCCCATAACTTTCGTGTTTTGGTTCGGCGTCGAGCTGAGATGAAGCCACAGTTCACGACTCGGTGAGCAGTAAACAGCAGACAGACTTGGTCAGAGATCAGCTGGTGAACACAGTGCAGCATTTAGCAGCTAAAGAGCCGGATTTGTCCCTCAGGAGCTGGTGGAGACCAAAAACAGAGCTCAAAGAGAGAGAAAACTGGACTCTGCATGTATGATCATGTTGCTCTGTGTCTGCTGGATGTGTATAAACATCTCTGTAAACATCTTTATCAGGTCATAGGACATCAGTGTTGCGCTGCCCCCAAGTGGCCAAAAAAAGTAAGTTATTGCAGATTTAAAGTGAGAGGATGTAACTATGAAAGAAAATATAACTCAAGCGTCCTCTGATGATGAAATGTTAAATCCAGTAAGTTAAACACACCTTTTCTTAGCTTAAAACTTTTTTCTGCAGCCTCACTTGGTCTGGACTGCTAGCTTGTGGTGGCTAATGCTACCGTAGCAAATGTTAGCAAACTTTAGACAGATCTTGCTATATGGTTGATATAACTGAGTCACATTGCTGACTTGTTTTAATCTGCATTCATTTATTTTTTTTGGCCAGTCTGGGGCGATTGTTGTAAACACACACTGGTTTATCATCACCTTGTAAAGTTTGTAAAGTTTTTATGTTGAACTTGTTAGCAACTGTCGAACGGTTTCTGATTTCCACATCCAGCAGATGCAGAGCGACATGATCATTCATCCAGAGTCCACATCATGATAAGATTCACTCTCTTTTAGCTCTGTTTTGGTCTCCGCCAGCTCCTGAGGGAAAAATCTGGCTGCTGTTCAGTTTACTGTAAAAAAAAAAAAAAAAAAAGCAATCAGCTCATAACGAGTTAATCAACTAATCGTTTCGACTGCAGTTTTCAGTTCAGTTTTTAGATCGTCATGCAGTATGAACTGAAGTGTGTATGAAAGTCACAGTTAATTCATATATTAAAGTGCAGTGAACATTATTTCTGGGCGTCGGCCATCAGAGTCCATCGTGAGGCAGGATATCGGACAACTGAGCCAACGGTCGCTCCCAGACATTTCCACAGATTCCACATTAATACTGAACAGGACTCCTTGTTGAGCAGCTCCACACAAAGGCGCTCCCTATGAGTGACACACAACTCTCCATTTAACAGCTCAGTCATCTATTCACATCCTCCTGCAGCTCTGCCAGGATGTCCTCCCATCCAGCTCGAGATAAAGACCTAATGACACCACACAACAGCTACATATAGCCAGAGGATGACAGCTGAAAGAGCCGACGGGCTTGTGTTTCTCTATACTGTCACATAATGATGCGAGTTCTTCGGTTTCTTTTAGCGTGTTCATGTCAGCAGGAGCATTAGTGTAATCCTGGTAGAACAGGTGAACAGTTTGTCTTCCACCTTTCCTCTGTGTCCCTTGTGTAATAGCAGCCAAAAAGATGTTAGCTTCCACTTTAACCGTAAATATGTGCATTGGAAGAAGTTTGCAGATCCTTTACTGGAATGAAAGTGCTAATACCACACTCTGAAAATACTCCACTACAAGTAAAAGTCCTTCATTCAAAACCTTGCTGAAGTATTCCAAGCAGAATGTACTTTAAAGTAAAAGTACTGCTGTATCAGTAAAATGTTCCTGTCAGTGTTTCTCTATCATATCTGATGTTTGTGGATTAATATTCCTGCTGCATTAATGCTGCATTTTACTGCTGTAGATGTTTCAGGTTGAGCTCATTTGAACTACTCTATATACTGTTGGCTGGTTTCATCTACAGCGATGCATCATATTCTATAAGATCATCATATGTTTTTAGCGTGGCTGTCCTGTGAGAACCTCGTATCTCAGAAAAACAGCCTGTTTTCAGCTTTGTGATGATGTATTTTCATCTGATCCAAGAGGCTTATTAAACAGTTTATTTAGCTGAAGAAGGAGGAGAAGTTTCTCAAGACATGAAGGAAAACTTCATCCTTTAGTTTATCACAAACATTCAACATCAACACATCTGGAGATACGAGCTTCTCATTGGACAAGAAGGAATCTGAAAAGTAACTAGATAAATGTAATTAAGTAAAAATTGCAGTATTTGCCTTTGATATGTTGCATGGCTGTTTTTTCTGCAAACGCTACAGAATCAGTTAACTTTGACATTCTGGGTTAATTTTGGGTGAATTCTGTTACCACGGCAATATGTTTTGTTGTCTTTTGCTGCAAAGCAACAGCAGCTGAGGCTCATGGGTATTCTCAGATGAATATGACAGGCGGTCAGAACATGAACCCACGTGTTCGTTCTCTCACACCCTGCATGTGTGTGCTCACCCGATGGATCTCTCTCCAGGTGTGGTGTTCCACTACAGAGCGAGCACCAGCCGCTACACTCTGGATTTTCCCCGAGCTGTGGAGGCGTGTCGCGCTGCAGGCGCCGCCATCGCCTCACCTGAACAGCTGACGGCCGCTTTTGAGGACGGCCTCGACCAGTGTGACGCAGGCTGGCTCTCAGACCAGTCGGTCAGGTGTGTCAGTGCGAACATTTACACACAGTTAGTGCAGAAATCAAAAGCCTCGTCACATCGTGTTTCTTACAGTTTGATTATTAAGAATATCTGAACCTGTTTTCAATGCAAATCAATAATTAAAATCTAAAATCAGGTTTGCGTGTGCAGCGAGTGTCTGTACAGATACACTCGTTTCAAGAAAACAAATCAGGTTGAAATGTGCAGATTTTTTTCACCTGTTCAAAGAAAATTAGGTTTTTAGGAGTCGAGTGTCGACAGAAGCGACTGAATTAGCTTGAGGCTTCTTTAGTGTTCAATTCTATGATCTGCATTCATTGTTTTTTCAGATATCCAATCACAACGCCCCGAGGTGGCTGCGCAGGTGATCTGGTGAACAGACCGGGCGTGAGGACATACGGCATCCGCGACCCCACAGAGGAATACGACGTGTACTGCTACGTAGATAAACTCCACGGTAAAGAGGGAGCACATACGCTTAACGAGTCATTCCACATCCATATTAATCTGCGTGTTACAGAGCTGCAGTCAGGATGTGGTTAGCTTAGCTTAGCATAATGAGTGGAAGCAGGAGAAAACAGCTAGCCGAGCTCTGTCAACAGTTCAAAAACAGCTTAAAGTGGCTCTAATTAACAGGCTTTGTTTGATCCTGACACAAACAGGAACGAAGTGAAGTTAGTTTCATGTTCATATTGACCATGAATGTAAAATGTAATGTTGAATTATTAAAGCCTTTCCTGTAACCAGCTGACATTTATTCACCTCTTCCGTCCGTGTCCTCTGTCTGAAGGCGAGGTCTTCTATCCTCCGTCTGCCAGCGATAAACTCACCCTGCAGCAGGCGAGGGAGGAGTGCGAGAAGCACGACGCCGTCTTGGCGTCGCCCGGTCAGCTGTTCGCGGCCTGGAGGGCGGGGCTGAACCGCTGCGACTACAGCTGGCTGTCCGACGGCAGCGTCCGCTACCCCATCACCGTGCCCAGGCCTCAGTGTGGCGGAGGCCTGCTGGGGGTCCGCACGCTCTACAAGTACGAAAACCAAACCGGCTTCCCAGACCCCACCGACAAGCACGGAGTTTTCTGCTTCAAGGGTGAGTTTCCTGTCCGATGCTGGACACCCATCAACAGGCGAGTTTGTAATATGGAGGAGTTCAGACTGTCCCTCCAGATATTTAAGCTACCTCTGACTGTGTGAATCCTGCTGTGGTTTTCATAAGACCTGAGCCTGAAGGGGCGGATCCCATCAGAGCAGCAGGGCTCTCAAGAAGACAGACAGCTGATACCAGCCCATGATCTCTGGTCAGGCTTGTTGTGCAGCAGGAGCTGGAGCTGTGGGTGGCTGCATGAAGTCTTTGTCTTGCTTTAGTATTGAATTAAGAGCTCAGATTAAAGTCGAAATCAAACATAAACGTACGACATACAAGCATAAAAGAAACCAGAATCCGAGCGCCTGAGCCTATGTGATGATCAGGAGATGATGATTCCTGCTACACAATACACATTAACAAATGGGAGAATTCCTTTGGCCCCCAGATCAAATTTGTATAATTTTAAGAGGCATGAGGGGTAAAACTGTCCAGTGTGTCAGAACAAACCCCTTCAGGACGTCATAGTAATATTTTAATGAGGAAAACTATCAAATAAAATTGATTCTTAAGATGCTTCATGCTCCCGAGTATCTACAGACTCAGTGGTTCCTCAGCATTGGCTCAAATGTAGGTCAGCGCTGCATCTTCAGAGCTACAGACTGACCCTCCTCCAAACGCCCAAATCACCGACACGTCTGACTCGCGAATCACAAGGAAAGCTGCCGCTCGCTGGATAAACACTGAGGTGTTCTGCAGCACAAACACGCCACAATCTGCAGCCGTTTTTAAAGTGCACAGACGAAGAACAAAGAGTCCAAACCCAAACAGGAGAAGGATAAACTCTCACTGCCCTGTTTATGGTGGGGCACGCACTTTTATGAGGGGAAAACCCAACTCATGCACTCTAACATAGATCCAGCAGAAAGGGGACAGGTCCCTAATGCTTCACAGCTGGATCCAAACACAGGCCGACACAGGGAGGAGAGGTGGAGGAGAGGGGGGGCGCAGAGCTACGTCTAAGTAACATCATTAAAAAACCCTCCAGAGAGTGAAGTAGGTGAGCAGCGAAGGAGCTGATTAAACGCTCCGAGTCAGCGTCTCTACAGGCGAAATAACTGCAAACGGTCACATGTTTGGCAACACAGAGGTACTTTCTTCACCTGAAAGCTGCGTAATGTGTTCTGCCCGGTGGCTGAGCAGCAGGAGAGAAGTAACGTACAGTGACAGCACAAGGACAGACCCCAGACCAGCCAGACGACTCGCCAGAAACATGACATCATATCTGGGCAGGGCCGAACATGCAACCGGACTTGCTTCACGGTGCGAAAGTGCAGACCAGACCGCGGCTAATCCCCCGAGACGGCGGCCAATAAACACCTTCGCTGTGAGCAGTGGTGGAAGGAGTACTCGCATCCTTTACTGCAGCACACAAGCACATCAGAAAAAATACTGGTACTGCAAGTACCAGGAGTACCTCAGCAGGATTTATTACAATGCTGCCTGCTTGTCTCTGTTTCAGCCAAGGGGTCGGGCCCCTCCAAAGGGCCACCAGATAAATCTGAGGGGTCGTCAGATGATTGATGGGAAAGACGAAGAAACACAGTTCTTATCCACACATTTGTGTGTATTTTTAGACTTTTTGTGAAATATTGTATCATTTACCTCTCAAACGGTTATCAAACTCTTGAAGTTCAAGAAAAAAGATGTCAAAATCTCGCCAGAAGGTTTTTCCTCTCGGCTGAGGTGGAAAAGTTGACGCAATGACAAAATAATGCAGCAAAATGAACGGAAACAGACTAAACAATGGCGTACATGAATCACGTGACTTCTAACGTCATTCGTCTCTTCAGTGAAGAGCTGAAAACATCAGATCTGTGTGGAGGATGAGGAGGCTGTAACCTTCCTCACGTGAACACATGAAGCTAACAGAAATTTGAGCTTCGACTGCAGCTCTTTTAATGACGTAGTCTCTTCTTCTGTGGTGGTTTAATGGCACAGCATGCTGAATCAGCTCCACCTGCTCCATCTCCATGATGAATGATGATATAAATAAAGTTCATTTTTGGGAAATTCAGTTAAAATTCATGCAACAGAAGCTTTACTGTTGCTTTTTATGCAAAATCCTGATCTGAAAAGTAGCTAAAGCTAAAGTAAAAAAAAAACCAGCAACTGCAAATACTCAGAAAAGTACTTCAAAACTGCATTTAGTACCTCAGTAAATGTACTTAGTAACAGTCTGCCACTGGGTATGTGCATGAGGAAGAGGAGAGCACAGGAGGAAGAGTGGAAAATGAAGAGGGGGAAACCCATCCACCCTACCCACCCATACGTGGCCCCGACAGCCGGCAGGGCGGGACGGGGGGATGGAGCGATGGAGGGGAGTCAATTACGCAGCGTTTATTAAAGCATTATGTCAGTGACGCTCAAAGCCTGCTGCTTTCTCCCGAGACGCTAACAACATGAAGTCAGCAGTCAGGCCGACACAAAGGGCTGCATTGTGTGTGTGTCTGTTCTCATATGGTATGTATTCCATCATAACGAGATATAAATCTCTGCTAGCATCACGGCCCATTCTGAAGAGCTCTTTACAACAAAAGCTTTACGGTCCGTGTAGGACTGCAAACAGCGTGTGTTTAGATCTGAATTCGGGCTTTAACCGGAGACGCCAGCTCACACCGAGTCCCTAAAATAAGAGCTTTCTGGCAACATTCAGGCCTTTGTTAGTCACTGTTCTTATTCTGACGCCGCTGCTGCAGAACGCTGATTTATTCCTGTCAGGTGACTTCATGTTTCAAAAACCAAAGCTCCTTCATTTCCTTTTATAGCCATCTGCAAGCTAACGGCAGTTTGACAGCAGCGTGATTAGCATTTTCCAGATAGCACACTTTTATTTGTTTTATGAGTCACGACAATACTGATTCATTCTGTAAACATTTTTTTTGGATATAACTGATGTTAGTTTGACTGGACTGGACTCAGACTTTGGGTTTCGGACATTTTAACCCACCGATGAAATCATGTAGCTGTACTTTGCGTCGCTGTGGAGCTTACTTATTTAGCTATCATCCATTATTTTTAACAGGATTTATCATGATTCATAACTCATTTGAACTCTTTGATGTGGTTTCAGACATCAGATCAGACCCTGATGCAGAATCCAGAGGTCAACTCACTCGTTCATCATCAAACACAAACTGACCAAACGAAAGAAACTTCAGCAACTCAGAAAGTGGAAAACAGTGATTTTCAGCAGGTGTAAAAACACGATTAACTTGCACAAATCAGAGCTACAGCAGTTTTTTCATCAAAGAAACTGAAATATCAGCAGGTCGATGGACTGTCATCCTGCACTGATGTTCATGGCCCCCAGAGGATGACTCCCACAGACGTTTGTGATCCCACTGACTTTATCTCTAGCGCCACCATAAGGGTGACCCTTTCAGGATGAATTGCAATGGCTGTGATGATCCTCTGCGCTTTCATGTAACGAAATCATCATTAGCATGTTAGCAAGTTGAAAGCACCGTTATGCCTTCGTACAGCCTCACAGCGATCACCTGTAGTTCGTTTGGTCTGAATCAGTTAATGAGTTGGTGAACTTTAAGCTTGAAAAAATCCAAGCGAGCTAAAATGCAGCGCTACAAACCACGTGAGAGCGTTCCCCTTTAATCATTGGTCAGATGTGTCAAGAACGTAAACACAGGAAGAAGGTCCTGAAGGAGGTCTGAGATGCACTGGTTCAGGTCCGACCTCAACCTGTTAAATTCACTCATCCACATCCGTCTATGTAAAGCACACCTGGCTGCTGGAGCCGTCACGCTCACATCTATAGAGGGCGTCCAGTAGATGGATCAGATTGGACCGAGACCACCTCCTCTCAAAGGTCCAATCTGATCCGTTCTAAATAAATCTGGAAGGATTCTGTTTGGCAGCAAATCTCAGTTTCAGAACTCTTCGCTGAGGTTTTAAACCCTCTTTCTTCTTCTCTGTTTCTCTCTCTTACAGCTAAACTACCAGAGAGCACGAGTCCACCGATGACCCCAGCTGAGTATAAACCTGACAGCCCCTCATACGCTTCCCAGACTTCAACACCCGGACCGCTTCTAGGTCCTGAAAGAGCTGAAATCCAAGCAAGAACCTCACATCCTGTCGCATACTCACCAACAAAGAGACCACACACAGCCTCACCAGACCAACACGGAGCCCCCCACGCAGACCACACCACAGCCTTTGTGACCCCCACTCCAATGTTAGACGACTACGACGTTCAAGATTTTAATGACTCTCACAAGGTAGAGTCGATACCACTTAGAGGAGACGCTTTGTTCCCCATTATGCTCCCTCCATTGCCCACCACACGCTCGCAGCCCGCACACCTCGACACCCCCCACGGTGGAGAGGAGGGAGGCCAGGCAGGGTCAGGCCAAGATGAGAGCAGCGGCAGCGGGGAGGGAGGCAGCAGCGATGGCAGCTCGAGTGGAGCGGAGGTGGGAGCAGTGGTGAGCCCAACACAGGTGTGGGTAGAACCCACATCGAGACCAAACTGGCTTCTAGAGACCACGTCAGGATCTGAGCAGGGGCTAGAAACCACATCGAGACCATCACAGCTTCTAGACCACGTCACCTCTGAAATTCACACCCCAGATCCGGGCCTCCCAGCCAAGACCGCTGAGGCGGGACAGCAACCCGCAGTTGTTTTTAAAGAGGACGTCACCCCTGGAACTACACTGACGTCTGAGCTCGACCAATCACCAGCCGTACCTGTAGATGGAGAGTCAGCCAAACCACCTTTCCATCTCATCATCGTCAATGTGCACGACCGGAATCAATCAGGTGAGTGAAGGCGGGGACAAACATCACGACTGTTTCTCCGTTGATGAATCTGATTTGGGTGTGACGATTGGTGGCACCAGGTTGGACCAGGTCCGTTCCAGTCTGGGTCCGTCAGGTTTGGCAGGTAAAGCTCATACGGTGTGTGATATGTAAAGAGTCTAATCTGAAGTCTTCAGATCCAGACAAGAGCATGTGACAGTTGGCGTTCTGGCTGGATTTGCAGGGTCGTCTCACGTCACGATCCGTCCTGACTGTCGAACACTGAATCACCTGTTGGTGGAAAACATCTTTCTCTTGGTTTGTCCAGACTTTGTTGGTTTCATCTCACCAGATTCGTCCGAGCTTCCTTACGTTGTCAGGGAGAATCCTCCGCCCGTCCAATATGAGCACCCACAGTCTAGATATACAAGATCTTTGAGTAATAAACTATTATTTACTTATAATAACAATGTTTTTTAGCTGTTGACTCTTTAATCCAGGAGAGATACAGCTGATTGAGATCTGAAACCAAGCTTTAAATATTCGTATGACTGTGACCAGAAGAAGATCTGACCATCCTCATATCATTTTTTGACATGATTTAAAGAAAAATGCCCACTTAACTAACAAACTAGCCCTGCTGTTCCTAACACACTGAAGACAGACCTGCAGAGTGGGATCAGTGCAGACAGACCAGTGGGACCAGTGCTTCTGACCAGTCTCCTGTTCAACATCTCTGACCTCGACTGAACTACAACTCATATTTCCTTTTCTGAGCCTTTTGTGCTTTGGGACCCTCCAGTTCCACGTTGCACTCGAAGCAGTTCGTCCTTTCGGCGAGGACATACGTCTCTCTGAATGACCTCATGTTCGTTACGTCGTGCCGTCGGGATCTGCTTGTCATCTATGTAGGAAACAGCTAATGTTTTTTTTTTTTTACCTTCGTATTTGCATGCTGACAGATTGTAACACACGAACACACACACACACACACACACACACTGTTTGCAGAGCCAGATGTGGAAAGTTATGAAGTCAGTCATCTCTGCTCGGCCAGTTCTGTTGCTAAACATACTGTAAACACTGAGTCTCCAGTCTTTCTCTTTCTCTTTCTCTTTTAGACACAGCGGAGGTTCGATGCAGGGATTAACCTCTGTTCTCTTCAGCAGGCAGCTGTGTGTTCAGCAAACCACAAATTGTTGACCTTTATCGTCTTTTCTCTGGGGAGAGGCCTGAATTGCCGTAACTAACAGTTCCTCAAACAATCTCCACAATCTCTTTCTTTCCCCACAATAGTCAGAGTTAGTCGTGTTTCCACCATGGATGAATTACTGAACAGGCTCACCAGGCACAGGGCTCAGGGGCCCGAGGGCTCAGGGGGCCCCTCAGCCTGAGCGTCTGCTTAAAGTCACAGTAAAACCACTGGAGGGATGTTTCAGTAGTTCTGGTGCTGATCTAGTATTTGTTTTTGTATATTTTTGTTAATTATTCTGCAGATACAGCAGCATAATAGTGAGACAGTAACTTCACAGAGCGTGTGCACAGTTTTCACTGCTCTTCGTACTGAAGCAGCATTGATGTCGCGGTGCACCGACACATCCTGGTGTTCTACATCACTGCAGCGAGAAACAGAAGTATATCCTTTACGGTTCGACGGCAGGTCCAGGATCTGTTTTACACAGATTAACCACAGATTCAACAAGCTAAATTTAACTTATCAGTTAATTTATCACTGACACCAAAATGTCAGACAGGATGTGATGAAAACCACAGTTCATCCAGTCACGTTTTGTGGTTTTGCCAAATGTTAAAAACACTTAAAAAAAGAGGTTTAAATGTTTAAATTTAAAAAAAAAATGTTTGAAAGCTTTATATTTTGGATTGCAAAGTATTTCTGTATAAGAAAAGATAAATATTTACTTAAAGTCTACTTAAAACTAAATTAAGTTACCGCTACCTGGAGCTGCCTGCTAAGACTAAGACCAGTTAACTTCCTGGAGTCTCTCCATCACTGTGAGGGTGGAAACTCATCAAAAACATCATCTTCAGGTTTTCGGATCCCTTTTACTTGCGGGCCCCAGGCAGTTGTCAGTACTGAGTAAATTTACTTAGTTACTTTCCACCAGTGGCTGCTCCAGTGATGTCAGAGGAGTGAAGACAAGAGTGAATCTACGACAATCAGCAAACCTTAAAACCTGAGAATAATCCAGGAGGGAGGCCTGACGCCGGGGTTCACCTCGGGCCCCAGAGTCATTAACTGTGAGTGGGGGGCTGGTGCAGGGGCCAATCACACACTCACATTACAGCGCTGGTGTGTTTGTTACCCCCCCGGCCGAGCGGTGCCATCTTCCAGGAGTCGTGTTTATTATTGAAACGCCGCGGCCGTATTGTGTTGCAGAGGTGATCTATCATCGCGTGAAGCCGGCGCTGGTGTGTGAGGCCCGCACGCTCACCGTTTCCACGTCTTGAGGTAATTAGGAAAATCCAAGCGTTGAGTGTTTTAATGAAAACTCTTCCTGTTTCACGTGGTTTCCAGTTCTGAGTCACACAGAGGCTTTTTGACTTTGGCCGACATGTTGCGCTGAACGCGGGTTAACTAGATTTGTCCAGTTCAAAGGAGAGCTTCCAGTCGGGCCCAGCGTGAGCCTCAGGTCTGCGCTCGCGTCACGTTTTGCACATTTCTACTCCACTTCCCCCAATATAGCTTCCATGTGTACAATAAAGTCTTAATGAAGAGACACAGGCACGCTTTGTTAGAGAGGAGCCCCCGGCAGCGCCTGACCTTCATCCTGAGCTGACTGTTAACATCCAGACACACTTTGGCTCTTTTTAATAAACATCAGAAACGAGCTGATCTGAGATCCTGAAATAAAACAAGTGAGACATTGAGACATTAAAGGCTGGTTTCTACAGAACGTAATCCATCCACTGCTGAAAACTGTCCATCCAAACCAGTCCGGGTTCATTTTTAGTCAAATCTGCTCTTTTATTTAATGAGTGACTGAACACTAAATCCACCTTTTGAGGTAGTAAATGACATTATTGATCACGTCAATGCACAAAATGTATCTATTTTCTATTTTTGTGTGCTAAAATTAGGAGTTAATTTCTCCCTGTTTGGATATTTTTTGGATATTTACTGATTAAAATCATAATTCTGGTCTTTTTTTTTTAGGCTTGAGTTGAGACATCTAACATTTGCTAAGTTTAAAGCTGCGACTAATGATTATTCTTTTTTGTTTTGACCTCTGCCAGCTGCGGTGGTTCACAGCTGACTGCTGACTCCTCGCTCTTCTCATTGGCCGGTAGAAGAACACGTGGCGGTCACGTTAGTTTTGGCGGATTCTCTTGGTTATAAATGGACCGGTGATTCGAACCTTGAGCGGAGATCTGCACTCTTCTAGTTTTCATTACTGTTTCATTGCTTTGTCTCTAAAATAGGGCAAACCCGCGGTGAAGTTACTGCATCAATTAGAGAAAAAACTGCAATTCTTCAAATTGTAATTGCAGCTAAGTGTTCTGTCAGTCGACTACAGAGACGGTTTGACAGTCAGTCATTAACGTACCCGCTGTTGTACCCGCTGTTGTCACGGTGCAGCAGTGGAGGAAAAAACAAACTATCATCTTTATTGCTTTATTGTATTTGCTTGACTTTTGAACTCTTGGGTCTTATTTGTAATTTCTCGTTTGTCTCTAGTCGACCGTATCCTGGACATCTTGAACCAGCCTGTGAACGGCATCGTGAGTTCCCATCCGAACCTCCCTCAGATCACCGACCTTTCACAGGTGACCAGCGTAGACGTCGACCCTCTGGAGCCCGCCCCCATCAACCTGCCTCCAACCGTCAGCTTTGTCAATGGAAAGCACGAGGTAGCGTCCGTGCAGGAGTTTTCTCCGTCGTCTCTCGGTTTTGACAACGTTGTCTTAGCTAATTGTTTTAGATTCACTAAAATGCTGTTTCCTGTCAGGTTTAACTTGAGACGAGCGGCGAACACGTTGGATAACTTCAACACAGCAACGTTGCTTTATTGAACATCTAGGCCAGGCATCTCAAACCGGTTCCATAAAGGGCCGCGTGGCTGCAGGTTTTCATTCCAACCAAGGAGGAGCACATCAGGCCAACCAATCAACATCAAGGGATCACTTAGTTATCAGCTGAAGACTGAGATCAGCTGATTAATTCATTCCAGCCTGGTGTGTTCCTCCTTGGTTGGAATGAAAACTTGCAGCCACACGGCCCTTTATGGAACCGGTTTGAGATGCCTGATCAAGGCATTACATGCACAGCCCCTTGATGACGTTGCGTTAGTTTCGCTTTTAATGAACGTCCTGGTAACATGAGCTAACAAAATGCTTCTTCTTAACGGATCAAACAGCAAAATCAACATCTGTAGGAGACGCAGTGTTTTTACTGGCCAGGAGCTACAGTGTGTGATTCTGGCTTTGAGTATAAACTTAGATTAAATGTTTATAATTCATTCTCATTATCTGTGTTTCACACACATGAATTTGTTGATGAAAAATATAACACATTTAATCTTGGTCATTGTTTTCAAATCTGACTTTTTATTTAGTTTTAGCTGTTGTTGAGATAAAAAGGTTTAAAAAAAACAATTATTTTTTATCACAGGTTTTGTTTTCTGCTGATTCTCCTTCATCTTCGGCTTCTCTGATCCTTTCAGGTGACGTTTGAGCCACAGCTGCCGGAGGAAGCCAGAGGAGATCAGTTTGAGACGGCCACTCCGGTTCGGGTAGACGAGGTGGAAGGAGGAGAAGAAGAAGAAGAAGAGGAGGAGGAGCGGGAGGAGGAGAGCGTGACTCCCTTTGACTACGGCATCATAGAAATCCACACTGAGGAGACGCCTGCAGAGGAAACCAGTGATGCAGTCTCTCATCCTACAGATTCGTACCCAGAAATGGACCCAGTCCCTGATGTCTTTACTGACTCAGATGGAGTCAAAACTCAAGAACCAGGTGATCACACAGCAACAAGAACCACCACCATGACCCCATATAGACTCCTAGTCTCATCGCCAGCACCAAGCACACCATCAGGCCCAGCACTCCCCGTTGTCTCCCAGCCTGCCACCGTTGGAGTCTCCACCTACGAGGACATGGAGGGCTCTGCGAGCCGCGGCACTGACGACGAGGCCGGAACCACGCAGGAGGAGGGCTCTGCAGACGACGCTCCGCCCACGCCGGCGGCGGGCAGCCAGTCCGCTGTGATGACCGACGAGACGGAAATCGGAGGGACGGAGCCTCCCACGCTTATCCCAGACACACCGTCACAGGAAACCACCACCATACAGACCCAGACGGAAGACTTCGAAGGGTCTGCGTCTGGAGAAGACGAGGCTTCAGGACAGGACGTGTACCCACCAGAGACCCCCAGGTTAACCAGCACGCTGCCACCGATTTATTCCACCCTTCACTCCCAGCAGCCTCAACCTGCAGCAGGTACCACAGCCACAGAGGTGCCTGTGGTTCCACCAGCTGTCGACTCAGACGCAGGCTCAGGTGCAGAGCAGCTGCCCGGAGAGGGGGAGGTTTCTGGGGAACAGGGTGGTCTGGTTGACCTTCCTCAAGAGGTCACTGTTACTGTTTTACCAGATGTGGCAGCTGTGACGTTTGGAGACCAAACCACGCTCACCACAGACGCTAAAGACATCACCTCAGAGCCGAGCACTCTAGGACACCCCACGCACTCCCCCCTTTCTGCCACAGATGATAAGAAAAACCCTTCAGTAACCACCGAGCCCGAACCCACAACCCCTAAAGACCACACCCGACACCCCACCGAGCTTCACAGGCTCCAGACTGAGCAGTCAACCACAACCTCCACACTCTCCACCACCTCACCTGTGTTCACTTTCGACCACAGCCCCCACTCCGTCCCCCAGTGGGCTCTGATCCCTGACCCTGCCGCCACCCCTCTACCGGAGGATGATTCTTTGGACTATGACAAAGAGATCGTCCCTCCTCTGCTGGAGTCTCGTCCTCAGATACCCGAAGAGACCACAGAGCAACCGGCGGGCGGCACTGGCTCGGCTTATTCTGTGGAGGCCAACACTGTGAACGTCAGAGGTACGTGAACTGAACCTGAAAGTGTGCCAGTAAGTGAAATCAGTGTTTGAGGTGACTCAGTTCAAATTTATTCATCATAATTGTTTTTTAAAAATTATGTTTAATGTCACATGCAAACAAAAGAAGCTTATCATTTCTTTAACATAAAAAGCCCAATAAAAGCCTATGAACTCTGGACTGGTTAGCACACAGTGGATGTTTCAGTCTGAACAAGGCTTCTTCTGACTTAACCTGCAACTCTGCTCATGCAGTTAGCTGATGATGTGCTGCTTTGCTTTGGAAGTGGCGCAAGGTACGCAGGTATTACGTTAGTTAGCCGGTTATGCTAATGCACACAGACACACAGTTTAATCCACTCCTCCACTGTCGCTCTGACAGAAACGACCCTCCAGGCTACTTTTATGCAGCGTATTTCTTTGAGTCCACGTCCCGGCTGTGACCGGCTGCTTTTGCTCAGCTGTGTCTGGACCAGCTCTACTTTAGATTTTTAGACTTTCCATTTGCTTTGTGCCATTTGTGTAGATCTCCTGCCGTGCTCAACCAGTGTTTGTCAGAACGGAGGCTCCTGCTACAAGAAAGGAGCACAGAGTATCTGTGTGTGTGCACCTGGATACACTGGACAGCACTGTGAAACAGGTGCACATGCAAACACACAAGCACACAGTCCCGTTTTTCACCTCTAACTGACAGATGGACGATGTGGAATAACACAGGCTTGTGTCCGCAGATGTCGATGAGTGCCAGTCTAACCCGTGTCTGAATGGAGCCACCTGCCTGGATGGAGTCAACTCCTTCACCTGTCTCTGCTTGCCCAGCTACGCAGGAGAGCTCTGTGAACAAGGTCAGCTGATCCCCAAAGTGCCACTGCTACACATGAATGTACGAAATCCACGTAGTACTGAAAGCACAGCCACACTTTATTATAACTTGTGTCTTGTAATGTTGTCCTGCGGTGGGACGTACCCGTTTTATCTGCAGTCATGACAGTGTTTGCTGCTCAGCTGTCCTCCAGCGCTGGGCGTTGCCTCTGCAGAAGATTAGTTCCAGCTTCTCGTCCAATATTTCTGCCATTACTCAGCAACCAATGGAGGTTCTGCAGACTCCAGGGATTAATATTTTCCATGAAAATCTACCAGTTTAAGAAGTCTCTCCCAGTATTCTTTGAGCAAAAGTTCGATGTTATTACATTTAAAAATGAAATGATAAGGCCATATTATTTTTTATAGTTGGGTTTGGTTGTTGTTACAAGTCATAACACTGAACTGATGGCGTGGAAAGCACTGTACATCAGTTCTTTCACTAACAGATGTAACAGTCAGGCTATTGTTTCTCAAGCAGTCAAACATGAACAGTTTTTTTTTTTAAAGTGAACTTTTTTGCAGCTTTCTGCCTTTAATAAATTCAACTTTTGTTCAGATTAGTTGATCAGAGTTAATGTTAATGAATGAGCACGAGTACGAATGTTGTATACTTATACACAAAATCCACATATTTATGTATTTATATCTATTGAGAGGATAATAAATATGTAACAGTTCAGTGTACAGAAGTACTCAGATCCACAATGTAAAAAGACTTGACCCAAAGTCAAATTTGTACCAAATAAAGTATTAACAGCAAAATTTAATGAAAGTATGAAAATAAAAGTACCCACTGACTGTATTATACTATAAACATAATCATTACTGCTGCATTAACACTGAAGCTGCACATTAATGTTGTTACTGGCTGAAGTGGAGTTGATTCCTGTTATTTTATACACTGTCTGCTAAACAATGATTTGTATTTTAGATTCTCGTCAGAGGTTTTTAAAATCTTCATCTGAAAAGAATCTGTCAGATAAACGCAGAGGCTTAAAAAGCACAATATTAAATCGATTATTAAATTAATTTAATATTAAATGAAATGTTGAGTATTACAAAATAGAAATACAAGCAGCTCAGAGTTGTGTTTGAAGCTGCAGTGTGAGACTTTAACATATAAACATACGCTAAATTTAAGTTCGTAACAAAGTGCTGATTAATTTCACCGGCAGGTAAATCTCTGTCGAGCCGACCCACCAGCAGTGATATGTCTTATAATTAAAAAAAGCAATGATCAGTTTGACAGAGGAGTGTCTGCGGCATCTTCAGCGCATCGACAGTGTTTGTGTAATTACTCTAGCTGCCAGAAGGGGGAGACAAAAGTTCTGCACTGCAGCTTTAAGAACAGTAAATGTATTTAATATCTGCTGCTTCTTAGTAAAGTCATCACCAGTTTGCTTATTCATATTTTTTCTAGAGAATCAAAGATACTTTCTTCTCTTTTTCCACACTTTCCGTTGTATTTTGAAGCTGCTCAACCTTCTCTTTCATTCTCAGTTGGAGGAGTAGAAGGTGGAGTGAACAGAAAGTGGAAATCCCCGAACCCGAACTCATCTGCAGCGTGCAGCCATGTGTGCAGAGTGAACGACGTCATGTAGAAACATAGACGTGATTTATTGTCCGGAGCTGTGTGTTTTTCACCCATCCGGATACATGCAGTAGTAGATAGAGAACCACAGACACAGATGTCCTCTCATTGCTTTCTGTCAGTGGAAAAAAAAAACGAGAAAAAACAGATAATTGCTCTTTTATTTTCCCAGAAATCCTTTGCAGCTGTGTTGCATTGAATCAGTGGTAAATACTCCAATGTGCTGCCTCAGACTTAGTCGAGCTCTGGCCTTCTGTTCTCAGCTGAACGCTTTGCATTTATTAGACCTCACCTGACCCCCAGGTGGCTGCACAGCGGACTTATTAAGGCGAGGCAGGCTGATGATAGCTAATACCCCGAAGCCTCGACAGCAACTTTCCATCAGAGCTTTACTGACACACACGTTCTTCTGAAGCCTCTGATACAACACATCCATTGTTTACTGAGCCTGACAAAGCAGAGAGCTGATTCTATGGCTTAAAGTCATCGTATATCAAATGTGTGTGTTGTGCATGAAGTCTGTTTGTGTGTGTTTGACCTGCAGACAACTGCAGAGCTGTGAGGGTTAATGAAGTCCGACTGTGTGTTACTGAGCTCATTCAGTAAGGGGCCTTTATTCCCCAGCTGGACCTCAACCCTGCGCCTGTCTCTGGTCTGAGCAACTGAGTCTCATGAAGAAATAAACAAATCAGACTTGTTGTGCGGCTGCAGTACGTTCATTGTTACATATCCAATTTAACAGGCTGTGGGCAAAGTTATGTATATAATCAAGTTAAAAGTACACAGAATAAAATCCGGATCGTTGTTCAGACTGTGACGCAGCAGGTGTGACACTGGAATCCGAAAGTCAAAGGTAAACTCAACCAGGGAAACGTCTGCAGCTCTCTAACACTTCCTGTGTTCCCTCCTTGCAGACACTGAGGTTTGTGGATTTGGTTGGCAGAAGTTTCAGTCTCACTGCTACAAGTACTTCACACACCGTCGGACGTGGGACGCTGCAGAGAGGGAGTGTCGGCTGCACGGCGCCCACCTGGCCAGCATCCTGTCGCAGGAGGAACAGCTGTTTGTCAACCGTAAGTCCCCACGTCTCGTGCCGCGATGTGGTTCATCCGACTCAGTCACTGGTGGCGTCACCACTTTGGTCCAGACTAAAATATCTCAACAGCTTTGGGATGGTTTGTTATGGAAGTCTGTTCAGACATTCTTGATCCCCAGAGGATCAACCTTCATAACTTTGAGATCTTCTTACTTTTTACTTTCACGCTATCATGAATTGACATGATGTTCTAAACTAAGATAATGAATATGATGAAGATGATGTCTGCAAAAGATCACAATGTTAGTGTAGCCATTTTTAGCATGTTAGCATGCTAACATTATCATGTAACTCAAAGCATGGCTGCGTGAGCCTCATGTCTTCACCATAATTCCTACTAGGTGTGACACTGTTTTACGTGTTAACTAACTGTACAAACTGTATTACTAATATTCAGCAATGTTGCAACTTCACCAGACAGACTTTACATTAGAGTCCATCAAGAAAACCAAAATGTGAGGGTGTCAGTTACAGAGTGTAAACAATAACGGTACGGTGCCACAGAAATCACAGCTCAGACTGTGAAGTGAAAGCTGAATCGCTGCTTCCTTGTTAATCTCTAGAAACAGATTTCTGTATTTGAATCCAGAATCTGAACACAAGGACAAGATTTCAGTGTCGATTTGGGAACATTCTGAGTTCTGTTTGTAGTCCGAGTGGTACTGACCAATTAGATTTGAGGGGGCGTTGGTGGCATACAGGTAAACTGTCCGTGTGGAGAGCAAAAGAGGCGAAACCACTGGCTGAAATGCAATCTCAGAACCCATCGACATCATCTGACGATGATTTAGCTGTTTATTAGCTTTTTTTTTAATGTGTCTGAATTCATATGCAGAAATCTGTTTACAGAGATTAGCCAAAATGTCGACCTGCTGTCAAGTTTGAAAGTTAAGTTGCTCATCGGACTGTAAACAGTGAAGATGAAGATAAAGCCTCAAACATTGGCCAGCGCTGCCTCAGACGACAGCTGATCACCTGGTTTATCTTTGACTCAGTATTTGCTGCAGTGCTGCACACAGTTTCATTTCAGTGGATCATTAAAAAAGACATGTCAGGTGCATCCACGTTCAAATAATACTTCCAGTGAAGCTGCAACAGATTCTACTGAAAAACGGAGTCTGCCTGTAAAATATTAGAGTATTTGTGTGCTTTGCATCGATGAAATGAACTGTGCCAGTGAACATATGGTTGTCTTTAAGGCAGCTTTGTTTGTAGTCGGTGTCAGAACTGACTGTTTGAGCTTCATGTGGACTTCCTCTCAGTTTATTGGGAAACTGCTGACTGAGCTGAAATGGACTCGAGCCTGAACGCTTCCTCTGTTTGTTCGCACTCCTGATTATTCAGACCTCCTCCAGCTGCCCCACACACATTCAGCCACAAACCTGTAAATCACGGCATCAACAATCCATCTCTCTCTATCACTCCTACCGGCACCCTTACTCCTCATTGGTTAGTGCTAATCCCGGTCATGTGCTTTCCTTCCTTTAACACAGACTTAAAGTTAGACTCTGATGTGTTTTGTGTCTGCAGGTCTGGGCAGTGACTACCAGTGGCTCGGCCTCAACGACAAGATGTTTGAGAGGGACTTCAGATGGACTGACGGCAAGCCAATGGTGAGACAGTTTAATTAATACATTTAGACGAACATTTCATCTAGAAAATAAGAAGGGAGCCTTGTTTTCAGCATGTTGGGCGTCGTCCATCGATCCTCCACTTTGGTCCAGCCTGAAATATCTCAACAACAATTCGAAGGGCACAAAACTTTGTCCAAACATTCATGTTCCCCTGAGGATGAAGCTCGGTAACCCTGGCGATATGGCACCTGTTGAATGTTTCCACTGAGGACATGAACGTTTGGTATATTTATGCCAGCTTCTGGTACCGGCACACAGTGAAGTAACGTTAGCCTTCCTCTGCTGTTCAGTAGATTTAAACCAGAAACACAGAACCACATCAGAATCACATCACTTCCTGTGTTTTGCCATGACACGTTCTCTCACACTCTCAGTCTGCTGGGAACCATCAGCTGTTGAAACATGTGAGCTGAGTAATGCTGCGAAAACCTGAGGAGAGCCTGAGATTTGATACCGGGGGACTCTGCTGTCGTAATGTGTTATCATTCGGGATGGAGGCACACCCTCGCAGCCAAGTCTGTCCCATGGGGCTGCGCTGTAGCATGTAGCATGTGGTCCATGTGTTCATCGTTCTGTAGTCGTGTTCTGAAACTAAAGCTGATTGTTTGTGGGTTTCCTCCTGAATAGAAGCTACAGAAAGCTGTAGGTTGGCTTCAGCCTGGGGTGTTGGATGTCCCAGCAGCACCACTGCCTGCTCTGTCTGTGAATTACATCTAGCCACACATGTTGAATGAGCACCTCATGAGGAGAGGCAGTGCTTTTACAGTGAGCAGTGTTGACAGAGGGGGGGGGGGGCATGATGTAGTAGAGGCCCAGTTTCGATCAGGAATGTCCCCGCAGGGATGAAGTAACGCTTCCATGTTTATTGGGACATTTATTGGGTGTTTCACAATAATAAAAATGTGTGTTCTGACAGCAATACGACTACTGGAGGCCGAACCAGCCGGACAGCTTCTTCCAGTCAGGAGAGGACTGCGTGGTGATGATCTGGCATGAGGGGGGACAGTGGAACGACGTGCCCTGCAACTATCACCTGACTTTCACCTGCAAAAAGGGGACAGGTAGGTGCCCAGGAGGTTTTTACCATCTTTCACTGTTTTGCTTTTCGGACCAAAAACTGATTTCATCACTGTTGTTTCCAGCTGTTTTTGTTTGCAGCTAAAAAGCGCTGATAAATTCAATGTACCCTACCTGCTGAGCAGCAAACAGCGAACAGGCACAGTCAGAGACCAGCTGGTGAACATAGTGCAGCATTTAGCTGCTAAAGAGTCAGATATTTCCCTCAGGAGCTGGAGGAGACCAAAAACAGCTAAAATAGAGAGAATACTGGTCACAAACACGAGTCCAGTGGGGTGATCATGCAGCTGAATCAACTTCATAAGGGGTTAATATGTCAGTGTTGTGTTTATGGCTTATTCCACTGCCCCCGATTGGCCACAAAATGTTATTGCAGCATAACACAGTGAAATCTTTCTGTTTTCTGCCATCAGTCTCATGTGGGCAGCCCCCTGTGGTGAAGGATGCTCGCGTGTTTGGGGCCATGAAGCCTCGCTACGAGATCAATTCCCTGCTCCGCTATCACTGCAAACAGGGCTTCATCCAGAGACACACCCCCACTATACGCTGCCGGGCCAACGGCCAATGGGACGTCCCCAGGGTCACCTGCACAAGCCGTGAGTCCTCCTGTTTGAGCCGTTTTGCTGCAGAATCACACAGCCGCGCAACACGTTGAAATGTTTTCTCTTGTAACACTTTCGCATCTGTCTTCTCAGCCGCGACCTACCACAGGTCATTTACTCTGCGGCGCAGCAACAGCCAGAACAACGAGCAACAGGGCCGGCACTATAACCACCACATCCATCACGGCAAGAGCCAGCAGAAACACAATCAGAACCAAGAGCAACAACAAAGTTACGACGTGTTGCAGAGCCTCTGGAAGCCCTTCCTGCAGAGGGAGAAGAGGCATTAGCAGGTCCGAGCACACAAGGAGGATCAGATGAGGCACTGATCCGGTTTGTGGTTCGCGATGGTAGCCAAACGGTCCAGAGTCATCGATAGACAGAGAGACGCACTGAACTGTCTATCAATGGCTCTCAACGGGACGAGGGACAAGTTTCACCACTATGCTGTCCAAACACAGTCCAGGATCTGAACCGCAACACTAGTGAGAATTTAGTTTAATTTAAAGTTAGCTCGCTCATCATATCAAGTGTCAGCGCTCGAGGCAGGAAGAGTGGAGCCTTCACGGCTTCGTTTAACGCACCTGTGAGTCATCGCTGTGTTCCCGGCCTGGTAGAGGATCTGAACACAGGCTGATTTTAAAGGTTCCCTGTGGAGTTTACAGTCACTGTTTCTCACCGTGTTGTATCCTCGAGGCTTAATTAGTTTGTTGAAAGGTCATTTCTGAAAGAATCTGAGACTTTGATGTTATTTCCATCCATGTTTGCTGGATGTACTCTGGAGGAGCCGTTACGACCTGCGAGGCGAGGGTCATCTAGTGAGCTAAACTGCTAGCAGAGTTATCTTATAGACCACAAAGGCTGGAGGTTTGACTAAGCTGCTCACTGACGTTTATAAAGAAACATGTAGAAATGGAAAGACTGGGGCAGGAATTGATTATGTGATCATGTGGGTTATATACACTGCGTCAGAAATTATTCGGTGAAAATGTTTCCATCTCTCATTTAGTGCATTAACACTTTTTGTAGAAGGCAAAAATCACGCCAAGCGAGCGTAAAAGCTCTTTGGCAAACTTGAGGAAGTGTTTCGAACTTTGTTTCCATCAAGCTTTTCAAATGCGATAATTCGAAAAAACACAGCTGCTGTATTTTTCACTTCACTGCAGAGTTTGATGCATTTTTCAAGAATAGTTATGTTCTTCTTCTCTTCTCACCTTCAGCATCTGGCTGCTTCGGTTCTGTCCGTCTGTCATGTGACTCTCACCTTACGGGTGGTAGCAGTCCCTCCAGAGTCTCCCATCTGTGAGCTAAACCAGCCGATCAGTGAATGTTCCTGTTTCAAGTGCGTCGCTGTTTCCCTGTCGAGATACAGCACTCTCTTAAAAACATTGCTCCACAGCGCTACTAGTGGTCATAAACTCCACGGGGTGCCTTTAAGACTACGGCACATGTAAACTGAACAGCGTCGCCGCCACAACACACTATTCACTGAATATCTGTGGTGTATTTGTATGAGAGCGTGCCCACTAGTTTTCAGAACTGATCAGAAACGATGCCATTGATAGAATATAAAGAGCATGAATTCTTCACTTTAAATTATTATCATAACTTCTGTCCGGTTTGGTTTGAGCTGTTTGTTGATGACACGTTTTTACTGGCTGATCTCACATGTAGATTTTTGTACAAATGTTTTAGCTGAGAAAAGGTTTTAAAGGGAGATTCAAAGAGCAGCACACACAGAGCTGAAGAGGAGATTATTATGAATGTGTGGTGTGTGTGTGTGTGTGCTGTGGATATTAATCATAGGGTATATAATATAGATACTATATGAAGCCATACGAATTTAACTTATTGTATACTTTAAAACTATGAATGGACTGTGATATTAAATAAAGGTCATTGGAACTGAAGCGATTCTGTTAATGATGACTTCCTCACTGTTTACAGATTCTGTGATGAAAACATCTGATCATGTGATTCACGCTGCCGTCATACATGTTCGCTGCAGGAGCCGCTGATGCTTTTTATTGTGACGCAGAATCATCCAATGAACTGATCACCAGCCGCTCCTGATTGTTCTAAACGTTGAGTTGGTAGATCAAAGTGTTCTCAGCTGGAGGTACGATAGATGTGCTTTTTCCTACAGATCTGGAATCTGTTCTTAATCCAATGAATAAAGGAATGTGAAAAATGTGCTTAGAGACAACTTCTACTTGCTCCACAAGGTTTTTCGTCATGTTCTTCATACATTTGCTTTATATATTTTTTTTTTCTTTTTTTTGTTTGTCAATGTATATGCTTTTTAAAATGTTTTTCTACTCCATGTGGTTCGTGGGGGTTCACTGTACCTGTGGCACATGAGCTTATTTTTATGTAATCATTGTTTCTTTCTCCATTTAAGTTACTGTAAAAATGTCCATCATCACAGATTCAATGTCAGCTGCGCGTGCAATAATAGGAACTATTATAACACAACTGTGTTGTTTGTGCAGTTTTATTTTACACCACTTCACGTGTTGCTCCGTCTCTCAGTACTGTCTCACTTCCTGTCTATGGCTCTCAGCTCCGAGCCCATTGGTTCCTACTTAGGAGGCAAACCTTTAAAGCTGCACTAATCAATATTTCTGAATTGACAGTGGTTACTGGTCCTGTAAAAAGTGTCACTTGTAGTTATGAACCCACAGAGAACGATCACCACTTCTGCTCTTCTCAGCTCCACAGAGCGTTTTAGCGTCTTTCAGCTCATTGTTCTGGTTCTAGAACTTTATTGTTTTGTAGTGATTGGCGGATGACACTGAGGCACCGAAGCTTGTTTCAGCTCTATGAAGCTTATTTAATACACTGAGTCACATGTCTGATGACATCCAAAAGAAAATAATAAAATATGATCCACTAGAAATAGATCAGCATATCGGAATATTTCAACCTGATAGCAAGTAATAAAAGATGAAAGTAAGAAAAAATTGAAAAGAAAAAAGTGTTAATGAAAAAGAAGTATTAATTAGTATTATTTTTATTAGTTTTCACTCCAGCCACTCACTCCAGTCTTGAGCGGCTGCTATAATTCTGCAAACCACCAGATGTCACTGTGCTGCTGATGTTAAAAGCCCTGCAGCTTCATTTCCTCAGCGCAAACAAGAATAGAGGCCAAAAGCTTCGTATGGCTTCATCTGCCCATCTGTGTAGTTATAAGAGATCAGCTGGTGAACACATTTAGCAGCTAAAGAGACAGATATTTCTCTCAGGAGCTGGTGGAGACCAAAAACAGAGCTAAAAGAGAGAGAATACTGGTATGAACGTTCACCATATCAGATTTCTCACGGGATAATAAGTCATTGTTGTGTTTATAGATTATCCTGCTGCCCCCAGCTGGCCCAAAAAGCACTGCAGCTTGATGGATCACAGATAAATGGCTTGATTTTGTAAAAGAGCTCAGTCATTCCCTGGAACAACTGGACACTGACGTTTATAGCAAACGTTTCAAGCCTGGTTCACCTCTGACCATGGGATCGCTGATGGACGTGGTGCTTTGTTGCACCTGTGAGCACAACCAGCAGTGATGTCACAGAGTCCTGGAGTACACCTGTGCATCAGTGCAGCAAAGTGAAAAAAAGATGTTTCTCAGGGGAAGGAAAGAGTGCGTTTGTTGGGCTCTATTTTCAGATTAATCCACATTTGGTGCTGTGGTGAGTGTTTGTGGCAGCAGGATGGTGTGGGTGTGTTCATGGTAATGAAGGAACATGTCAGCCAGATTTTATATATAATTTTACATTTCATATGATGTTGTAGAAAAAGCATAGAGGCATATTTAGCGTCGTGTTTTGCATTCAGAGCAAACCTGACACCTGTGTAATCCCACCTTTCCACGCTCAAACAAACAGCCTCCTGGAAACCAGTGAGAACATGAATCAAACATTCACAACGTCACCAACATGCCGTCACTCAGTTCCTAAAACAGCTCTGGAAACATAACTGCATTTCAGTCACAGAGTCCACTGAAAGCAGCACCATGAATGGCCCTGGTGTTTCTGTGAGGGAAAACATTTGTCCAAGTGGCGCCCCTCCCTTTGGAAACACAGCGAGCACATTACTACGTTACCCAGGAACCACGAACCAACAGCCGTCCTTTAGCCAATTACTGCCCGGCTGCGGCCGACGTGAACTATGCTGACTTTTATTTTCTTTTGCAATGTGATTGCTCATAAGTTGTCGTGATGTATTTTGGATCGCAGATGAACTCAGTGATGCCTGTGTAAAGAGACGGAGGCAGAGTCGTGGTTTATGTACTGTTTTATTGTCCTTTTGTCTTTGGGTCCATGAGGTTTCCTTGTATGCTGCAGTTATCAACAAAGATTACACACAAAATAAAAGGCAACAGATTTGGGGGTTCTATCAGTCTTTTTAGGAATAATTTGACATGTTGGGAAATAGTAGCTCCACTCCTCTCATGTCTGTAGGCTAAATATGAAGCTTGAGCCAGCAGGCGATTAGCTTGGGTTAGCATGATAAATGAAAACAGGAGGAAACAGTTTAAAAATCAGCCTACCAGCACCTCTATAGCTCATTAATTAGCATGTTGTCCCGTTTGTTCCCTTTAAAGCTGCTGGTGTGTGGACTTTAGGCTAGCTGTTTCAATGTTTTCACTGTTTGTGCTAAGCCAAGCTGAGAAGGAACAAATCTCATAGCTTTGCAACACTGCAGACGACTCTTCAGTAACATCACAGCTGTTGTTCTGTAAAGTCACCAAATCATTTCCCACGTAGTCTATGACTCATTACAGAAAGCTATTTTTACGAATCTCCAGCAGGTCTATAGTGATAGCAGGGGAGGAGTCTGATTGTTCAGTGGCCTGTCAAAGGTGGAGCCAAGGAAAGCTAACCCTGTGCCAGCCCCGGGTGGATGACCTAAACCAGAGTCTGGGCCAGCTGGGACTGTGCAGGGTGAGCTTACACTTGATCAATGTGCACCGTTTACTCTCTGATACCCTTACATGGAAGAAGACCTTAGTGCCTCATGCGGGAATTGTTGGTATTTTGGATGTATTGTATTTCTGTCTCATTCAGCAGGCTGGTGCAGGTTGGCTGCAGGCCCGCCGGGTCCGGCCGGTGCCTCAGACGCAGGTCGGCCGGTGCAGAGCTCAGATAGCGATCAGGAAGCCCGTCGCTGCCAGGAAAACAAAGCTCACTCAGGACCTGGATCAGGCCTGTTTGTGACCTCAGCACTCTGTACGTTAAGTGTCCCGACAGAAACTTTAGCGCGTGAATCCATACTTAACTTTTTACGTGGTCACCTTTAAAGGCATTTTCGTCATCTCACAGATGTCTGCTGTCTGATCACGCTACCTGATTTTGGTTTTAGTCTCGACATTTTAATCACTGATATATTACTGTAGTTTTTATGCCTTCAGACATAAGGCGGAGCAGGTTTTACAGTCGCATCAGATGCATCAGTTCCCATTCGAGATCACAGGCAGCGGGAGAGACTGAAGGGAAATAAGTTTCCCAGTCTGTGCAGCTTTTGCTTGTTAGCTTACAGCTGGCATCTGCACAGCTAGCACGTTGGCTGTTTGGGGCGACAACAGTCAAATTCAAAGATTTGCTTCACTTTCTGTCTAAGGGAGGCTTCAGCTGTCACCGTCTTTGATATGCCGTTACCATGGTGACAACTGGTGTACTCCTCTCCCGCCATCTTTGTTATGTAGTGGTAGCACTGTTTATAGTGGATTGTCATGGTTCACACGCACAACGCCAATGGACGGAGTTTAGATGTCATTTGCTAGCTAGCTTACAGCTAACATCTGCACAGTTAGCACAGTGGCTGTGATTTTTCTCCTCCTTGTTACTGTCGGCTAATGTTGCTGTCAGAGACAAAGATGCAGCTTTTCAGTGCAACAGATGAAGCAAATTAACTTTTGAATTTGGACTGCAGAGTTGTTACACCATACAGTTAAAAAAAATAATTGTATTTTATTATTATTTTTTAATTTATTTATTTTTTTTATTTTAATTTTAATTTTTCTTGTTTCCTGACATGCAGAAATACTAGTTTTTTGTTGAAAACCAAATCCAACATTTCCACACGCTGCACTGGCTACAGTGGCGAACCAGTAGCTGGCCATTAGCATAGCCTGCGTTTGCTAGCACCGCTAACAGAGTTCAAGAGTGGAGCAAACTGAGGAAGTCTGTGGAAGTAGTAGAGGGTTAGAGTTTGTTTAGATCCAGGCAAATATTCTGTTACCCTGAAGGACTCGTTGCACCTGTGGGATCACTAAAATACTTGTAATCGAGACGTCACACAGACCTGGAGGTAAACACGCTCGTGTAGATGCAGATGAGCTGAGGTCACAGATGGGACTAGTCTCGGCTCTGCTCTTCACGATAAGAAACTACAGTATTTGTATCAAAAATAGCAGTTTATCAAGGCGCTGGATAGATAATGTGTGTAGATCTACACCGACAGCTGCTTGTAGAAGCTAAGTCATGCTCTGAAGCCTAAGATCAAGCCAAACAGAGAGATGCAGCCACGAAGCTTTACTTCACCGTCAGACTGTTTTTATTCATGCCAGGCATTTTCTATCACTGCACAGGACCGACTACGGTTCGCTTCGTCTCCTCCTTTAGGCGTCTTCTACATGTTCAGTGCAAAAATCTTTTTTTTTTTACTATTATTTAAGTATCGTGGAGTTTTGTTGTTTTTTTTCACTGTTGTTATGTCATGTTTTATGTAAACCAAAGAGACTCGGATAGTTTGGCCAGAAAGACAAAAAAATAAAAATAAAGTAAATATTTCTACAGTATATCAAAAAATAGTCAAAAACAGAAATACATTTGTAGTTAATAACATTCTACTTACTTATAAAACAGAAACAATGCTAACAGTTGGATTACTCAGTTTGGTGGTGAGACTGATGTTTGGTCCAACACATTTGTACAAAAACATAAAATACTGGACGGTATGATGAAGTACAAAGTACCAGTCATAGCACCTTGTGAAGTGTGGACAGCAAAGATCGGTTTAGTTGTGCTAGGCTTGTTTTCCTACCTGACAAGTATCACAGGATATGAGCTTTCGTTCTCCTCGTGTGGTTTCGGCTGCGTTTCGTGGCGGCGATGTCGTTCCACGTCTTGAACTAAAACGGAGTAAGTGCCCAAAGTATCCGTCCAACCGCGAGTCGCTTTATGTGACGCTGTTCTCAGCTCGGACGTGTCGTTCCCCCACGTGCCTAGTCCGTTCTTGAATGACAGTATGGCTGTAGCTGTGATATCCTCCAACCCCCACCCCCCCCCCCACAACAGCCCACCCGCCCCCTTCGAAGGCATTGATTAAATTATAGAAACCTTAAATATATGTAAACTATCGCTCATAGAATATCAGGTCCCAGGTTACAACAACATGACTCTTCTCTGACAGTAACGTCTTCATGAAATAAAGCATCACAGTTTGAGTGTGTGTGTTCGTCCCTCCTCTGTCTCTTTTTCACTCCGCTAGTGTGTGTGTGTGTGTGTGCATGCTGATGTGTGTTTGCAGGATATGTGTGTGTGTGTGTGTGTGTGTTTGCAGCTCAGTTGTGGCCCTTGAAGCAGTACACTCCGTACAGCTTGTGCTTTTTGTCCGGGAAGCCGCTGAACCTCACGGCGGCCTCTGTGGGACTGCAGCGCCGGCGGGGGCGGGAGATGGGATAACGGACGCTGCCGTCGGCCAACCAGCCGGCGTCGCAGCGGTCATAGCCTAGCAGCTTCCAGGCAGCGTACATCTGGCCGACTTTGGCGATTTGAGCGCCGTCTTTTTGGCACGCTGTCACCGCCTCGTCGTAGGTTAACTTAGAGGGGTGGATCAGGTAATAGAAGCGACCTGAAAGACAAGAAGAGACGCGCAGATAAGCACAAAGACATAAAGATATGAACACACGACATGTTTGCAAATAAAATGCCAGCGCAATGCAACTAATGACATTCCCATCAGCCTCAGCTGGACTAGCTAACGTTAGCATGCTAACATTTCAAACTAGAAGGTGAATGTGGCAAACATTATACCTGCTAATCATCAGCATGTAGTCTGTTGGTATTAGCATTTAGCTCCTAGTACAGCCTCAGAGAGCTGTTAGCATGACTGCAGACTCAGCAGTTTGTGGATGGTTGAATGCTTTGACTTTGTTGTGTACTCTCAAAAAGACCCTCATGGCCATCAGTGAAAGAGGTCTGACCCTGCAACCTGCTGTGTTTTATTCGACTATTGTCTTCGGGGTCAACCTGGTTAAGTCAAGGTACAAACACACACACACACAAAGGTTGTAACGTCCTTCACCTTTGTAGTGGGAGGTGAAGCAGAACACGTCGTAGTGGTTCTTCTCCTTGTCTCTCAGGCCATAGTTGCGAATGCCCGGCACCGTGTTCTTGCCTCCGCAGGGTTCTCTGGGGGTGTTGATGGGATATTGGACTGTGCCGTCACTCAGCCAGCCGGCGTTGCACCAGTCCAGCTTTTCTCTCCACGCGTCATACAGCTGATCAAAGGACGCCACGATGGCATCCTGGTCACGACATGCCCGCTCAGCGTCGTAGAAATTGAGGTTGTAGCGGCCCAGACGGGGAAAGTAGGGGAAGACAACACCTACATGAGGAGGTGGGAAACTGCAGTTAGCAGACAGAACTGGGATGTGTCCTCTGGGCTTTGTATTTGAACCTGATATTTAACCTAATGAGAGAAAGTGAAAGCACGTCTCGCTGTGTAAGCACAGCTGTTTCCCTGTCAGACTGCTGCCAGCGCTTTTGGCTTCAGGCAGTAATGGCTGATATCTCCGGCCACTCTCAAACATAATGAAGCCGCTCTGACATTGATGCACACTATGCTTACACCTGCTCCTGACTTTCCCCCGAGCAGTCGCTGCCCACGCTGCTAAATTTAGTCTGACTGCAGCCTGTTACAGTACAATGACATTTAACAGAGCCTTGTTTTTACACAAAAAGCCTCGTTCTTTCCCATTTTAAAGAGCTGGTCCATCCAACTGTTATACCTTCCAGGTTGAGGGACACCACCACTGTTCCATCTTCCAGTCCATCAATAACTTCACATTTATATCTCCCATAATCCTCCAGGGTGATCTCTGTGATGACCAGAGAGGCATCCATTGGTGAGGAGCCTTGCAGGTGGACACGTCCATGGAAACTGCCATAGCTCCTTTTGTGATAATCCATGGCAACAAAAACATCCACCTAGAACAAGATGGAGAAGGATCAGTCTGTTGTGCCAAGATGATAATCTTTCATCATTTAAGATTCCAGACCATGAAAATCCCATTCTTAAAATCATATCTCAATGGACTTCTGCAGTTGGCAGGACTGTGCATGTGTGCATTCCCGCGCTTTGTCATGTGCATGCTAATAGCGCACACAACACAAACAAGATGAGAGTGAAAGTCAATGTACAAATTTCACTGTATAGCAAGTCAAACAAGTTTACACAGTTCAAACCTTCATCTGTCAGTGCTGGAAGTACGTAACAACCTTGTGCTCATAAAGATTTAAGATCGATCCAGGAGAAAACCAGTAGAGCATTCCTTAAATTTAATCACATATTGATGTTTGGCAATGGTAATTCTAATGAACAGTCATTTTAGAAAATAAATGGTAACCTCTTTCAGGTAGTCTGAGGTGAGCTTGGTCCATTTGATCCTCATCTTACGATTCGGTGCCATTGATTGGTCCCTTTGGATCTTGCATGGTAAGGTGACATTTCCGCCTCGCCTCGACAAAACCTTTGATTGTTCTGCCACCACAGAGAGTCGAGGGCCGTTCTCTGCAACACAGCAACACAATCACAGCCATGAAACACACCCCGCTCTGTCCGGACCGGTTTTCTTACAAACAGAGGTGGTTAGCCTAGCTTAGCGTAAACAATGAAAGCAAGGAGATACAGCAGGCCTGGTTCTGTCCATAGTTTAACAAGACCAAGAGTCTGCAACCGTGCTGGTCTCGCTGTCAGGCTGTAATTAGGCAAGCAATTAAGTGGTGATTTGAGCTAAATGCTAGCGTCAACATGCTGACATGCTCACAGTGACAATGCTAATGCTGATGTGTAGCAGGTCTAATGTTTATCATACTTCACCTTGGTTTAGCAGGTTAGCATGCTAAAGTTTGGCAATTAGCAGTAAACACAAAGTAAATCAAAGGCTAATGGGAATGTCATTAGTTCTACAGGTATTTTTGACCTGATAATGGCGCTAGATGAAAAGTTAGAGGATCACCTAAGTTGTTACAAGTCATCCTTATAATGTCTCATATAATGTCTATATAATATATAATGTCTCTATATAATGTCTCTCCTTATAATGTCTCATCCAATAGCTTATAATGTCTCATCCAATAGCTGTTGGGATATTTTAGTCTGGACCAAAGTGGTGGGCTCACTGACTTACCAACATTACCATCCCTTGAGCCACCAGCATGCCTAAAAAAATAGTTTACCATCACCTCTCAAGCTGATTATTTAACACGCTTCATCTAGCTTGTGTCATTTCTACAAAAAATATAAACATAAAAACGACCACTTGTAATTTTTGGGAATGTTATAACAGGGTATAGCATGTTAATTAGCGATCTTTAGAGGTGTTTGTATGTGCGTAGTCCCCTACTTTCAGTCTAGCTAAGCTAGGCTAACCATATCCTGGCTCAGCTGCTTAATGTTCATGAGATCGATGTCCATCTTCTTGCCTCACTCTGATGAGGAAAGCTAATGAACCCGTGTAGATCTATTCCGTTAACACCAAGTAGTTCTGAGCAGCAGAACCTCCTGAACCTGGATCTGTGCAGCCTTCTCAGGGTGAAATAAATCAATGACTGTGTTCTCCACTGGAATCATTAAAAACTGTGCTCACCTGTCAACCTGCCAAGTTATGTGAGCTCTAAATTAGAACATACACACTGTTACTGTGCACAGAAGAGAGTTTAAATCAGCGTGCGGTTCATCTGCTGCTGTGACCTTCGGCCTCCATCACTAACAGCATTTCTCCTCAGAGTTCGTTAATCCAGTGGATCAAACAGCTGATTGATGATCTGATCTGTGCTGTGAAGACGTCTTGTTCAGTTCCTCAATCACCTGTTTGTGTTTCTGACAATCTGCTCATATTTACGCTGAAAAAAACCTTCAGCTTTTGGTCTGTCTGTCGTTTACCTTAAATCACAGTTAGCTATTAATCAGTTATTAGCTAGCAGTCAGATACTAGTTGTTAAAGAGTTGGTAATTAGTTAGTCCTTAGTTAGTAGTTGAGTTTTTACTTAGTTATTATTTTTGTTTTAAATTAGTAATTAGTTACTTGATGGTTATTTATTAGAAGTTAGTTTTATAGTTTATTTGTAATTAGTAGGTTTTTTTTATATCTTGCCAAATATTTGGTTCATTGCATTAAAATAAGGCATTAATCTGCAAAACCTCAAACACGTTTAAAAGAACTTCTGAAAGCCTAAAGTTTCTCTTCATAAAGGGTTTTTCTCCTCAACTGAATCACTTGTTTTCTTTCAATTATTTGCCTCTCAAAGTCTCGTCTGCAAATGTGGATCTATTGCACATTTTTCAGAATAACCACGTCTGGTTGAAAATGAGAAATTATTTGAAGTGAAAAAAATAAATGAAGGATTATATAAATGAGTAAATTTTAGTTTTGCTGAGAAAAAATGATGCATGTTGGGTTGTCATATACGGGAACTGATTACAGAACAGTAACACAACTAATCAGTAACATCTGTGAGCTCACATAACTAATAAATAACACAGGCGGAAACTGATAAAGAGCTAAAACTAGAAATTTAATCACGTCAGTAATATCTCTGACTTCACGAGGTCAAAGGTCAACATGAAGAATGTGAATAACCCTCTAAAGCATCGCAGCCAATAAATAACAGGCATCCAACTCTGCACGGCCTCATTTCCCATCAACCAAACATTAATGATCACATGTTGCTTCTATCACTGCAACAACAAGCAAAGAGCAGTGACACCCAGGTGGGACGGTTCATTCTGTCAGTACACAGAGGCTTGACTGAAATACCAGATCCCAGCTTCTTAGATAAGTATTGAATAATTACAAATACTTCTCAGCGCCTCTGCTGTGATCTTCTTACAGTGCTTTAAATCCTGACATGTTCAAACAAAGTTTTCATCTGCGAGTGCTGATGAGATAGCTGTATCTCACTGAGCTAATAATCCCCACATAGCAGCCTTATCAGTGAGCCCCAGCAGCAGAACAAACTGATAAAGCGAGGAAACAGGCGACACTGCGGAGTGAGTGTCGTGAACGAAACTCAGGGGACACTGGAGAAGGTCTCTGTGCAGACGTCTGTCCAACAACACCGAGGCTGCATCAGAGAAACACAGCAAACACACACACACACACACAGACTCACCTGTGACATAGATGGTTCTCGAGTGCTCCAGCTCAGGATACAGAGTGTCCAGATCGTTGTCTGCTACACTCAGTGAGATCAAAGCACAGATCAGCACAGGAATCATCTTCACTCACCAAACTGGGGGTCCGATCACTGCAGAGACACACAGAGGGGTGGCGGGGGGGTTACATTACAGTGTGTACAGGATGGTGAGGCTCAGCAGAGCGTTTAGCTGTAGCTCCATCACATGAATGCAACACATAGAGCAAAGAAACTTATTCAAATACAAGCATGTTAATGCAGCTCAGTTCACTCTACAGTGTGAGTCAGGGTTTCTCTCTGCAGTGCTGCCCCCCCCCCCCCCTCCCCGAAGCGTCTGTAATTACGATGGGAGTGCAGAACAGTTTGCATCCTCGTTACCGAGCACATCTGCACACACTGACCGAGAATCTCACACCCTCATTCCAAAGTTATTAAATGCTGTCAAAACACAAAAAACTCAGCACAAGACACAAAAACATCACTGAGAGTCGTCCTCGATGCACAAAGCAGACGACCCCGTTACAGGCTTCACACTACGAGGACAACACACACCAGCAGCACAACACAGTGCGGATCAGACATGCATTTTAGCGTGTGCAGTACATACTGTGCAGCAAATATTCCCTGTCATCCAGCGGAGCCAGGCGGCAGCATGTCCCGGTGACACTGACGGCCCACAACTTCAGAGGGAGACTGTGCCACAGTGCAGTGTTCACACACACACACACACACACACACACACACTGCAGCCCATCCTCTACACACTCATCCTAAAGAGAGACGGATTCACCATTTCACTTCCACTTATGGCCTGTGTTTTATGGAAGTCCAGTGCTGCCAAAACTGAAATGCCACTGAATCACGCTTCTTACACACACACTTAAAGTCACATTTAAATTTTCTTGCTTTGAGATTTTCAAACTGTGAAAATCCCCCGGACAGTCGAGAGATGTGAGCAACAACTTTTAGTTTCAGAGTGACTCTGTGATGAACGTCTAAAAATCTGTTTAGAAATCAGAGAAAAATTACTGCAGAACTTGCCTGACAATCATTATGTTTTTACATTTTCTCCAGCGTCGAAGGAATCCAGTGACAGTTATCTGTACATTCATGTGTCCACTGCAAAGAGGCACTGCTAACAGCTAATTCAGCATAGTTCTAATGGCGCTAATTTGCTAAAATGTAAACAAATACATGCAAAAAAAGTAGGGCTCAAGTTGTGGCCAGCAGCTAACTGGCTGACTCCATGGCAACATTATACTTCCTGTTTACAGCCACCAAAGC
The DNA here is from genome assembly GCF_017976325.1 of Chelmon rostratus. Lineage (NCBI taxonomy): Eukaryota > Metazoa > Chordata > Actinopteri > Chaetodontiformes > Chaetodontidae > Chelmon > Chelmon rostratus. The sequence continues at coordinate 21,067,845 of NC_055676.1, read as the reverse complement.
ATTATACAAGTAACAAAGAAAGATAACAAAATCCTTGAATATTATTTTTCATGTTGCGATATTCATATTTTTGTCACTACTGAAGTTTAGGATGTCCCACAGACAGCCTAATGCAGGAATGCATCACGACCAAGAAAAACCTGATACCAGGTGAGAAGGGCTGCAAAAACAAGGCAACATTTAAATCAATTAAATGGTTTCATTTTAATATTGGCATTCATGGACTTCCATAGTGTGTTTCTTTTGAGGCTTGTGTGTGAGTTCAAGGTGTGTGTGTGTGAGTGTGTGTGGCACACAGTCACATTGTGGGGACTCACCTTCCTTACGGGGACAAAACGCAAGTCCCAGTAATGTAAATCATTAAATTTAAGGATGAAGACTCGGGGTCTTCTCTGGTTCAGATCCAGAAGATGAAGGAAAGTCTAATTACTGTCCCACAAAGTGACAGTTCATTTGGACTGATTCCTCTTCACCCGCCCCCCCGCTTCTTATCTTCATTCACTCCATCCCAAATTGCTGATGTGCTGGCCCCCTCTGCCAGGTGGAGCTCCTGCAGTCAGCAGAATAACTGCAGCACACACACACACACACACACACATCACTTATTCCCCCTCCCTGCCTGAGAATGGTCATTACACACAGCGGGACAGGAAGGGGAAAGATGTGACATGTCCCGTTTAAAAAGGGTGAAAACTTTGAGTCAGACTGTTCTCTGCAGGACACAAGGACAGCAGGTGATGTGTGAAATGAGAATAGAGGGGATGGAGGGAGATGAAGACAGTGAGATACAGCAGGAAAAAGAGCTGAAGCAGGCGGAGGGAGGTGGAGGAGGCTGAGAGGACTCTGCAGCAACAGAAATGATGCAGGGGGCTGCAGCTTCGAGCTCCATTAGCTCCACTGCTGGAATTTCACTAAATGCATTAACTCAATCGGTGTATTTACTACACATTTGAAGTATCAGTACTTTACCTCAGAAGTCCTGTTTCATGACACTGATACTTCCACGCCACTACAGTCTGATTTTACATAAAAACATACGAAGAAATTACACATTTGATGCATCGTAAAAAACCTGAATAATTAGTCCAGTAATCAGTAACTTTTTTTTACTGTGATTAGAAATTATTGCGACTGTGAACTTGTGCACACACTGTGTTTTATTATCCATATCCAACCATGTGCAATTCAAACATGTTTCCATTGAGAAACTGAGCCATCCATCTGAAGGAAACTTATTCTTATACACCTTTTGTGTATAATGTACACACACACACATACATACATATACACTCATTCTCTACGTCGCCTTCTTTATTCTTGCTCTTGTTGCTGTCCGTATCAACATAATGTTCTCTGCATGGGATCAATAAAGTTATATCTTATCTTTAAATTAATCAGCAATCATTTCTGTAACTGATTAAAAATTAATTCACTGATGCAAAAACAGAAAAGATTTCCACTTCTCAAACAGCACTTGCTGCTTTTCCTCAAGTTAAATTACGGTAAACTGAATAATCCTGCTTTGACATGAACTAGTGAGTCACAATATTTGCTTCCTCCACCTGATTAGCACCGTCAACAGGTGTTAACTGTGGACTCAATCAGCTGTTTATGACGGGGAACTTACACATGGCTAAGACATCATGACACACGCACACACACACACACACACACACACACACACACACACACACACGAGTGACAACATTCCTCAGCATCCATCTGTGTGGAGTGTAAACAAGGCCAAGTCTTTATAGACCAGGTGTGAGCGTGCGTCACCAGTTTGTGCTCAAACAGCATGCTGATGGTTCCTCTCATCGTCAGGTAGAGAACATTTGAGCGTGCAGACAGTGGAACTGTGAGGAACTATGGGGAAGCAAACATTTCATTCCTCATTAATTTCTGGCCCTCAGCCCCTCATGACCCCAGAAACTAGAGTGATAAAGCTGTTGTCAAGCTGTGTGACGTTAGATGTTGTTCTTTAATGTCAAGTCAGTGAGCTTAGTTTAGTTTAACAGTGGTGGAAGACGCTCTCCCATCCTTTACTGTTAGAGGTTGCTATTCCAGTACTGAGAGTCACAACTTGCATGAACGCTGCAAATCCGTCCGCCGTTAACTGCAGCGCCTCACAGTCAGCCTTACAGCTTAAAAAAGGGAAAACAGACCAGAGATCAGATCCAGCGATCATTTAAGATGGATTTCTTGCAGTTGGATCTGAAGTAATCTCTCGTCTCAGAGGGACTCCACCCAGTCCCCGATTGTTCCTGCAGGACGCCAACACAAACACATGCACTCACACACGCATCAATACAGTGCTTTACTCTGACAGGGCAGCAGTGTGTATGCATGTGTATACATGTGTCTGCTGGCATGTGGGGTAATTATACACTTAACTCTACTTTTACTTTCCTGTCAAATTCATTTGGGGATTCAGAGATGAAATCAGTTGACAAAACTATTCTGAGGACTCGCTGGTTCTTTAGCCATGCTAGCAGCTCGCTAAAATGTCTCAACAACTTTTGGACGGACATTTGTGTTCCCCAGAGGATGAAACTTACTCACTTTGGTGATCCTCTGACATCTAGCGCCATCATCAGGTCAACATGTTGATGTGTTCAACGCTTTGTTTTATGACTGAACGCCTGCAGAACTAAAAACATTCAGATCAGCCTCAGCTGTCGGTCATGTTTGCTGTTAATTAGCCAATGTTAGCATGCCAACACACTAAACTAAGCTGGTGAGCATGGTAAACAATACACCTGCTAAACATCAAGCTGCTAGCATTGTCATTGTGAACATGCTAGTATGCTAAAATTTGCATTTAGCTCTAGCACCTCTGTGTAGCACAACCTCACAGAGCTACTAGCATTAATGTAGATTTTTAGCCTTGTATACGTACATGCTGATTTTAAAATGTTCTGTTGATAATAATATTTATTAGCTTACATCAGGATTTTGCGTGTATTTAAAATGCACGTGTCACATCAGCGCTACACCAGAATAACTATGAATATGCTCATATGTACATGAGGCTTTGTGAAATGGTCAAAAGGTCCACTGATTTTGGCAAACTCAGATATATCAAGTCATTTTTTGGCAGGAAACAAGAATAATAAATAAATATGAATGTGTTTTCATAGCAGCAACGAGGGTCAAACAAAACAAACTGAGGTAAAAAAAAAAAAAAAAAACTGCAACAGAAACACTTCCACCACAGGGTTTCTGAGCATCCACATTTACTTTAACAAGCTAGGTATGCTAATGTGAGGTGGAAGCGTTTCAGTGTAAAACATCGTCAGTGTGTTTCAGGACTAAACACATCTACAATGATGAGGAGAGAACAAACGTCTCTCTCTCACACACACACATACATACACACACACACACACACACACACACACACACACACACACACACACACACACACTTCAAGTTTCCATTCCTTATTTGGTTATTCTCTTTAATTTCGTCTCTGTTAGCAGCAGAAAAGCAGTTCTGCACAATGACATGCTCCATTAGATGTTTATATGACCTTTGACGTCTTCTCCAAATGCTTAACAGTTTTAGCTAAGTGCTAAAATAACCGTACACATTAAAACTAGTAGAAAAATTGTTGTTAGCATGCCAGTAGACTCTCAGTCTTGTTTAATCTGTCTCTCACTTTTCATGAGCACTGAACCCTGGGATCGCTCTTTAAATGCCAGTTTGTGGTGGACCTACGTTTGTTCATGCAGGACCTGCTGATTGCTCAACCACACAGCTGCACCTCCTTCTTTTCCAGTATATCTATGCTGGTGCTCTGTCATGGCTCCTTGGAAATCATCTTAACGTAATAAGTGATGGGACACATGATCCTGCTGGCAGTTTTCCTTGGAAAACACATCAGCTTTTCCAGTGAAGGGGCTACACCTGCTCTGCTGCTAGTCACAATGTGTGCCAAGAAAACACACCTACAGCTCACCATGACACCACCTGCACCAGCCCGCCAAGCTCTGAATACACTTATTAGCTTTGCTGCTGAGAATTAGATGAGAAGATCAATAGCACTTTCTTTATGTTAATATGGCAACTGTGTTCACAAACAGTTGCATTGTTCTTTATATTCACTAATCTTTTAGCTCTCGTTTGGTCTCCACCACTCTGTATTTGGCATATGTGAATTTTGTAGAAATGCTGTCAATGGACACTAAAGCACAATGAAAGTTTCACCTTTGACCACGCCCACCACCACTTGTAGCCACACCCAGTAGTGATGTCACAGTGTACTGACACACCCCAGAGTGCACGTCTGCTCTTTAAAAACGTGGTTATTGAACATGGTGTTTGGCAGCATTTTCACATATTGTCCACATAAAATACTCATTCATGATTGTATTTATATACTTTTTAATACTTTCACTAACAGAAGTCCTCACACTGTAACTCGACATCTTTCATTGCTTTGACTATATTTTGCCCCTTTCCTTTTATTCCCACTCTTTATCCTCCTTCAGCTGCTCCTTCATACAAACTTAATCCAGCTGTTCAGTTCAACTGCCAGTTACACATGAAACAGCTGTTCAGCAGCCAGCAACATAAAGTGGTTGCATTAAAATGTACTTAAAGTACCAAAAGTAAAAGTACTCAACATGAAGAACGACCCATTTTACTGGATTATAATAACTGATGCATTACTGTGTATGAGTGTTTATTTACTTTATATGCTGCAGGGTAGCTAATAACACATCATAATTTATTAGCTGGTTATATTTTTCCTTAATAATCTGAATATGCAAAGTAACTGAAGCTTCAAAATCAATGTAGTAGAGTAAAATCATTTGTCATTGAAGTTAATTGAAGTATAAAGTAACAGAAAATTAAGTACCTCAACCTGTTCATGACTTTAATGATGCAGCTGGTGAAGGTGGAGCTAATTATAATTACTTCATGTAATGCTGTGTAGCTTTATCCATAAAATTACATCATAATTATTGTTGATATATTATTACACCGAAATGTAGTTAAAGTACAAGTACCTCAAAAGTACACTACTCATAAATGTACTTTGTTACATAACACCATTGGCAGCCATCAGTTGCACCCCAGCTTCTCCAGAAATGATATTCTCTCGTCTGATTAATCGGTTTATTTTCCACTGACTCATTTTTTCCATCTTCTTAGTTTTCATCATTTTTGGTCTTAACTGAAAACACAACAAGGCTTTTGTTCAGTTTATTCTGCATCCTGCTGCTCTACAACTGTAGAAACTCTGCAGAAACAGCTGAAGCACGTTAGCCCTCAAGATAATACCATCAAAGTTAGCTACCTAGCGTAAGTTACTAACTAGATGTGAGTACATGAGGTGATGGTGCACACCTGTACGAACACATATTGGAGACTTTAACACTGTCAACTGTCATGTGTCCCCTGAGACGTCTGAGTCTCAGGGGACACAGTCAGAGTCGCAAACTCTGGAGATGTCCTGCTGCTTTGAGGCTGCTGCTGACTGATGTTTAGGATGAAGCTGCAAAGGGAGCCAGTCGCCACTTGACCCTCACAAAACCTCCTTCGGTACGAGAGCTAAATGGAGCGTGAAACACCAAAAGCTTTAAAGTCAGAGAGACCTGTGGGGAGACAGAAGACTGGAGACATACAAGACTTATAGTGAAAAGATGTGGACAATGAAGGTCTTCTGTTCAAACAGGACAGTCAGCCATTATTATGACTTCATAGCATCTGTCAGTCAAAAACCAAACATTATTCTTACTGCATAAATCCTTCCTGAAATATTTTCTCCACAGCGATTATGACACAACACATGATCAATCATCGACATCAGTGTGTGTGTGTGTGTGTGTGTGTGTGTGTGTGTGTGTGAGGTGAGCAACTCCATAAATCTGGTCATGAGCACTTTGAGTGGGTGAAACTTTATCTGAGACTATAAGAAGCCAGATGGAGAAAGCATCCACCTTCTTCACACACAAACACACACACACGCACACACACACACACACACACAAAGTGCTGTTGTGTTATAAAACATGTTCTTATGGTGCATAATTCCACTTTTCCAGCTACTCCATTGTGATGATTTGCTGTTTTTTTATGTTTTATATCAAAAATACAGAAATGGCCTATGAAGAACTTGTAATTGACCTTTCATAATCAATTAATCAATAAGTGATGAAATCAGCCCTGCCGTCATTTCATAAATAGTATCAACAGGAAATATTGTTCTGTTGATGAGCTTTTACCTGGTTACCATCCCTGACAACGTTTCACTGCGGTGATGCATCAGTCTAACTGGCTGTTGGGGAGTGAGACCCTGGAGGGCCCTCCACAGTGTGTGTTTATGTGACAGGAGGGGCCACAGCAGCTCTTTGGGGCCGAGCAGGCGCTCAGATAAACGTATGGATTCCATTACACACACACGTTGCGCTGACGTTAGCGCTGACTTATGTTGGAGGAGACAGAAAGAACATGATGTCAAACTGTGTATTATGTTTCTGTCAGAGAGGGGGAGTCTTTCTTCGAAAAGCTTTTTGTTTTCCTTTAAAGGGGAGGTGTGGAGACCTCCAGGTGTACGATGGGAGTATTGCACTGCACAAAGAAACATGTAGCAATTCTCACTAACCTGAGAATTAGAAGCTAATTATAACTATTCCATATAATGGAATTTAATTTAATCTAGAACGATGCTTAATATTTCATAGTAAAACTTGTACATGATATAAAAATACAGGCCTATAGAATGAATGCTCTGTAGCACAATTTTGATTCTTGAAGGTCTGTTTTACAATAATGTGTGTGTAAAAATGAATAGAGCTGCCTAAAAGAAGTGAATTACCACCACTAAACAATGTTTAAACTGTAAAACCATTTTAAAAACAACTGCAAATACCCCTTTTTTACCTTTGATCCAACACCGTCACTGTCATGCTGTTTAATGTTGGAAATATTGAATTCACTACAGAGAAACTGAGAAATAGTTAAATGAACTTGGATTTATATATATATATACCCTTTAATCCCAGGAACTGAAGGTGATGGGGATAAAGTTGATCTTCTTCTTGTGCTTGCCTTTCTTGCGCTGTCTCTCATTGGTTTGCTCCACTGGGACAACTTGTCGTTCGCTGTTCACTCTGTAAAAACCTGTGTTTGTCAGTTGTGACTGCTCTGACTGAGAGTGTTGGACGTTTGTGCAGCTCAACAGGTGTATGATGCATTCTGTGCGAGATACTGAGTTGAATCAGCCTTTGCTTGGTGGAGCTGGAAATGTTTGAGATTACTCTAAAAACTCAGAAATTGGTGAGATTTAAATCACCTTTTTCACGTTGGCTCTGTAGCATAAAAAGTTTGAATCTTGCTCTGTTATGCAACAAAGAGGATGTTACTGCCTTGTTTAGGTGATTATTTTTTTAGCAGGGACTTGAACAGAAATAATTAAACTTTGAGACGATGATACGGGAGGCGGGGTTCCTATTTTAAAACGGAAGATGTGAATAATTGTGCAGGACGATGTTACAATTATGGAATAAAGTGCTGGTAAGGAATTCAGAAACAAACCAGGTTGACGTTAACCCACAGTAAGCTAGCTACATTAGCCAGCTAACATGTTAACGTTAACTTTAGCTACACCTGCTTTACTTGCGTTAATTCCAGGTGACAAACAGCAGGCTGTTTACTGATGGCTGACATTTACCAGTCGTAAACAGTTAGCGACAAGCAGCTCTATAAGCAACACTTAAAGCATTAAGTGTGTTTGTTGTGGTGAAATGTTAGTTGCTAATGTCACCTGCTAACGCCAGCAGGTTCATTTGCTCACTGTAGTGCTAAATAGCCTGCCTACATCACACCTGCACACACCTGACTGATCGTTGCGTAAAATGGACGTGACCGTCGGATTGTGAGTTTCAGAAAGCTACAAAAATCAGCCGTAAATTCAACATGGCAGGAGAGACGCTGATAGAAGAGCACTTTGTCGGAGTGATGCAAATTCTGCGTTTGACATCACTGTAAACAATTACAGATAAACAGAAGGAGGTGATAACACAAGAGTCCAAAGCTGCTCCGGTTGGACGGTTTCATGGTGTAAATAGCAGAGAGACGGCGGTGGACTCTTTCATGTGCTGCTATCTCAATGATGTCTTCCCTCAACCCCCCAAGACTGCTGCTGTTCAGAGCTCTGGAGAACATTTTGGGTCACCCAGCTGTGACACTGATGGTCCTGTTAAACAGATAAGAGATCGCACCCGGAGTCCCTGCAGAGATTCACCACTTTTTCAAGCCAGAAAAGTCACATGTAAATTCTGTCTCTAGGTAAAACAAAGCTAAAAATAGCGAAAATAAATGTCATTGTTCCAGTAAAGCCGCCCTCAGAGAAGCATGGAAACCTCTTCCCTCCATCCAAACACAGGCTTCATTTTTAGGGCTGTAATGAACCTAAACTACAGTCGAGTGTGTGTGCAGGTATTTCCTCCCCTCGCAGAGCGTTTCCATGGCGAGCTGCTCTCTGACCGATGTGAACTGATGCAGGAAAGATGCTTTATTCAGCATCTGGAGCAGGAACAGCCTGATGTAACAGGTTTCCGCAGCTGGGAGACAACCTGCTCTGGAAAAGTCCACCTCGCATGCCAGAGCTTGTATGTGTTTGTATGTGGGTGGGGTAGGAAGTGATGGGTGGGGTATTTACTGTACACACAGCTCAGGGTACTCACAAATAGCTCAGTCAGTTTCCTTGTTGCACAGAACATATATTTTTCTCAGTGGTTGAAGTGGTGGGTTCAAACGGGTCCATTACCTACCAACACGTCACCGTCACACCACTGGCCGCCACAAAGAGTCCTCAGTGTGGAGTACAGTCGGCCTGTGAGGCGGCGCGAAGGGAACAAGAGCCCTACGTCCAATCAGGAAGGTATGTGTGAATTTCTGAGAAACAAACGGGATGCAGTTTTGGCCTCAGATCTCCATACGTCCTCCATGATTCTGTCACACAGCCTCAAAGTGTTTTGTCTTTTATCCAGCTGCAGTCTTCATGTGCAGAGATGTTCTGCTCTGAAGGATAAAACCAACATTTAAACCTGACATTTCCGCAGAAAGAGCCAAGAAAATACATTTATTCACCTGCTGATGGAGAGCTAATGAGAAGACTGACTGCTCTAATGCTTAGCTTAGCATAAAGATTGGAAATGGGGAGAGACAGTTAACCTGGCTCTAAATTAAACACCTACATTGTGTTGTTCAGGAATCAAACTTCATGTTAGTGTTTGTTTCTTTAGGTTATTTAATGGTTTTTCTTCAACTCATTTTCTAAATAGGAGAAACTTCACTGCAGTCAGTGGTGGAAGTGTCCTTTACTTAAGTAAAAGGAAGTAAAAGCCTTCAGAATCCCACCCAGAAGTATTCTCAGCTTCATGCAGTAAAAGTACAACAGTACTCTCAGCTTCATGCAGTAAAAGTACTGTCTGTGCAGTAAAATGTCTCCTGTGACTGAGCTCTGATTCTATGAGACGTTATCAGATTGTTGATACTGAAGCATCAATGTTAGAGCAGCATTTTACTGTTGGAGCTGCTGCAGGTGGAGCTGCTTTCAACTACGCCATATAGAGTTAGCTAGTGTAGTCCAGTGGGGCCCAACCTGGGGGTCGGGCCCCTCCAGAGGGTCAGCAGATGAATCTGAGGGGTCGTCAGATGATTGATGGAAAAGAAGAAAAAAGTTCTGTTGTCAGTTTCTTGGTTTTTCTGTAATTGTTGCTGCAAATATCAACAACAAAAGATCCAACGCTGCAGTTTTCATGAAGAAACGACCAGCAGCACTTTGGAAATGACTTCCTGTCACAGCCGAGAACATTCAGATTCTAAAACCTTTGAACAGCGGTCAGCCTTTCCACGATATATGGCGCTTTAACAGGCAGATTATCCCCACTGTCACCCTTCACAATCCACCCACCTCTCACCTCCCTCCTCACCCCATTCTTCCCCACTGTGAGAGGCTAATTTACGGCTCTCCGGTCTGTTAACCGCCTGCTTCGACCCCGAGGAAAACATCCAGCGAACAGTTCATCTGGTTCTCCATGCCAGCTCGGCACTGTGTTTTAAAGAAGGAGTCAGGTTTTATATGTGGGCTTTATACCCCCCCCCCAACAGAGCCAGGACTGAAAGCTGCAGGTCAACGTTCAGCAGTGGTCTCAGCCGAGTGTTATTAAACAGATATGAATGATATTAAACGGGTTAATAGTTTGAGCTTCAGGGTTATAACTCATTTCCTCTCTGTTATTGTGTTTCTGCTTTATAAACAGAGTAAAAGAAGGATAAAAGTTATTCAAGATGTCCTCGATACCTTTCAATGAAACACCAAAACTCAGGAAAATACGCATTAATGAAAGAAGAAACATGCCGTTAGCTTCCCAGTAATAGAGTAAATAGACATAAAAGCCTAATAAGAAACTCATCATTTAAAGATACAACAGAGGCGCCTTAGCTTAGCATAAAGTTCAAAAACAGATTGACATGCTAAGCTAACCACGTCCTAGCTCGAGCTTCTTGTTCACAGCACAGGCATGAGAGTGGTGTCGACCTTCTCATCTAAGGCCTGGTCCACATTTACACGTTTCCTGTGTGTTTTTGTCTTTCGTCCACACTCAAACGCAGTTTCGTGTCACTGAAAATGAAGCTATGACTATGTGAAAAGCCTAAAAAAACAAAGAGGAGTTGACTGTGAGCCTTCCTCCATCCTTCCTCTCTCACTTCACCGTGGCTTCAGGTGAAGAGCGCTCTGAGCTCCTGTTGGTCAGCGTCACGGACATGTCGTGGAACCGTCTTTCTGTCTCTGGTTTGTCCAGGTGAGGCTTCATTAAACCATAAATCGTTGCACCGACTCCACCTGTTGGCTTGAGCTCTTCTCTGGATGCTTTCATGTCGCCTGAACCGGAGGTACGATTCATTGCATCTTGACTCTTTCTGCTGCTGCCGTCTTTTCACCCTGCCTTTGAGCTAGCCTCGAGCTTAATGGGGAGTCCAGTTTGAGGAGGCTGGATGTGAACCTGACCACAGCGCTGCTTCATTCAGGCTGAGGCTCTGAATTTCATTTGTTTGTGCAGTGAACAAAGTCTGTCACTTTTCCACCTTTAATAAATGTTTGTTGTTTTTTTTTTACTTCTGCTGAACGAGAAAGTTCAGAAAACATCCTAAAGAGGGTGTTTGCTACACAAACAGAGCTGAAATATTCACACACACACACACACACACACACACACACACACACACACACACACACACACACACACACACACTATTTAGGTCAACATTTCCTTTTAAGCTCCAGCCAGAAGACGGCAAACACATCAGTCAACACGACAAAAACGTCTATTCATAACGCAAATGCAGAGACCTCTTCTTAATTAACATCTAAACCAAACAGAAACAACACACACACACGCACACACACACACACTCATTTAACCTGTTGTTTCCTGAACAAATTGAAGTTGACTGTCTGTGTGTGTGTGTGTGTGTGTAGGTGTGTGTGTGTGTGTGTGCGTGTGTGCACGTGTGTGTGTGTGTTACTGCAGAGAATACACCCCCCTTTTCATTTGGGGGGTTGACGCTGCAAGCACAGTCTGTGTGTGTGTGTGTGTGTGTGTGTGTGTGTGTGTGTGTGTGTGTGTGTGTTGGGTGGGTGCAGGGGTAATGGGTGGGGGTCAGGGTGGAGCCGCCAAGTCTAAGCCAGCACACAGAGAGGGGTTGTTGGGCTGAGAGTGGCTCACAGCCCCTCGACGTCCTCGGCTCTAAATCACTCGCTGCACAACATGTTCGACCACAACTATGATAACTCCTACAAACACGATGGCGTTCGCTCGCAGACGATGGATCAGCCGGGAAAGCTACAAAACCTCAGTTTATTGAGCTCTCCGGAGGCAATTTCACACTCCACTAACTCGAATGACTGGAAAGTTGATGCAAATTGCATCAGACCAATAATTCAATCACTCAAATAAAAAAAAAAAAAAACGTCAAAATAATTAAAAATTCAGTGTGGAAGATTGACTGGAGGAGACGTTTCCACACAATTAAAATATGAAGGTTTTAATTAGAGGACTTAAAAGGAGCAGATTCACTGAGAGGTTGTTCAGACTGATTCCTCTCTCAGTTAATATGAAACTACAACCAGCAGACAGTTAGCTTAGCTTAGCATAAAGACTCGAAGCAGGTGGAAACAGCCAGCCTAGCTCTGCCCAAAGGTAAAAAAAAAAAAAGCAACTTTCAGCACCTCTAAAGCTTGTTATTTTCTCAGTCGGGAGCTGTGGAAATCTGTGCAGCGAGCCAAGAAATCGTCTCAACTCACCACAAAACAACTCACCACAAAAGGTGAGAATGAGACTAAAGGAAGTCTTTATACCCACCTACAGCCCAACATGGTGGAGGAAATATTCACATGTGTGCCTGTTTGTCTTATTGTGGATCCAGAAACAAGCTGCTCTGTAAACTCTCTTTTTACAGCGTTTCCAGCAGGACTGTGAAGCTAAACATGCACCAGAGACACAGCAGACCCATCTGAGGTCCTGTTTGAGGACAGTCACCAGACCTGAACCCCACCAGGGAACAGGACACCAGCCCTCTACCAGCACACACAACATGAACAAAAGCAGAGCTGTAATAACGTCCAGAAACAGGTCTTTAAAGCGTGTTCATCACAAACTGTCAGCCACAGAATAAGACGGAGGTGACTCAGTGAGAGTCCGTCCTGAATCCACTGAAACCTCATGAAGCTTAAAAAAAGTAAAAACAATAACTCTTTTCATCTGATATCAGTGATAGAGTTCATGATTTACCTTACATTTAGTTTTCCTTTGGAATCAAATGTTTAAATGCTTATGGTGAACCAGCTTTTTGTAGTTCTGGACCCCAAAAAACTGCAGAAACATCAGCTGATTCTTTTCTATAAAAACTCACCTTTTACCTCCTGATTTTACTTCCACTTTGTTACGACTGCCGACAACTTTTTGGATTATTTACACATTAATTATTAAGACGGTGATGGTTTATTAGTTTCTAAATTACTTTGCTTTTTGAATGTATTTCCACATTTTAACTGTTACCTTCCTTCTCTTTTCTGTTTGGTAAAGGACTTTTTGTCAGTTTATTCTCAGTAGTGTTCTCAGACGTTTGGTCCATTATATGTGACTCAAACAGCCTCCTGTAATTAATCATATGACGCTTTGATATGCGACCTGGTGGTTAAGATGCAAAACACTGAACTATTTAAACTGGTATCACTGGTTCTCATCATGTTCCAGCTGCCTATCTGTCTTTGCATGTTTGTCAAGTCGTCATCCACTAAAGGCGAAAAAGTGCCAAAACAGCGCGCCCATCAGCCCACCAAGCAGCAGCATGGCTACATGTCAAACAAGATGCAGAGAGTTTGAATAACCTTTACAATCATGCTTCACATCTCTGTTAGCAAAAGGAATCACAGCACTGTACCTTTCTCTGAGCTCTGCGCGCTGTGTTGCGGTCGAAGCGTCCAGACGCGGAATGAAGCGCAAAGCGATTACGCACGTGAAGGTACGGCCAAACAGGCGGCGTGGACGCCTTCACCCTCTCCAACTGGGTCCAAGTGGAGCAGCGACCAGGCGCGCTCCTCCTCGCGCGCGCGCGCGCGCGTGTGTGTGTCCAGCGCTGTTTTTACACGCAGGGATGAGGAGTCTGCGCTCTGACGCATGCAGGTGAAATATGCGCAGAAATGCGGGAAACTCTGAGTAGTGAAGTCTGCAGGTTTAGCTCCAGATCTGAGGACCAAACGGCAACTTTAACGACAGTGAGATCAAGACTGTGGCAGTGGTTTTGGCAGCTGGCCCCTCATCACTGCAGCGGACATCCAGAGGACCTGAACGGGATCTGCAGTCTTTGGGTTATTGTTTTCAGACTCTAACTAAAGGAGGTACCCAGCCCCTGTTGCTCAATGTGTGATGACAAACTTGATTAAGAGCTGTTGCTCCTCCTGTCTGTGAGCTCTCAGTCCTATAAAACTACAAGTTTAAAGTCCATCTGTTGCAATAAAATGCTTTCTTTCAGCATGAAAGTTTCCACACCTGTGAAGGTGCTTCACTGTCAGCCGTCAGTCCAGTTTGTAGCACACAAGTCAGTCTCATGCTGAACGTTTCAAAAGCAACAGCAGGGAAATCACTTCGTTTACTTCCAACACTTCATGTCCTGAAACAAACTCTGAACCAGAACCACAAACTGATGTAAACAGCAGCGCATCAGGCCGGATTTTAGACAAACTGAGTCCACGTTTGCCCCTGTGCACCCCCACCTCTAACACCACCAGTCCACAAGAGTCCCTGAACAAGACTCTGAATGAGCTGCTCCTGATGGAGAGACCACATGTGCTCCTCCTGCACCATCAGTGTCCGTAAAACTGCTAAACACACAGTCTGTTTATGTACATTCATGTTATTTTGTTTACTGTTTTTTTGTTTTTATTTATTTTAATTGTTAACAGTGAGCTAACTCTCCGTCTCATCTTAATCAGGTGTTATGCTATCAGCGGCTAATGTAGCGTGAAGCAGAAAGGGGGGTTAATCCATTGCTCTTATCGAGCAATCATTAGCTGCAATCGTGCAAAAAGAGTTCCACCTCTATCAGCTACAACAGTGACAGCCATCTTGGCTGACTCCACCAAACTCCCAGCTAATCCAAAAATGGACAAAGAGGTGGAGCGTGGGTAGAGCTGAGGCGGCAGATGAAGCCTGGTTGATGAAACCTAGCGGCCAGCTGTCATTTAAAACAGCCACGCCCTTAATTATGCATAACTTTAAGTCTTAATAGAATTGAAATGAGTGAGTTATATAAAGATTCACCTGCGTAAAGTCGTCATGAACAGAGAAAAGAGCCACAGAGCCCAAAAGTGATTTTGTACCAGGCTGTAAATGTTGGTTTCTGTTGTAAATTTGGGCATTTTAACGTGGAAGTCTATGGGGACTGACTCATTGTTGGAGCCGGCCTCAAGTGGCCATTGGAGGAAGTGCAGTTTTTGCAGTGAAAAGGGGACGGACATGTTCTGTCTGTGAGGGACTGAGCCGAATGGGACGTGGCCCGCAGGAAGGCCCTCCTTCCACTCTTCAGTGTAATGAGGAACAGGAAAGACAACAACATGCTCATGCGAGGATTCATTACAATTATCACATTCCCGCTCCATCCACCTCCCTCCATCCACCTCCCTCCATCCACCTCCCTCCATCTATCTCTGCCTCATCAACTCACCGTCACCTGATTCACTGCATTATATTATTAGATTTTATTCTCTCTCTTTGGTCACAACTTCTGTCGTTTCAGGCCTTCAAAAGCTCATTACAGTAACAGGCGATTTAAGGCCGAGCACAGAGCCAGATGTCCGTTAATGAAACTGTTTATTCTCACAGCCTCTCCGGCTTATTGAGAACATCACTAAAACAATTCACAAAGGCTTTAAGACATCCAGATGAATGTGTTGGTTTTCCTCTGGAGCCGTTCTCAGTGTTGTGCAACAATCTTGTCAGCAGATCCTTCGTAAAACTTCCTCCACTGTTGCTTTTAGGACTGTTTTCTCTCAGCTTGTGTCAGTAGAAGACAACTGAACGCCGCTTTCCTCAAAACAAGCTCGATAATCTGAAGCAAATGCTGCCTGATAAGGAAAAGTAAGATTTATTCATCCAAGATGCTGCGAATCTGCAGGACTCTGGTTTTCTGGGCTGTAAAGCTAAATGAGTTTCATGCATTACTGCCGCTCACTCGGCTCAAACTGCACCGTTAACTGCTCCGTCGTTGCGGTCGCTGAGCTTTACAGCAAAAGGTTAAAGTAATAAAGAGTTGAAAAGGTCGGCAATCAGCTGTCAGCTGTGGCGGCTGAACAAGAGCTTCGTCCCGCAGATAAATCTAACTGTGAACTTAATGAGGTTCAGTCAGGATAAACTGTTGTCTTTCAGCGCTGAATAACAAAGCAGGAATTTCCCTGATGGCCAAAAGTATGTGGACGTTCAATCATTGCATGATTCCAGGCTCTTCAGTGGATGTTGGAAACTGGCTGCAGGGATTTGAACATTAACGTTTGATTTGGCTGTGAAACAACTGATTCACCAAACATTTCTCACTTTAACTCGTTAAAGTCTGATTAAGATTACGAGCTGTGTCCAATTTTAACGAAGCTCCTCTGACAGTTTACACACACAGATCTGAGTCAAAGGTTCACCTCTAGACCTCTAACTGTGAGCTCTCAGACAGACACAGATCCAGGTAACATCTGATCCAGCGAAGAATGTAACTGAATACATTTACTCAAGTACTGTACTTACAAATTCGAGGTACTTGTACTTTACTTGAGTATTTACATTTTATGCTACTTTACACTTCTGCTCCACAACATCTCTGAGGTAAATACTGTACTTTTTACTCCACTACATTTGTCTGACAGCTTTAGTTACTATTTACTTTCCAGATTCCTTCCTGTCCAGTGAAAAGCTCGTATCTCCAGATGTGCTGATGTTGCATATTTGTGATAATAACTGTTTAAAAAGCCTCTTGGATCAGCTGGAAAATGCACCATCACAAAGCTGAAAAAAGGCTGTTTTTCGGAGATACGAGGTTCTCACAGGACAGCCAGGCTACAAACACATGATGATCTTATAGAATATGATGCATCGCTGTAGATTAAACCAGCCAACAGTATATAAAGTAGAACAAATGAGCTCAGCAGGAATATTAATCCACAAACATCAGATATGATAGAGAAACACTGACAGGAACATTTTACTGCCACCTTTTCATACCTTTTTAAGTACATGTTGCAGATAATACTCGCACTTTAATGTACGGTTTTGACTGCAGGACTTTTACTTGTAGTAGAGTATTCAGAATGTGGTATTAGTACTTTCACTAAAAAATCTGATTACTTCTTCCTGACTTCTACACTGGACTGTCATGCTGAGGCAGGAAGAGCCTCCACCAACTGCTGCGACAAAGAGGAAACTCACTGTCGCCTAAAACAACAAAGGCCTTCATCGACACCACTCGTCATCTTCACAACGTGTCCTTTAATCTGCTTTTAAATGGCTGGCACTGCGGTTTCCACGGTCGATGTTGAGGAAACAACATCTCATAGAAGCAGTAAATCTGTGGTTGGAGCGTCTACACCCGTGTGCAGAGCGTGTGGACAGGGGGTCTTTGTCCTCGCTCAGGGTGGGGTTCAGGGGAATTTGGTTTAATGACATGAACACACACATGCCAAACACTGAGACTTTAACATGCTGCAACCCCTCCTCAGCAGCTTGTAGTGACCGCTCACAGTTCATGGTGTGCAGGAACATGACGGAAGTGAAGGATCTTTGTGTATTTTATTGTTTACACTTTGTATTTTACTTTCTTTATATTATAAATCTACACAACCTGAGAAAAATAACCCCCTTAAAGCTCTTAAAGCCTGTTCTTCATATATGACGATAGTTTTATTTGATTACTGATGATTTCACGCATTTCCAGCTCTTTAAAACTGGATTCAAATTTAATCTGGAGCTGTTGTCATAGCAACAAGTCCTCAAATTCAGACCAGGTTTATTCACAGTCAGCAGGTTCATGACCTGGAGTGTTTTTCAGAGTGAACCCAAAAATTAAATCTGTTAGATCACGCACACGCCGTCCCTCTGCGTCTAAACCTACTTAATAATGCTCAGTTTTTAACATGTACATCCATCACTCACAGATCTTTGTCACGTACAAGCTACTTGTTTAATTTGGCGTGTACTTCTTTTTTTCAATGCAAGTACATTGAGTTCAAAGTTTAAACCGGAGTCACATTCCTTGTATGTGCATGTGTGTATTGTTTGTGTCGAATCATCAACAATCAAATCCAGCTGACTCATTTATTCATGTACATACACAACAGGCCTGATCTAGAACCTGATCTGGAACTTCAGTAAGACTCTCAAAAGACTGAATCAAACTCTGTCAGAGTCTAAACAGAAGCTGCTTTCTGAGACCAGGTCTTCCTCCACCCCGCCTCCCCCCGCCAGGCCCACCACACATGTACTCTGGGCGGCAGGCTCACATGTGGCTTCCTCAGAAAGCTGCCTCTGTGCAGCCTGCTGATTCTGGATAAGGTAAATACTCGCCCGGGTCATTACGCCCCCTCCTCAGGTTCACCGCGGCAACAAAGACTGAGTTCAAGGTTACTCCGTCAGGAGGGAGGGCGCATGAAACGCCACGACTGTGCCAGAGTTCAAACATGGGACAGCGGCACTGAGTCTGATGGGTGCTTCACTGACCTCACATGTACTTTCAGTGTCCAGGTTTAACCAGCCGCTCACAAGGGGTTTCTGCCCACTTTCGTCCCCACACATGGCTCTGTTGGTCTGTTGCTATGGATGGATGGATGGATCACCTGACCTTTCTTCTAACACCATCATGAAGACGACATTCGTACTATTTCATATAATATCTCACCAGCTATCAGATGGATGGATTTGGTCCAGATGGGACCTCAAGTCCCCGGCCTGTCCAGCATACGGTCCTCTATGAATCCTTTTTCACACTGCAGTCTTTTAACGCAGCCACATTGTGTTTCGCACATATTGCCCGTTTGTGACAAATAAAATTGAATCTTGAGACATTCATGGTGCCCGGAGGATCAACCACGCGACTTTCGTTCTTCTAGCTTTTCATCTAGTGCAGGTCAAAGCTGTCCCTTATCCACTGAGGAGTCTTAACATCTGCCGGATGGATTGGCACAAACTTTTGCTTTCATGTTCCCCAGAGGATGAATCCTGACTCTCATGTAGCGCCACCATCAGGTCAACATTTTGAACATGTCCAATACTTTGGTTCATGACCAAATACCTGCAAAAGTAATGGCATTCCCGTTAGCTTCAGCTGTGCTTTGTGTTTAATGCTAATTAGCAAATGCTAGCATGCTAACACACACAAGTAAAGACGGTGAACATTGTAAACATTACACCTGCTTAACATGAGTATGATAGCATCATCATTGCTAGCGTGCCAACATTAGCATTTAGCTGAAAGCATGACCACATTATTTTAGCTTCCAGCAGAAGACACGGTTCACGTGAAGAAAGTTGACAGTGAGGTCTGAGCAGAAATGGAGACTCTGTTCTTTAAAGCAAACTAAATTCCACTCACATCCAGAAATCTGAGACAAAGGTCTCATAATCTGGACAAATAAAACAACCATGTGAACGATTTCATGTTTTTTTTTGGGTGAACTGACATTTTATCTCATCTTGTGGGCTAAATAAATAGAGCATGTTTGTGTAAAATCCGTCACACCCAGCTAGTTTTCAGCAGAAAGCTTTAGTACACTTGAGGGAGATCCTCTTCCTCAGCTGGGCGTGACTCGATACTGTGTGAGTTTTTAACAAATGGCTTTTCTGGTTTTTCGACAGGAACGCACAGTTACACGTCAGGCCATCAGGTCGACACCACAGCCGAGTTTGTTGTTGTTATTTCTGCCATCCACTGATGTCACGTCTTTACCACGCGGGGAGGAAGAGGAAGTGTGGAGGAAGGCGAGGAGCCACGGCGAAAGGAGAGACTTCGGGGATGACGAGCAAGTCGAGTCTTTCCTGTGACGAGATACGACCCCTCTCAGCCTCTATCTGACCACGCACATGTGAAACTGGACACTCGCTGTGAGATAAGCAGAGACCCGGCGGCACCTTCTTCACAGGACGGTCACTGCTGGCGAGGACGCCCTGTGGGAAAGACGTGATAGTGCTGAGAAGGATGTCAGAGGTCAGCAAGGGACCAAAGCCTTTGAAGACACTGAATTTATGTGGACGGGGGGGGGGGCCCAGGTCCAATATGTATTTACTGACATGCAAGGTTGCAACTAATAATTACCTTAATTATCGCTAATTACTTTCCATATCTGTATAAAGTTTATAAATCCTTTGTTCTTTATACTGTAACAACAGATGAGAGAGTCTGCAGCTCTGTGAGGCTGTACTGAGACACAGTGGCGCCTTGAGCTAAATGCTAATATTAGCGTGCTAACATGCTCAGAGTGACAATGCTAGCATACTGAGTTTTAGCAGGCCCATGTTAGCATGTACTAATAAGCAAAACTAAATCCAGCTGAGGCTGATGGGAAAATCATTAGTTTTGCAAGTGTTTGCTCATTAATCAAAGTATTGGACACATTAAAATGTTGACCTGATGGTGGTGCTAGATCACCAAAGTTATTACATTTCATCCTGATGGGAACATGAATGTCGAACACAAAATTAATGGCAATCCGTCCAACTGTTGGCAGCATTCAGCTCAGTTTGAACTCTGTTTCCTGACAGAGAAGCAACCGGGTGGACGTCTTTAACTCTTCATAATCATCATGTCGGGACACGTGAACATGTTGCTGCTGATTTTACTGACAACAAAAAGCTCCTTGAACGCTGCCAGTCATCTTCAAAGTGCTCCATGTTCTCTGCTTATGATTAGAGAAGGTTTTGTCCCTTCAGCATATTTCTGCATGGAATCATAATTAAGCATTATTGGGTTTGTCATGTGGTGAAGGGAAGAAATGTGGCCCCTCAGAGCCTCCCTGTTGTGCTCTGTGGCTAAATATGAGTACAAGCAGAAAAACAAAGCATTCAGAAGACTCAGATCTTATGTTTCAGTAGAAGCCTGTAAGGTTTGTACCAACTCATCCAAACGTTGTGGAGAATTTTCACTCAACCCAAAGATCTGCCTCAGGGTGGCGCTAAAGGAAAAGGAAAAGTCAGGAGATCTCCAAAGTCAGTCGTCAATCCATCGAATAGATGTTGAGATAATTCAGTCTAGACCAAAGTGGTGGACGGATAAACAGACTGCTGCTCAATAAACTCAATAAAGTTTCTTCTAATAAAAAGTACATTAAACAGAAAAAGTCGTCCCTTTTATGAGGCTTCTATCACAGAACTATGACCTTGGAAATAAATCTAATTTTTAAAGGAAGAACTTTAATTTAAATGACATTTGGTTCCTGCAGACTGAACACAGTCACAGTAACCTTCTGTCGTTCTCTATATTTAATGGGGAGACTGCCCACATGGTACCAGAAGAAGGCCAAATTATCACAAAACAACTTTTATACGTCCAAACAGATAAAAAAAAACTGGCAGAAAATGCCCAATCTGGCATTCCTTCAGCATGACTGTGTGTGTGAGTTCATTAGTTGTTTTATTTATTATTATGTGTGTTTTTTTTCCTCATTTACATCATGAATTTGGACAAAAACCTAATCGTGTTAAAATCACTGTAGCAGGTCAATTCATTATTCAAAGGAGCCTCAATGAGAGTAAATAGCGTCAGTCTGAGTAGACGCTGTAAACAAGCAAAGAAAATGACTTTCTGTTTAACTGGACAAAGACAAACATTCAGTGTTACGTGGTGGAGAACAGAAGAACGTTTGATACGGATCTTCCAAGGAGAACATGCAGGCTTTCAATCTGAAGGGAGGAACATCCTGGAAATGACAGGATGAGTCCTCGTGAATAATCCAGGAGGTGTCTGAGTGCATGTGTGGTGTCTTATTCTCTGCAGACTGACCGAGCATCACCCTGCCTGGGTAACAAGAGCTGGGTCAGGAGGCCCCTTTCAGCATTTATTTAATAAGACTTAACCATGCAGTACTTCACTTGGCCAGCAGATATCAGTGACTCCACAGTCGTGATTGAGAGAGAAGCATCTGTGTGTTAAACAGCAGCAATGGACAGAATCAGTGTTAATCAGTGAATTAATTATTAGATATTGATCATAGTGTGTTCACACAAGGCAGCCGACTCACTGTTAGATCAGTCTGTGTGTGAGAAAGATCAACACGTTCTCATCCAGGATCATCAAACACATATCGTACAGACACAGCACGTTGTTAATGTGTGAAACACTCACAGTTTGGTTCCACTGAGGCACCAGAACTACTTGGTTAGGTTTAAGAAAAGTTGGAGTCAGGAAAAGACTTTCTGACAATCATTTATGTTGTGAAACTGTTGCAGTTTAGTTTGAAGTTTAAGAAAGATTGTTGACTTCTGGTTTCTCTGTTAAGATCAATGACTTTTGATGATGATGTTGAGGAGCAGTTGTTCTGAGTGTCTAATATTGCCACAGATGGATTTACATTGGAGTTACTTCAAAAAACTTACTATTCTAGAGATTTGTTAATTACAGTAACAAATGGTATCATTAGCAAGCAGTTATGTAAGAGCAGGATTAAAAATGGAAACTTAAGGATTCAGAGTACAGAACAAACTGTAGGAGTTCAATAACTCCAGAAGATGGCAGTAATGCAGCACTACTGCTGTTAAACTCAAAGAAGAAGGAAAAGGCGATAGATTGAATAGCTGTGACTTAAACCAATCAGACAACACTTAACTGCTGCCTAGTGACCAGCGACCAATAGGAAACCTCTGTGGGAGCGCGGATAAACGGATTTGCTGTGTTGTAGTGATAGCTGAGTGTTTAGCAACAATATCGATTTGTTTAACATTTTAAAATCTACTTTAGAATGAGTCTGTCTCTAAGGTGAGTCTGTTTGTCTCCCCTGCTGCTCTTTGTGTCTTCAGCACTGTTCATGTTAATGTAGAAAACGTGTAACCGCGCAGCCAAATATAGCTCTTTCGCGTTAGCATGTTTGGCTTTTAGCACCAGCGTTTGATAAATAAATTGTCCGCAAAACTTCGATTAACTTGTTAGTTTACAGTTTTAAGTTGACTAATGGAAAGAAATGTGGCTAACTAGCTCACTACTGCTGTAACTTAACTTTCCTTTCCCCTCCTAATTTACAGCGCCGCAATGTAGCACAACGTTTTGTTAAAAAAAGAAGTGGTAGCTTACACTTCATGCTAACTAACGTTAAGGGTACACGAATGATCTTGACTTCATGCAAGACTTAACGTTAATTAATACACCAAACTAAAGTATTTCAAGTTCATGTCTTATCCAGTATGACCAGGCTCTTCAGTGATCAGGTATTCTGTTGAATTCCAGGGGTTGCAATCCTGATTCGCTAGCTAAGCATTACTTCTTCAGGGCCCTGAGTGCTCACCTGTCGCGTCCTTAACACTGATAAATACATATGAATTTATAGTGGCCTAACTGCCACATGTATTAACCATTTCTTGTTTATCAATGTGCTACATTACTAAATAATAGATAATTGAGTCCAAATTTATCATACATTTGTAATTTTCAAGAACAGCTGGGTCGCTGTGTAAAACATGAATAAACCAGAATGTGAAAACCTGCTAATCCTTTCTGACATAAACTCACCTGAAAACAGAACACAGTCAATATATTTAATATTTGCACTTATCAGCTTCATTGATTTTTGTAAATATCTGCTCATTCTGAATCTGATGCAGCAACACGTTTCAAACAAGTTAGGATGGGAGCATCAAAAGACTGGGAAAGTTGTGGAACGCTCCAAAAACACCTGTTTGGATCATTCCACAAGTAAACAGGTTGATTGGTAACAGATGATAGTATCATGATTGATGATGGCTCAGTGGTTCACAGGGAGGATGGAGCGAGGTTCAACACTTTGTGAACACATGATTGGATAAAGGAGATTAGTACCTGGACTCAGGAACACTTCTGTTGTCAGTAAACACAGTTTGATTGCAAATGATTGATTTTGGTTTTATTAACGTTTTACACAACGTACCAACTTTTTGGGAATCAGGCCTGATGATGTTTAAATCGGCAGCAGGCCACAACCATGATGAAGCAATGAAGAAGTGATGCTCAGTTAATCATGATTACAACATTTGGAAGAGAATACATGTGCACTGCTGTGACTGGTCAGGTTTTGTCCCTTTAACTGCAGTCTTGCTTCAGTTGTTGCATTAATTAACCTATTGCTATTGCATTAAGTCATGCATGAGATGCTGTTAATTCTTATACATTCCTGATGGTTCATGTAGTACTGCATGAATGAATTCATTCTTTTTCATGCCTGAATTCATGATAATTCACGTACCCTTAGTTACCATAAATTGTTACCAGTGGCGCTTTTTACAGTAGTGTATTGCATACTTCATTTTGATAGATAGAAAAAAAACTTGATAAAGTATAATAAAAATGTGTGCAGCGGCAGTAGAGTGAAACAGTCTCGTTGTCACAGAATGTGTTGTGATGCTGTCATCTGTCGTTCCAGAACTGAGCTTGCAGTAGACAAAAATAAGCGCAAGAAGAGGAGAGAGCTAACAGAGGATCAGAAACATGAAATCAAAGAAGCTTTCGAGTTGTTCGACACTGACAAAGATAAAGAAATCGACTACCACGAGCTGAAGGTGAGCAATGAAAGACGCTTATGTTAAGGGAAAAGAGGTCTTGCAGTCAACAGCTGTCAAACTGTTCTGTACTGACTGTCTAAAGCCTGGTACGCTCAGAATGTCATTATTTACACCCAAAGATGTTTTGCTTCATCACCCAAATATCGTTGTTCACTGTTATATAGAATACTTTTTACATTTGTGTTTGACTCTTTCAGACTAAGCAGGAGAAAGCCAAAATCATCGATAAATAAGCATGTTAACTTGTATCTGTATCCTGCAGAGATTGATTGATTCACTTACTGACTCGGTTTCTCACTCAGCTACTTCACATGCACACTCGTGTCCTGGCTTTGAGTCCCATCGTGGTTCTGATCATATTTGGGATGTGACACGGAACATTTATATCCAATCATCCACAACCATAACTGTCCAGGTTTCTGATCATCTGATCGAGCAGGTGTGTGTTTGACATCCATCAGATCAGTTCTTTCCCGACTGAGTTACCTGAACTGTTAAGGATGAACTCACTTTAGGTAACACTATGCTGCATTAGCTTTTCCACCCAAACTTCAGTGATTAAAGATGAGAGTGACAGTAATTACCCATGATGGACAGAGTTCAGACAGACAGAAACTAGTTATTTCTTAAATGTTAAGGTATCTCAGTTGGTTTGGCTGAGATGAAGAAAATCACAGACATTCCTGCACACAGATAATCAGAATCCTGGATACTGTTAGAATCGTGAATGCAGGGATATGAATGACCTGGTTTCTGGTTCCACGTCATGTCCTGACAAAGATCAAAACCACGATTCCATTCAAACATACTAAAAATCCCAACAGGTGGCGATGCGTGCGCTCGGCTTTGAAGTGAAGAAAGTGGATGTTTTGAAGATTCTTAAAGACTATGACAGAGAGGGAAATGGCAAAATAACATTTGAGGATTTCAATGAAGTTGGTGAGTTTGCTTTCAGTTCAGTTGAATCTCTCTGTAGAGAGATTTTGTAATGCATGTGACAGTCAGAGTGCCAGTGGCTGATGGGAGGGGACGATACACAAAGCGAGTAAATCTGTCCTTAGACTGACTGAAGCTCGTAAAGTAAATCCTTAATGTGTTTATATCTTTCTGCAGTGACTGATCGCATCCTGGAGCGAGACCCAAAGGAGGAGATCATGAAGGCCTTCAAGCTGTTTGATGATGATGAATCAGGAAAGATCAGTCTGAGGAACTTGAGACGAGTAGCTCGAGAACTTGGCGAGAACATCAGCGACGAGGAGCTGCGCAGTATGATCGACGAGTTTGACACCGACGGAGACGGTGAAAGTAAGTGATCATTAGTGAGTCCTGACGTCAGTTATGGAAGATGCTTCACAAAGTGCCCAAATGTTTTCACTAGAAGGAGCCGAAACCTAAAGATATCTGAAGCCTCTTTCACACAGGACAAATCACATCTGGCTTCTGCCTTCAGATCAGCATTCACTCACGAGTCAAATGACTCTGCAGTAGTCACAGGTATTCATCAGCTCCAGCTCTGACTGGCAGTGATGGATATTGGATGCTGGAAACCAACAGGTATCATCCAGAACTACTAATGACAGCCGAAGTTGGTCCAGGTCAACAGGGAAATCATAAATCTTAAAGGAGTATGGTATTGTTTTGTATTCCTTTAAAGTAATTAAACAAACATTTAGTAGTCATATAAGGTGATTTTAGAAATATCTGTGCTGGAATGATAAGAAAATATACTGACTACTTTAATTTCTATAGAAGGTATTTAGACTGGAAAATAGCTGGAAAAGCACAGTTGTTGAGGAAATACAAAGTGACAATACCACAGTGTAGAAATACTCTGTTGCAAGTGAAAGTTCTGCATTTTTTAAGTAAAAGTACAAAAGTATTAGCATCCAAATATACTTAAGTAAAAAAAACATACTCATGCAGAATGGTCCAGTTCAAAATTGTTTCTATTGTTTTGTATTGATTGCATTGTTGGATTATTGCATCAATTAATGTGTTCGCCACTTTAATGCTGCTGCTTGTAAAGGTGGAGCTAATTTTAGCTACTTTATAAACTTCCGGGTAGCCAACAAAGTACAGTATTTATTTATGAAGTAGCAGAACATGGCATTACTCAATTAAAAGTAAAAATACCTCAACATTGTACTTAAGTGTTGTACTTGAGTAAATGTACTTAGTGACTTTCCACCACTGGAAAGCACAGCTGGCTAATAATAATTACTGCTCTGTTAAAGTAAGCTAGCGTGGACAGGTTTGGGGCTGTTGGTCGGACAAGACATTTGATGACATCACCTCGATCATTTTTTTTAAATCAGTGATCAATAAATTGTATATAATCTAATAATAATTGCGATCAGAGTGACCTTCACAGATGTCTGTATTAGTGGCAGATGAGCATTAATGTGTAAAGTTACCCTCAGACAACTTGTTTTTTTTTCTTTTCCAGTAAATCAGGAGGAGTTCCTCTCCATCATGACGGGCGACTCCTGATGAAGAGTTCTGGCTTGGATCGATCGTCTGTATTGTGAGAAGCTGAGTGACTGAACATCTGTGCATGAAGGTGAGCATAAGATCCAGCAGTGTCAGCTTCCTGCAGAGGGTCTGAAGTGGACTTTAAGTACTCATTGGCCTTGTGGTTTATACTTGATCCATTACATGAAAGGACCGGACTGTCTGAAAAGTTCTCTGTGGAGTCCGTCAGTCCCTCCTGAAGACGAAGCTGTTGATATCATGCAGCTCTTTTATTTGTGTGTTGTGGACGTTTCCGTGTTTCTGTCTTAATAAACCTGCTGCAAATTCACCTCAAACGTGTCTCAAAGGACATTTCAGACTTCATCTGATGTTGTTGGTCCTGTTGATTGTATTCAAGCTCTGATGTTCACCTTGTTGTCAGCTGTTGGAGGCAAAAGGGACAAATTTTATTGTTCATTCCTGAAGTGACTCTTTGATTCTGTGTGTCTTTATATTCTTGAGGAGAAAAAAATTTGACATTAGTTAACACACAAGCATACTGTAGATGACCATTTTTGAGTGGTTGTTTTTGCCATTTGCATAACATATACGTTTGAATGTGCTATTTATTTTGTACAAAATAAATCGGTTTGCCGGCAAACTCTTTTCTAACGCTTTATTTATGATATTTAGTTTCCATCCAACAACACAACCCGTGCTCCACCCTCCCCCATTCAGAATCCCAGAGACATCCCGTCGGTTCAGCATCAAAGAAATACAAAAATTCCATATAATAAACAGTGAATCAATCTAAAAATGCATCAAAAAGAGATGGAAAACATTCACACCATTCATTGTCCCACATCAAACATCCCACACTGATCATATTTCAGACAGATATTTCTACACATGATGACCAATACACTGAATTTATCTCCATGATGGAGACGACAGTGTCGGTCTGTCCTCATTGTGGTCTAACGTCCTTCCTGCTGTACCTCCACTGTCCACCAGAGGGAGGCACTCAGTCACGACTGTCCTTAAAGCCTGAGTCTAGAGAGATGCATTCTGTTCTTTTAAG
Organism: Chelmon rostratus; assembly: GCF_017976325.1. NCBI lineage: Eukaryota > Metazoa > Chordata > Actinopteri > Chaetodontiformes > Chaetodontidae > Chelmon > Chelmon rostratus. Next base: position 21,040,020 of record NC_055676.1, on the reverse strand, counting down.
ACACGAACTTTACATTCACACAGATCCGAGCAGCTTTGCGCAGTCTTTGTAAAGTTTTGGAATTTAGATCAAATGCTTGACACGATTTGCAGAAGTAATTATTTACATAGTGAAGAGCAGCTGTGAAGCAACACTAACAACAACAAGAAGTGATGTAACTGCATGAAATGATGAGGTCAGGTGAGAACGATAAGGTCAGCGGTAAAGGATACTTTCCACTCGAGTAGCTCTGGTTTAAAGCCAGCCCCAGACATTAGACTAACAGAGCAATCCCACATAATGATGATGATAACAACGTTGATGTGTTGAAACAATATAAAGGCCATTAGCCAAAGCTTCTGTCAGACTGAGCTCACAACAGAGATGCAGAAAACTGACCACAAAACCATAAAGGCGGCTCCTCCTGAGCGCCCTGTCATTTGGCTCCCCACAGACCTTTACACACTGATTCAGATGAAGGACTCTGGTCTCCAGTTGGTTAGATGAAGACATCGCCTCCTTTACTTTTTATCTGTCCCAGCCCCCGTCTGCTGCTCACATGATTAAGAGGACTGTGGTCAGCTAACCCAGTTTGCTTAGGTAATAGCTCTAGCCAATCACACAATGACAGAGTAGAGGACTTGTGGTTTTCTCCTGTGCAATAGAGGTTTGAAGTTTCTGAGGGAGACAAATGAAAGTGATGCACTAATAAAAGGCTGACAGTCACACACGCACTGCAGGGTTTGTGTGTGTATGTGTGTGTGTATGTGTGTGTGTTCATGCTGAAGGTCAGCACCGATGTTGATTATCAGGACCTGCGTCTGGTCGTTAGTGCAGGGACAGACACCATGACTTGCCCTTGCACTGGCACATGCTCAGCTGTTGGTCCCTGGACCAGAGCGACACAGGATCCAGAAATAACCCAACCCAGTTCCTCCCCAGTTACAACCTCAGCGTCGCCCCCCTGTGGTTTTCACTGCCCGACTCTGCGCGCACACACACACACACACACACTCTCCTTTGTATTGCTAGTAATCATCTGTGTTGATGAGACTTCTATAAATACATCAGTGTGGTGGACCTCGCCAGGGTCTGATTGCTCTTTGGTTCGGGGTAATAGCTTAGCTTTAGCTTAGCTTTGGATTCACATTTCCATGGACTGACGCGACGAGGCCTCGCGTACTGATGTTTTCCACTGAAGTCCTTCTGTTTACTAACTTCCAGAACTTTTGTAATCTAGTGTTTCCATAATTTACTACTTTCTACTTCTGCTCCTCTACATCTCAGAGGTTACTTTGCAAATTCAGATAAAGAATACAAAATAAAATAAATACATAAATGATGGTGTGTTATTATAGGCTAATATAAAAACTGTATTGATCCCCGGGGGAAATTCACAAGCTGCCCAGCAGCACAGAGGCTGAAGTAGGCCTTTAAGAGCTGCAACATTAAAGTGATGAACACATTAATGCAGCGATGGATCACTCTGCATAATGAATACTTTCACTTTTACTACTTAAAGGATATGTTGATGCTAATACATTTGTTCTTCAGTAAAATTTTCAATGCTAAGATTTTACTAGTATTGGAGTATTTGTACTTTTATAAAGTAAAAGCTCTGAGAACTTCTTCCACCAATGGAAACAACACAAATGAATATCCAGAGAGAAACATAACGATGACATCATTAACAAGCAGCTTTACAGTAAAGTTCAGTCAATCAAGTACTGCGCAGCCAGAATGTGACTTTTTCACATCTTTATAGAAACACACAAACTCCATGAAAGCAACCTGGGAAATTAGCAGCAGCTACAAGCAGAGCTAAAGACTAAGCTAAGGCTAACAAGAAGTTAGTTAAAGCTGTGCAGGGAGGTTCCCGCAGCAAACAGTCAATTCAAAACAGCTGTTACAGTTGAGGAGCTCCTCCCACTCACAGCTCTATTATAGCTCTCTGGGTTTGAATGGGTTTTTTTTTGTTTTGTTTTGTTTTTTTTGGGGGGGGGGCTACAACAATGCACAAAAAGGCATGAAATTAGGGTTTTAAAACCTTTATTTCTGTTACCCACTCCTGCGGGTTGGCCTGAAAATGTCCAACCCTTTTTTCTCAGCGTCTGTAGGACAGTATGCAGTTTAAATAATTACAGTAGTCAATACAGAGAAGACCGAGGAACAAAGCTCCTTTTGTCAGCCATCCTATTAATGAATATCCAGCATGGTCACACCGCCGGAAGAAAGACCCTCTGACAAATAAACGGCTGTACAGGCTGTTGTTTTGACTCAATTACAGGGTAATGATGGAGTGTATGAAAATAAAAAACTGCACAGTTACGTCACAATAGTTAGTTTGTTAACCAGCGGGCAGCAGTAGAAGCTTTATGTCCTTTCTGAGAAAGAGGCATGAATATTATTAGAGTATGAAAGAGTCACTTTCTCTTTATTCTGCTGCAAAACTGCAGTAAAACTAACATAGAGGAAACACGTGAAACCTCCTCTTTATGTTTTCTATAATTTTCTCTAATTTGGGCTTCATAAGTTTAGTTACTGAGCGGAGGTCATTTAGAAAGAGTGTCACAAGTTGTTTGTCCACCAGGGAGCGCTGACAAGGTGATTTTTACAACATACAATGTTTAAAAAAAATAAAATCTCGGGAATCTGTATCAAGATTGTTTGTTAATTTTGAAAATTGTTAGTTAATTATTGTTTAAACTGTCAAATATTGATTGTGGTGGAAGAAGTGCTCAGATTTTCTGCTTAAGTAAAAGTTGCAACACCACAGAGTAGAAATGCTTTTTTATATTTAAGTAAAAGTACAAAAGCACCAGAATCAAACTTAACTTTAAGTACGATAACTAAAAGTACTCATTATGTAGAACTACACATGTCAGAATAACGTTCATATATTATTGTATTATAATTATCGATGCATTAATGTGTTAAATGTTGCAGCTGGTAAAGGTGGAACTCATTTTCATTATATCCTGCTGGGTAGCTTCACCTCTGAGGAGTTTGATCTTAAGCAGTGATGATAAAGACAATAATAATAATACATCAGAATTGATTTATTGGTTGTATTTTGTGTCATTAATCTGAAGTTATCAAATGAATGGAGTGAAGTAAAAAGAACAATGTTTGCCTGAGATGTAGTGAAGTCGAAGTGTGAAGTAGCAGAGAAATATGTAAGTACAAGTACCTCACAATTCTGCTTCAATACTGTCAAACCTTTGAAGTGGATTTCTGTTCTTTGTCCTGTTTGGACGCTTTGCGCCTCTGAAGCGTCTCATTGGTCACCGGAGTCAGAGTTCAGCGCTCGTGTCCACCTGTCAGTCATTAGGCGAGCTATGCCGACCATGTGACAACACTTACCCTCCGACCTTCACTGAGACAAGAGAACAGATCTGTGACGGCGTGTTGGCGTTCGCTGACTCGCATTCAGCCTCTGTGGAAGCAATCGGCCGTGAGGACGATTCTAGTTTCTCTGTCGAATGAGAAAACGGTGGCAGAGGAAGATGATGATGATGAGTGTTTATGACGAGTGTCAGCTGGGAGTGTGACGCCGGTGTCCAGGTGGAGGCTGTGACCTTTGACCCTTCTCGTAGGGATGACCTCGACCGCCACAGGGACTGAGCGGCGTGGTGAAATGATCGGCATCTGACGCAGCTCATCAGTCTTTTGAGTTTCATCTGAAAATGTTTAAGCTCTGTTTTGTTTTTTCTTCTTCTTCTTTCTATTCATTCTTCACTTCTTAGGTTTTAATACAGCTAAAATGAGTTGATTCAGTAAAAAAAATAGAAAATTAATCTACATTTTTTAAAATTTTGAAAAGCGTCTTCCAATATTTTCATTTTTGGAAGACGCTGTTACTCTAAAAAAAATACACGAAATCAAATGAACAGTTTTTAAGGAAAAATGAACTTTTGGACGGACAAAACGAGACATTTAAAGTTATTATCTCAGGCTCTTTGAACTTATGATGGGCTTTTTGTCATAATTCAATAGACTTATTGATAAAGAAAATAAATATTGCTGCTTCTGATTCAAGATTTAAAGGTTTATGTGTCACATGATCAAAATATGTGCGTATTTACGTACATAAATTCAAACGCTAAAAAATAATTATATGTAATAAAAGCAAAATGCCAACATCAATATTTATCCTGAGCACGCAATAAATACTCAATAACATAAAATATAAACTAAAATCTGATCTGATCATAAAGAAATTTAAATTCAGTAAAAGTAATAATTTCAATGTGTGCAGACAGACTTTTTCATTATTGAATGCTGACACATTTTTGACCAAATGATTAATAAATTAAAATTAATTACAAATTAAATACAATCAGCTGGTTAATCAATAATCGGTGGTGAGGGAAGCATTCAGAGGAAGCCATAAAGAAAAACTTTATCCTTCAGTTCATCACAAACATTCAACATCAACACATCTGGAGATATGTGGTTTTCACCAGACAGGAAGGGCATGAAAAACTGTAATCTGTAATGTAACTAGTAACTAAAGCTGTCAGACAAACGCAGCGAGTAAAAAGTACAATATTTACCTCTGAGATGTGTGCTTAAGTACAGTACTCGAGTAAATGTTCTCAGTTACATTCCACCACCTGTTGCATGATTACAGTAAATGTTTAGGCTCAGTTTAAATGTCACAGTCTGACACCGGACGGCCGCTGAGCTTCACTCGTTCCCTCTGAGCGAACAGCAACATTAAAGCAGTGACTGCGATGAACGATTGCTCAGATTTGTTTTGTCCAGTGACAGAAACTCTCGACTTCCTTCATGGAGGAGGCGCACAGACAGGAGGGGGGAATGCCTCGAGACAGCCTGTGGATTGTGGGCTATGCCTGGCAGCTGGCTGAGGATGGATTAGTTTACACACGCTCATGGCTTTCACAGTAACTTTATCTCTGCACAGTCCAGCTTCCCCCCAGCCCACACCACACTGTGCTTATACATACAGACTGTAGGGGAGCTTCATTTCCAACAAAACATCACGTTTCATAAGCTCGTCTTATGTTTTCTATTTAAATATCTTTGCAATGCAGCTATAACTAAAGAACTAGAAAAGTTAAAAGTACAACGTTGAGATGTTGTGGAATAGAAGCAGAAGGTGACATGAGAAGAAAAAAATAAGTAAAGTACCTCAAATATGTACTTGAGTAATTGTACTTAGGTACTTTCCACCACTGCAGTCAGGTACAATGAAGCAATGTGTTTACACGTCATCACAAACCACCGGATGAAGAAAAGCCGAAGAAGAGGTGGACAAAGACGAATGTGTGATGCTGTTTCCTCTGCACACATCTGGCTCTCTTCACACTGAGCTTACTGCTTCTGTCAGTGCTTGTTTATGTTTCTCCAACAGCTTCGTCAGCTTCAACCACACAGACACACTGCGCAGACACACTGTACGTACACACTGCACATACACACTGTAAAGAAACACTGCTTAGACACACTGCGCAGACACACTGTACGTACACACTGCACAATGTCATTTAACTGAGACAAGGAGACTAAATTCTGAAAATATACGACATGCAGAACTGTATTCTACTTCTGATAATCCTCCATCATCAAGCTCACGGTGGTGCTTTAAACTAAATGCTAGCATCAGCGCGCTAAAGTTCACAGTTAGTTTATTGAATTAGCATGCTAACATTTGATAACTAGCAGCAAGAAAGTGCAGCTGAGCCTGACGGGAATGTTTTGCATGCGTTTGTTCAAAAAGAACTTTACATTTTGACCTGATGATGGCGCTACATGAAACTGAAGTGATAATAAGTTAATGCAGTCCATCCAGAGGGAACATGAATGTGTGAACTGAACTCCACCTCAACAGATTGAGACCTCCACCCTCAGTTTACAGTTTAGAATTTCATAAAAATCTGAAACATGAAATCAAAAAAATGGACTTGAGAGCAGGAAACATGCAGAAACTACCCAGCTGGTAAGAACAGCTCAGACTCTCAGCTTCATCGGCCCTGCTCGGTGTCTGGCGAGAGGCTGAGGCAGCTGATAACAGCACAGTGTGGCGAAAAGACCTTTAACCCTCTAAAACTAGACTAAACTTCTCCAGAGTTTGGATTAAATCTGGATTTCAGACGTAGTTTATTGCCTGTATTGACCGAAAGAGCAGAGGGAGCAGAGGAGGAAGTGAGGCGGCATCATCGCAGAGCTGGACGTGCAGGAGGTCAACAAATCGTTAACGCGGGAGACCGCTGCTCGTTTCCTGTTTCCAGTCAGCGTTGGTTTCTTTTAACCATGACCACGATCGTTCTGAACCTTAACAAAGTCGTCACGCCGATGCTAAAACACACAAACTGCCCGACTTGTCTTTTCCACCTGGTAAATATTTCGGTCAGTTAGTTTTGGCGAGTGACAGGTCAGTCAGTCAGTCGTATTAAAAGCTTCAGGAAGCAGAGGTGGCACTTTTCCCTCCATCCTCTGTCTTCTTCTGTGCTTTAAACACATAACTCAGCTCTGGGATATTTAGGGAGGAAATCCATGATGATTCACACTTTGGATTGTAATTTTCACTTCCAGTAAAATCTCCTTTTTTTTGGGTTGTCATGTACGTTGGGGATTACTCCCGCCTGTACTCAAATTATCAACACGCAGAAGTAAAAATGGATCTTCTGTGATGGATCGTTTAAACTGTGACAGGAGGTGGAGGTTTGTTTCAGCCTCTAAACGAACCAGGACTGGAAAGATTTCCCTGACAGCTTCAATCTGCCATAATTCAATTTCAGCGCCGTGTTTCGCCGGCTTCCTGAAGACAGGCTGAAGTAAAACAAACAATCACTGTTAGCCTTTCCCCTCCTTCCCACCTCTTTTCATTTCCTCCCTTCCTCAGGTCTAACTGGTGCAGACAGGAGTCTAAACAGCTTGTTGGGGGGGGGGTAGGCCAAATGAACGGCACAGTTCTTTTTCAGGAGGAGGTGAAGGATGGATGCAAACCAACGGCGGAGAAATGAAAACATGTAAATTTAACACACCAGAACATTTTACACATTTCAGGCCCGAACGCCAACGATGTGCCCTCGCCTCCGTCTCCGTGTGCTGAAGAGGAAAAGTCATGCACGGCATTTATTTTCAGGTGAAATTATCATTTACGCTTCAACTGCTTCAGCGGGTTGTCGCCGGCGGAAACTCACTGACCTGCAGCGGCGGTCAGGATGTAAAATACTACGTTTGAATTCTACAACTATTTTATTCACACTGAGCTCTGAATCCAATGAATGTCATGTGAAAGGAAAGGCTTGAGGAGGTGCAGAGAGGTCATCAAATCTGCAGCTTGATCGACCTTTTTAGCCTCGTTGTTGCATTCGGTTCAGTCTCAGAGGTGAAACAGGTCTGATGCAGTCGATATTTTATTCTCAGTTCGTTCAATAAAGAGTTTCCATCTTTTCTTTAAGAGAAGAAAACCTCAGGCTCGGGAACTAGCAAACGAGAGTGGCGGATGCAGCTAGCTTAACACGTGCTGTGTGTCTGCAGTAGAAACACATGTATTATTCACGGCTTGGCACGGCTTGGCCTGATTAAAGTGGTTTAAACCAGGCTCATGGACAGACGGCAGCTCATTTACTCAAGTGGAATCGCAGTGACGTACGGAAGCCCTAAGCGGACGTGTTTCTTTTTTTCCAAGCCGTTTTCTCGATATATAACTAGATATTATCTATCTAGTTATGAACTAGATTGTTTAATGGATGCTAATAATGTAGTTATGAATGAGATTAATTAATAATCTAGTTATGATTACTGATGAATTTGGGGTGATGTATTCCTGTAATAATCATCTTCCTTGTGCATTTGTCGTTTTTTGTTTCAGCCAGCCGTCTGGACAGTGTCCAAAGTGTTGGACGCTAGCGTAGCTTTCTAGCTTGTTTTCTGTGAAGACCCGCCCCTGCTCTACCTCTGATTGGCTCTGACCCTGACATTTTTTTCTGACCCTAACCAGCCCATGAGCACGGGCCATTAAGAGGCAGAGGGGGGCGGGTCTTCCTTGAACGCAGGTGAGGGAAAAATATTTAAGCAGTTTTATTTGAGCTCCTCCGTCAGAGTATGAACTGAGACAGAACTCAACGGTGTAAATCAGTCTTTTAAATTGAACTGTGTGAACGTGTGTAGCAATCAAGCTAAGTAGTACGCTGACAGTTAGCTAGCTCCCTAGCTAGAAATGCTCTTCAAGACAAAGTGAAAACTGTTATTGAATAAATTGAAAATGTCAGGAAATGGAGAAAATGAAAGCGGCTCAGAATTATCTTGACTAGCACTAGCATTTTCCTGACTGGCTAGCGTGTTAGCAGTTAGCTCACCCCCTGCAGCAGTTTACCATCTGGCCCTGCGGCCGGGCCCTAACAATCAGAACAATGTGTGTCAGCTCTGCCTGTTCTTCTCATCTTTGCTCTAGAAACCAGTCGGGGTTGTTGGGCTTTGTCAGCGAGTCGGCCGTGTTTCTGCGCCGATACCCGATGAGTTTGTGGATCGTGGACGTCAAAGCGGCCTGCTGGTCTCCTTTCCTCCCCCCTGACAGGAGTGGGCAGCTGAGGGTAATCCTCCGCCCAGCAGATGCTCGGTGTGCTGATATGTAGGACATGCTCGCAGGTTTGATCTCTCTCTCTCTGTATGTAATGTGTAGAGCCGCCGGTCTCTGGACCAGTAATCCTGGGCTCTTACACCACAGCCCATGGAGGTCCTGAGTGTCAGCAGCACATTTTTCTCTCCCACACACACACACACACACACACACACACACACAGGCAGCATCAGTGACACCTCAGAGCTAAATATACTATGAGTGACAACGACAGGTGACCAGGCTCCTCCACAGATCGGCCAGCTCGGACACAGGGGGTCATAGGGTGTGTGTGTGTGTGCGTGCGTGTGTGTGTGTGTTGATGGGACGGAGGGGGTGGTGTTTGAGCGTCAGGGTCTGCCGAGTGTAGACTACCTCCACTCAGTGCGGACTGAGCTCAGATCCAAGCGCAGCCCAGTTCTGGGTCCCCCTCTTCTCTAAGCCAGCTGGTCTGGCTTAACATCACGTCTTTCTTTCTTTTTTAAATCCTTTCTTGTTTGATACAAGGGATTGACCGAGCAAACCCACAGCTGGAGCTGCTGGGGAACCTTCCAGGTGAAGACTGAACAAAAAGCAGCGGTGAGTGAGCTGTAGCACGAGGAATGGACGTTGAGAGGTGCTGGTTGGCCATTAAGTTGTCATTTGGACAAAACTGGAATATTGTTGGAGGGAAAGTGTGAGGTTAGAGATGGAGACTGAATTGTGAATTAAAGCAGGAATAATTGTTTCCCTTTTGGCTTTTTGACCACTTGGGGGCAGCGGAAACAAGTTGTTACCACAAAATTGTAAAGCTGATGTGGCTAACTTGTTAGCAAACAGTTGCCTAGTCACGCTGCATTAGCATTCATTTGGAGTCATTTTTCTGGTCACTCAACAACATGTAAGACCAGCATTCTCTCTCTTTTAGCTCTGCGTTTGGTTTCCTCCAGCTCTTTAGCTGCTAAATGCTGCACTGTGTTCACCAGCTGGTCTCTGACTGTGTCTGTCTGCTGTTTGCTGCTCAGCAGGTAGTGATCAGAGGCTTTATCAATAGAGCCTGACCAATACTGGTATTGATATTTAACAGCTCATAAACACATGGCAAAAAATTAAAAAAAATATATATTAAATTATATTATTTTTAATCATTTTGTTCTAATGTTTGAAGTAAAAACAAACAATGAGCTGAAAGACGCTAAAATGCTGTAGAGCTGCAGAGATGCTGCTGGGTTTGCCCCATTACTCATTTGATCCATTGATAATATAGAATTATTGATTAGTGCAGCCTCAAGTATTGTTTGCTTTGTGAGCAGCTGTGATACGATGGAATTACTTCCAGATGCAGTTATTTACTTCTGATGGGTGTAGTTTGTTGTAGCTGAATAACGTGGTTTTAAAAGTTGTGCTGCTACTTAAAATAATTTAGAAAATGTTTTGTGAGCTTGGATTTTGAATTCTGTGCTGATTGTAGATATGCATCGGTGAAGCTGCATACGGTGAGTTTTATCTGAATTTTAGAAAATTAGATTATTTGAATTTAAGCTTTTTAGAAATATTTGGACAGTTTAGAACAATTTTAACGGGGATCGGCTCCAGCGTTGTGGCCCTCAACGGGATTAAAACCAAAAATAAACTATTTAAATTCAGGGCACAAACTTATTTGCATCACAGTCGTCATTGTTTTGTGCATCAAAGCTGTTTTATGACACAAACCATACTGATATTTTTCTGCATGAATTCTTTGTCTCAGTACTTTTACACCATTGAATCACTGTTGTTAAATAAAACAGTGAGCAGTTCTGTTCTTTACGACTCTAGAAATCCAATATCAGACCATTAACATGAGCGAGCTGGTTCACGTCGGCATCTCGTCAGCTTTCTCTTTGTGACTGATTGAAAATTCATGTGATCATGTTTATCAGTGTTCGTTAAAGGGTCCACTTACTGGGTTTTTTTCAGAGGTCTTTACTGCTTTGCATGGTCTTTGTCACTTTTACCAAGATCAAGAATAAATTTCATTCTTAACGTTCATGTTTCTCACCATGTGAATAGAGGACAGAATGGATTTATGCTTAATACTCTCATAATCTAGTTTAATGTATAATTTACTGGATGATTAATCACTTTAAGAACATTGAAACTTGTGAAATCAGATTTTCATAGTTTAGAAATGACAACTCTATACTCATAGTTTGACTATATGTAATACAGGTGGTCATTAAGGCTGCACTAATCAATATTCTTATATTAACAGTGGCTGGATGGTGGTCACTTAGTCAAAAAATGTGTTTATTTAGTTCCTGGAAGCTGCAGCGTTTTCGCTTCTTTGTGTGTTTTTGTGTGTTGGTTTAATTTTCCAGCAGCAGCTTTTCTTCTATCAGAGTCAGTGTGTCTCTATTACTACAGTGTTTGCAGAAGCTGATTTAGATTTGCTTAAAAACTTGGAATTAAAAGTTTGTTTTAATCTACAATTTTTAAATTTTACACTATTAGTTAACGATTATTGGCAGATTGACGGACTATTTCTGCTATTCGAACAAGATGAGATCAGTTTTACAGGTCTTAAGATCTCTGTTGTATAAACATGTATTGTGACTTTAAGTTTCTAATGTATTATTATACTACACGTATGTTGCAGCAGACTCGGGGCTACCACCTGTCGGAAACTAATTTACCTTAATGCTGCAAATTAAACACGATTCCAGATGTGTTATTCAGTTGTCTTTTATTATGAAATACAGTGATACACCTTTGTCTTATGTTCAGGGTTTAATGAAGACCTTTAAACTACTATAAATAATGTTCTATAATGTCATAACACGTCATAGTGAAGATTCACACAGTTAATCGCAGTATGTGGAGAAAAGAGGACTGATTTATGTGATTTGTGCACATTTTCTTAAAATAGTTCTAAACACTTCGTTCTGTCTTCCTGATGATCGCACAGGTGCAGGTTAAACACCTGCTGTTGATTCAGTTGTTTGTGGACGTAGATGCATTGAAAGGTGAAAAACTGTAAAGGAACAGAGCTCATTTTTGTGCTACACCACTGATTATGAAAGTGCAAGAAAACTAGAGCTGCAACTCGATCGGTCGACTAATCGATCAATCCCTCGACAGAAAGTTAAATGGCACCTTTTCTTCAATAATCGATTATTAGTTTTCTTCGTTTTCATCAATAAGAACCTGAATTTATTGGGGTTTGGACTGTCGGTCGGACAGAAACAGACCTATGAAGACGTCACCTGAAACTTTTGAAGTTTTAGACTAAATGATCAATTAATTCCACATTTCATAAGCAGAAATCAGCTTCAGGTTTGCTTCCAAATTGGAACTCTGAGAAAGTTTTTGCACGTTTCATACTTTCCTGACTTATTTTGGACCAAATGGTTAATCGATCAATTAGGATGATACTTGACACACTCATCGATCATGAAAATAATCTTTAGATGCAGGTCCGCTGTAAACATTATTGAATGAACGGAGATCGGTGAGGTGATGAAGCTGCACTTTGAGCAGTGTCCGCTGGGAGGCAGTGGTGAACCTGATCAAACCTGACGGCTGGTGAATAAACCGTGAAGTGTGTTCTCCTAGTTTGAAGACCGCGAACCTGTTGAGTTAAACATTAATAAAAACTATAACAATCAACATTCACCGATAAAAAACGGTTTCATCCTTTAACGTTATTTTAGTTTCCTCAGGCTTCATTATACAGATAAATTCCCTGTTCTCATCTTCTGTTTGTTTCCTGTGTGTGTGCGCGTGGGCGTGTGTGTGCGCGTGTGCCTGTGATGATGCCGCCTCCCGACGTCCAGGTGCTCGCTGACAGGAAGCGCGTGCTCCAGGAGCTTCGCGGATGGACTGAGCCGCTGGACGGAGACACGCAGAGCCGAGTGACGCCAGACATGCGGAGCTGAGCGCAGAGGTAGGACAGCTGAGTGCGGGACGCGGCGGGTCGTGCGGGTTCGACACGCTTTAGCCTGAGAAACGGCAGGAAAGACACGCGGGCGGGATAAACCTCGTACTGTCCGTCCCTGCGCGGATCTCTGACCCCGGTCAGAGCAGACACAGAAGCCGAAACATCTCACTTTCTGTCAGCTGGAGAACTTCTCCACAGGCGGTGTTTTGCGCTCAGGGTGTAGTTTAAGGGCCGGACTTACAGCTCGGTTAACGGGCTCGGTGCGGAGCCGCGGACCCGGGTCGAACTTTTCCGTCAGACCATCGTGCCATGTGAGGAAGAGTAGTTGCTGTTCTTCAGCAGCAGCACCCGGTAAGAGAGTCCGACCTGAAACTGATGTTCTAGCTGGAGAAAGTTTGTTGATGGAAACTAGGAGAAGCGCTCAGGCTCGTTTCTGTCAGGGAACTTTATCTCATTATTATCTTGTTTTATCATCATTATTCTGCTCAGAGCGTTTCATAGTTAAATTCACCTTCCTGCTCCACTGTTCTCCTCACTGTTTTTCTCACTGTTCCCCTCACTGTTCCTCTCACTGTTCTTCTCACTGTTCTCCTCACTGTTCCTCTCATTGTTCCTCTCACTATTCCTCTAAGTGTTCCCCTCACTGTTCTTCTCTCTGTTCCCCTCACTGTTCTTCCTACTTTTCCTCAAACTGGCTCTCAGAGCTGTGAGCTGCTCAGGGCCGGACTCAGTGATTTGGGGGCTCGGGGCAGACTCAGGACCAGAGCCTGAAGGCCCCTTCAGACTGGATTTCTGTCTCTAGCAGGGGGTGCAGTGAGTTAATCTTGTTCAGATCGTGTTGGTAATTATTAAAATGTAGAAACTGCTTCCACAATTACCTGCTGTGTTTCTGCACACTGGAGGTCCTTAATGTTTTTTTTTTTTGTGAAAAGTATTTTTGCTAATTGTATAGCTGATCATGCTAACACCAGCAGACCTATTTGGGAATCAATGTGGCGAAAATGAAAATCATCAGCAGATTAAAAGCCTGTAAAGCTCATTTCAGCTACAGATAGTGGCTCTGATAGTCTCCTCTGACCCCTGAAGCCTCTTTTTTCTCTGGTGGACTTCTGGAGGTTTGTTCTGGATGAACATCACAGATAATGATATTTTCAGGAAGTGTAAGTCACGCTGAAACAAATCAATATGTGTCTCACATCTGTGTGTTCACATTTGACTTGAGTTATGACTCTGAGAAGACGTGTGGTCTTTGACTCACCTCACGCTGTATGTTTGTTCGGCCGGTCTGCTGCTGTTTCTATTCCTGCTGTTAATCCCGCCGTCGCCACGACCAAAGACAACATGATTATACATCACTTTGCAGCGTTTTCGTGTCTGTTAATGTTTCAGATTCACAAATCTGATCTCAGACTGGACTTCCTGGATCGTATTTAATCGTCCAACCAAAAACTTTTTTGACTTCCTCCATTTTTACAAAAAAGGCCAAAGTTCACACTCAGCTTTTTAAAAAAAAGAAATGAAGCAGAAGAAGATCAGCTCATAGAAACTCATAGATCCACTTTGAAGAACAAGGACGTCGCTCTGGTGGGAACGTAAATCACAGGCGAGTTTGCTGGATTGTGGCAGTTAATTGTTTCTGGCGTGGAGGTGAAAAATGACCCACATAAACCCACCGACAACAACACAAAACAAAGCTAAACACAAACAAAGAGTACCAGATAATGATCCATTTATGCTGCATCTCCAGTGACCACACAGCTTAAAACTGACCTGAGATCAGCTGTGTACGTCTGGTGTAGACAGACGTGAGACTAGAAGCAGTCGTCTCATCTAACGTTGGCAAGAAACTCAATAATCATGTTTGCCATTAAATCAAACGATTCCTTCAAAGCGAACGGTGAAAATGTGGACGTGTTCTTGCTGAGTCTGGACGCGTGGCGGTGGCGCGTCGTCGGTGCCACAAAGTGACTCAGTCTCTGCTTATAGAGGGGCATCCCGAACCAAACCACATGCACTAGATCACATTACCTGCCTCGACAGCCCACACCTGTTCGTTTTTCAAAGCTGATGACAAACCTCCACCTCGTCTCACACTTGAACAATATACTTCATGAAGCCATCTGATAGCACTCAGGTGTTCGGATCAGCTGTTAGCCTGGATCCAGGTACTCGTTCCGAAAAACAAAAAACAAAAATACGATCATTGTCATGTGATCACACAGCCATGAAGAGTTGATCTGTGCACCTGTGTTGATGCAGTGAATAATAAATCGGTTTATATAGCACTGTTCATTGTTATGCACTGTCATGTCACACTGTCATTGGCAACTGTTGCTTGCTAATTAAGCTAACATTAGCTTCTCGAGTTGATAACAGCGTCTCTGGCTGACTTTTTAATGTTTCCTGCCAACTTGTTTTAAAACCAGAACCCTGCAAAAGGGTTTTTTTTATACGCCCTTGTTGGCTACATGCACGGTATCATGCTAACAGACTGAGGCTATCAGCAGCATAACAAGCTAACGGGCCTAATGGGTAAAAGTCAGCAGTAAAAGTGATGAGAAATAAAAACAAACATAATCCTGTTTTGGATGCTTAGCGAACACACTTAGAAAAAGGCTAGCTGTTTCCTTTTGTTTCCAGTCTTTGTGCTAAGCTACATTAGCCAGCTGCTGGTGCTAGCTTCATACTTAGCATACAGACGTGTGAGTGGTGTCAATCCACTCATCTAACGCTCGGCAGGAAAGTGACTAATCATGTTTCTCAAAATGTTCAACCTTTAAATTATTTTGCACCATTATTACTTAGAAACTTTCATTAGCTGGTTTCGGTTTGACAGAAGCTCAGAGTTCAGTTTCAGATACAGTAGATCTGAAATAGACTGAACATCAAGCTGAAAGATGCCACCATTCACAACCGTCCATCCACCTCCTGTCTGTCAGCCCCATGCTGGGAGAGCCTGGCATCCCCCACCCCTGACCCCATCACCCCTCACCCTCCAGCGACCACCCACCCACCCTGGCTCTCGACATGCTGAGTGTCCTGCCAAAGAATATAAGGTCACCGCCACATGTCACCCATCAACTATTGCTCTCCACTGTGTAAATGGTGCAGCACGTATGCAAACAGGCGTTTTTACGTAGTCAGACTGTCTCTCTGAGGTTCCAGCGTGTTGGGAAAAAAAATTGGCGAGGCGGCGAGAAAGTGAGGGAGCAGCTGAGGACTGCGTGAGATGGCTGATTTCCATCTCTCCCTCTGCTCAACAGTCGCTCTCTGTCTGTGAACCAGAAACCAGTCGTATTGTTGTTTGGGGTAAAAAGTTCATTCTTTTATTTTTGGAGTCCTTCTGCTTTACACTGAGGCTATAAATAGCGTGGAGGCTTGTGCGTGTTGGTGTGTGGAGGGTGAGTTGGGTGGAGGTTTGCTGTCATCCTGGAGGAGATCAAACTGCGTTAAATCACACCTACAGAAAACAGCACACACACACACACACACACACACGCACGTACTGATCCTTATTGTTTTATGCAACGTTCCCTGAACGCCTCAGTTTGCCCTAAATTTCCCTTTACGACAACATGCTGAGTGTGCTCGTCTGTGAGCGCTCTAAATTTAAACCGTGTTGATCCTTGTGCTGTTTTCCTGAAGCGAGGTGGGCTCGCAGGCAGCGTGACTCACACACCAGATATTCGTGTAATGCTCTCCGGCTGGCGTGTTGCTGCTCGCTGCAGA
This sequence comes from Chelmon rostratus, assembly GCF_017976325.1. Classification (NCBI taxonomy): domain Eukaryota; kingdom Metazoa; phylum Chordata; class Actinopteri; order Chaetodontiformes; family Chaetodontidae; genus Chelmon; species Chelmon rostratus. Next base: position 21,023,824 of record NC_055676.1, on the reverse strand, counting down.
CGATCCGATAGTATGGCAGCGCTTTATCAAAGCGTTTGTTTTGTTGTTGCAAAACACATCAATTATGACTTCACGACAGACGCTGTCAGATCACATTCATCCGACCCTGCTGTAGACAACCAGGAGCAGAGGAGGTGGAAATTACACAGAGCAGTTTAACAGGGCTGAGGCTGATGGTTATCTCTATTATTGATCTGGTGCTTATTTTCTGGATTAATCGATTAGTTCTTCAGATCATCACAAGTTTCCAGAGCCCGAAGTGCCGTCTTCAAACAGTGTAAAAGCAAAGTTATTCGATTTCTAACCATAAAACAGAGAAGGAGTGAAGGAACATGTCGGCCTGTGCACCAGTGAGGCTTACTGATGTGTTTTAAGTGGAGCTCCATGGCTCAGAGGAAGGAGATCCTTCAGGTTTATCTCAGGTTCTGGACCTTGCAGCTGTTGCTGTCGCTCTCTGAGTCTGCCGTCGGTGCTTTGGACGAACCGTCAGCGAACGCACAGGAAGGTGAGGCAGGAAAAGTCATTGTCGGACACGTGTGTTGTTGTTTTGTTCTCGCTGCTTCCTCGTTCTCGTCATCGTTAAAGGTACAGTAGTTTCTACTATCTGTCAGCGTGTTTGTGGAAGAGAAAGTGAGGAAACTTTCACCGGAGCTGTAATATTTCAGTACTGGTTGACGTGCTCACCTGCTGTTACTGATGGATACAGAGGTGAGCGACACGGCCGACTTTCCTGCCGACAGCGAAATACGTTTTCACCGTTCACACTCACACCTCCCACCTTGCTGTGCTTTGTTGTACATCTGATCGCCTGCAATCAAACAACCTCCGCTCGAGTGAAGTCGCTGCTCCTCCACCGTGGAGCAGGCAGCAGTGTTACCTTTCAGCCATGTTTGTTGTTGCTGTGCGTGATGGTGATGAACGCCATTACGTCAACAAGTCTTATTCCAATATTACAAGATACATTTTTTTCGTCTTATAGAATTTATACTGATGTCATCATGAACGATGTGATATGGCACACTCCTGACCAGTTTCATTCAAAATCACACGTGTGTCATCACTGAGCGCGACCAGCAAACCCTGCGTGGTTTCTCTGCCAGAAATACAGCAGCAGAAGAAGAAGAGCACCTCGTTTGTCAGTTCAGTGAGACTCATACCAAAAATCAACGACTCCAGTTCTCAAATGTGGGGATTTGCTGTTTTTTATGTTTTACATCACAGCAAAGTGAATATTTTTGGGGTTTTTTGCACAAACAAAATGTTTCTTAATGTCCCCCTCAGACTGTGACGGATATCTTCTGCTGTTTTTAGACATTTTATCAACCAAACAACAGTCGGATCATCCGTCATGAAAGCAGCTGCTTGTTGTCGCTCTCGTCTTACAAAAGGAACATCTTGATAACTCATAATGACGACGAGGGAGGTGAAGAACATGTGGAACCGCGGTCACTTTCTCCCTTTTTGCTGGAGAGCACACCTGTGTCACGGCGAGTCTGAGCCTCCTCCTCGTTTCGTCCTCGCGAGCCGGAGCACCGCCCCCTCGTCTGGCCTCGGCCCGCTGCGATGAGGGCGCAGCGCCGACGAGAAAACCTGCCGTGTGTTTGTGTTTGTGTGCGTCTGTCTCAGCGTGTGTGCACATCCAGTTAACTCTGCGACCTGAGCTCTTAAGCTGCACTTCAGGAGCAAGACACGGGTCACATGGCGCGCGCGCACACACACACACACACTGACAGTTCTGCACGGGTCCGTCTTTAATCGCTGTTACGCTCATTTCTGCATGCGCTTTTAAACTCTCGTCCTGTGTTTCATGCCCTGTGGCACACGAGAGATTAGCAGAAGATTTACTGACTGTCTTAGAGCTAATAGAGAATTTCACATTCCTCCCGAGAGGAAGGAGGCCACCTTTTCTTAAACTTCTCCTCCGAGTGTCTTAATGTGACGGGCCTGAGCAGCGGGTGAGAGGAGTGTTGAGGTTTAAGGTCAGCTGGACACGCATGATGAATGAGCAGGGAGTGAAACCTGAAGGACCTGAAAGGAGAATCTGGATGTTTTATAGTTTTGATAACGTTGCACCAAAGCTGAGATGTGGCAGCAAAGTGAAATAATAATCCCATCAATCAGTGTTTCCGTATGACACCCACGTACGTTCAGCCCGTGTCCATTCAAGCGTTTTTTCGTGAGGTCAGCGTATGTTTTGAACTGTTAGCGATGGGAGCGGCACATGGTTGCAGTTCACTACGAACACCAGCAGTGTGACCACATGTTTTTTCTCACCTCCAAGAGTTAAAAAATGTTCAACTTTAGGTAAGAACATCGCACTCGTCGCTGCCATCCAATCACAGTGGAGGAGGGGCGGGACAAACAGAGAAACGTTTCTGTGCTTCAACGTCAGCTCTTGACCCAAACGATCACCGAGACGTTTCCTTGCGTACAAAACCTCATGAACCGATGAACCAGCTGAAGTTTTTAACTTCTCCAATACTTTACCTGCAAGATCGATTACCAGCTGTACTTTGTGTTTAGTGCCAATTAAAAATGTTAGCGTGCTAAAACAATAAACTAGTATGGTGAACAGAGTAAACATCAGTATTTTAGCATTGTGAGCATGTTAGCATGCTGCCGGTAGCATTTAGCTCAAAGCACTGCTGTGCTTCGCAGAGTGTGTTAGCATGCTCCTGGTAGCATTTAGCTCAAAGCACTGCTGTGCCTCGCAGAGTGTGTTAGCATATGTTAGCATATCCTATTAAGATGTCTGCATGGCTCATTAATATCTCTGTTTCCATGCAGCTGTGCAGTCCTTTCCGATCACAGAGCTGACTGGAAACAGACAGGAGGCCATGTGTCGCAAACTGTTGTAAAACCCAGCAGAGACGGGTATTTTGAACGCGCTGTAAACATGTCAGTGAAGGCTCCCAAAACCTGGATAATATCAGCATATCAATCAGAATCAATCGTCTCAGTCCAACCTTGATATGCTGTTTACATGCTCCGTATTGATTCGAATATCGCCATGTTCAGTATAATCGTGGAATATTGTTGGAGTCGGTGTTCCTGTTAGTTTCATCTCTTGTAAAGCACATTATGTCTCCTCTTTTTGTCTGAAATGTGCTATATAAATAAACTTTTATTCTTATGAATGACATGAATCTGTGGCTCTGACGCTCAGCTGAAGTGTTTTCCCGCCGGCTCTTCCCGCTTCAGCTCCACCCAGACAGGAAGTTTTCTGTCGAGCACAAAATCCTGCCTTCAAATGTGGTTTCTGAAAGCCTGCAGATGTTTTTTAATACCGTTTTAGATGGAGCCATCCCTCTTTATTATTTGCATTGTGGCATGCCTGGTTGTTTCACTTCCTCCTGAGGGTGCAGTAACCCCTGAGGAAACTGGGTTTCTGGGTGTGTCAGGGGGATACCGCCGCAGTGAATGGACGAGCATGCGAACAGATAATATGTTGCCTGTCTGTGCGTGCATGGCGGTTGCACTCTGCATTATAGCTTGACATGATACCCACACACAACCCAGCCTTGGTAATTAAATGCGGTGTTCATACATGTTTCTGTTCGACTTTTGTGTTGCAACCTTTTGTCGTTTTCTTCGCTGCGTGGATGTTGACTCGCCACCTCTTCAGGTGTGACACAGAATCCTAAAACCAGTTTATCCTCTTCCTGGCGTCCATGTGCAGGCATGTGCGACTGATAGTGTTTTTAACCCTAATCATTTTGTCTTGTTCCCATCTTTTGCAGGAACCAGCAGTGTGGGATTGAAAAGTGAGAAACTGTGAAGGCCAGAAAGTCGATCGGAGGAGCCAAAGAAGAAGAAGACGTTTGTGACAAAGAGACAAAATATCCAAGATGGGGAGGAAAAAGATTCAGATAGCGAGGATTATGGATGAACGGAACAGACATGTGAGTGTACAGAAGAAGGACACCCTCTATCTTTGTGTAAATGTGTTGCCGTCAGATGAACAGAAAGGCAAAAACAGTCGCTGCTTCCTTTGTTTTGTTCAGTCGTTCGCAGATATTAGCCTGCTGGACTGTTTCTCTTCATTCATAAGCTAGCAAGCAATGGCCACTTTGACCATGTCAGCCTCAACTGAACTCCTGAACTCCGGTTCTTTCTGCTGTTTCCCTCCAGCCTCTCTGTGCTTTTATGAAACAGACTCATAAAACCCAGAATAAGCACAAAGTTTTAAGAAGTTGAAAGACTTTCAAACTCGACGGACGCGTCTTCGTGTCAATTACGCCGCCTCTAAAATTCGCTTTGTGTTCTTTCTGAACGCATTCTCTTTAACGTCAGATCAGTCCGCAAAAATCATCTTTCTCCTCACGATGCGGAGCAGGAGAGTTTAAAAAAACCCTCGTACAACCACAAAAATAATCAGATTCAACTTTCATCCATGACAGCTGAGTGGGTGATGCGTTCAAATCCAGCTAAACACTTTACATTCAGCGTGTGAGCAATAGAGATTAAACCCATGTTCACGTCCCGCCATTCTCTGCCTCTGCACTGTTAGATGTCACAAAACAGACAGAATTCAAAGGTTGATAAAATATAACAGAGGGAACAGGAAGCCGGCGTCTCTCACCTCAGTCATTAATTCATTAACTGCACATTAATTTTTAAACTCAGCCGGTGATGCAGCCTGTGCGAGAGCAGAAAAAAACACTTCATTCATTTCATAACATAGTTCCTCAAACTGGTGATGTCTAGTCATGTGACCCTCACAAGCTGTGACTGTGTGTGAGTCCACCGAGTGCTGGCTGCATGCAAAAGGGTAGCTGTCGATGAGGCGGCATCGTCACACACACACACACACACACACTAGTGCACCATCACACAGTCCAGGGAAGGATTGTGACGGGGTCAGTCCTGCCCTGGTACGAGGGTCAGGAAGCATATGTGCCTGCATTTCCTGTCATAACAGGAAGAGAGGAACCGCTCCCCAATACAAGACTTGAGTGTGTGTGTGTGTGTGTGTGTGTGGAGCAGCTTTATCTTTAAACGAACACACCAGTTTGTTTAGAAGTTTTAGCTCCTTTGTTACACTCATGTTTTCTTGAAGGAGAACGGCGGTTAACGGCAGCCCGAGTTTCTCTGGTTATGACGACATAACATTTAGCAGGTTAAGTGCTGAGGATGCAGCACGTGGCTAAAAATAAGTCCAACAGAGCAACAAGCACAAGCAGCGTGACGATGAAAATAAAGGTGAGCAGTGAAATTATTACCCAAACTGCCCGCTGTAAACATCCTTCACAGAGCGACTTCCTGCGCGAGCTTTGACCTGCTGTGTTTACCGTGGTGTGGTCACGGTTTTCCTGCACGATGAGGGATAATTCCAAACATCTCAGGCCCAGTTTCAGCTCAAAATTAAAGAGGAAACCAGCTGTTTAAAACTTGTTTCTTGAGCTGCACATTTTTAGTTGAGATCTCAGCGATGGATGCTATGAGTTCAAGGCGATCAGATCTGACGCAAAAATAAAAGATAATAATTCACAGCAGCTGCTGGAAGGCTTCTGTTTTCCAGCGCTTCCAGGCAGCCATTGATGTCCGTTATTTTCAGTTGAAATCAATGAGCGGACTCCTGAAACTTGCATGAGCTGCGTAAACCTTCACAGTGAACATTAAGTCTGCATTTAGTTACATTATTTATGTGTTGTAATGCTGTTTAAGTGCAGATTGATTTTAACGGTCTGCACTGCATCACCTCAGCTTGTATTGAAATGAATGGAGACAAATGGATGCCTGGAGAGCTCGACAAATGCACCCAACTTTAAGAAAAAGAGAGCTATAAGAGACAGCAGCCATGCTAGCCTCACACAGCTAAATGATGCTGCTAGCTAAATGATGTTCAGCAGGTATAATGTTTACCACGTTCACAATCCTGGTTTAGCATGTTAGCATGCTAACGTTGGCTAATCAGCTCTAAACACAAAGCGCAGCTGAGTTCTTCGCAAACCAAACTATCGGATTACATAAAAATGACCTGATGGTGGCGCTAAAAGTCAGAGAATCGCCAACGTTGTTACGAGTCATCCTAAAGGGGGGCGTGAATCTAACACATGATCGAAGGTTGGAGCCGCAGTATCGACTTAGTCATGAGCAAGCCTCAGCTGTCAATCATGACGTTAGACCCATTTTTATAGCATCAATTAACTAATTAAAACCAAACTTATTAGAAAAATTAGCATTTGAATACACATCAGCGTAATAAGAACTACCAAAAATAACAGAAAACATCACATCCTATCCGCTAACATGAAGGAGGCGGGGTTTATGACATACACTGCAGCCAGCCACCATGATCAGGTGATCAGGATGTCATGACGTCCATCTTTATATAAAGTCTGTGGTCAGAACCCGAAATTTCACGGCAGCATGCTCAATAGTTGTTTGGAAATTTTTATCCTGGACCACAAATGTGCTAGGTGCTAAGACATAGGATCACATTAGTGATGGTTAGTGAGGCTTCATCCTCTGGGGATCATTAACGTCTGTCCATGCAACCATTAGCTGCTGAGATATTCAGTATCACTGCTCCTTTAAAGACCTTTAAAGCAGTTCCTTCCTCTTCCTCTTTTCTCCAGGTGACATTCACCAAGCGTAAGTTTGGTCTGATGAAGAAGGCGTACGAGCTGAGCGTGCTGTGTGACTGCGAGATCGCCCTCATCATCTTCAACAGCACCAACAAGCTGTTTCAGTACGCCAGCACCGACATGGACAAAGTTCTGCTCAAATACACCGAATACAACGAGCCGCACGAGAGCCGGACCAACTCCGACATCGTGGATGTAAGGAACGCACACACACGCACACACACGCACACACACACACACACACACGCACACACTGGCATTAAAACCTGTAAATGTTTGAAGCAAAATGGCCAAAAATGTCCTGATTCCAGCTTCTTAAAAATGAAAATTTGCTGGTTTTCAGTGTCTTTCGTTAGAGTTTAACTGAATGTTGTCAGGTTTTATACTGTTAGTCGAATAAAACAAGACATTTGAAGACATTTATAGACTTAATGACTAATCAATTTATCAATCTGCAGATTAATCTATAATGAAAAATGATGGTTAGTCGCAGCCAGTTAGCTGAAAAAGGCTGGAAGGATCGTGAATCCAGGTAGTGTAAGTGTTAGCTTCAGCTGTAGACCGTGTGTGTGTGTGTGTGTGTGTGTGTGTGTGTGTGTGTGTGTGTGTGTGTGTGCGCGTGCGCCTGCATGTGTGTGTTGGCATTATACAGCACTGCACCAGCACAGAGTGACACAGTATTAGTACAGTACTAGACTGAGCACTGTTCTCCCTGACTTATGTAATCATGTTAGGAGAACACAATAGTAAGTGTATGCTCTGTGGACACATGCACACACATACTCAGCACACACACACACACACACACACACACACACACACTCAGCACACAGTGTCACCAAGGTCAGACTTATGCCGTCAAAAGTCAAAGAGCAGGCAGGAGTCTGGTTCATGGAGTTGTTTCACCTCCTGGATTCACTTAAATATTAAAATGAACATTTTCACTAATTTCCGACATTATTATACTCTTTTATAATGCCCTCTAAAATATCAATAAAACCAGAATCAATCACTTCCAATCAAACTGTTTACTGACAACAGTTTTTCTAAGACTGAGCTGTTCCAGGATGATTCACACCCAATCATGATACTATCACCTGTTACCAATCAGCCTGTTTACCTGTGGAATGGTCCAAACAGGTGTTTTTGGAGCGTTCCACATCTTTCACAGTCTTTCGTCGCTCCTGTCCCAACGTGTTTGAAACGTGTTGCTGCATCAGATTCAGAATAAGCAGATATTTACAAAAATCAATGAAGCTGATGAGCTCAAACATTAAATATATTGACTTTGTGCTGTTTTCAGGTGAGTTAGCAGGTTTTCACATTCTGTCTTACTGATGGTTTACACAGTGTTTAACTTTGATGATGATGATTTGAGTCATGAGGCATCTAATAGGAATAGTGGCATATAAACAAATATTGTTCATAGGGTTTTATTTCCTAATCTGATAAGATCATTAACTATTGATAACAAACTCAGACACAGGAGACCAGGATTGAACTCAACGACAAAATAAGTAAAAGGTGTGTGTGTGTGTGTGTGTGTGTGTGTGTGTGTGTGTGTGTGTGTGTGTGTGTGTGTGTGTGTGTGTGTGTGTGTGTGTGTGTGTGTGCGCGTGCGCATTTGCTTACGTATGTGTGTTTGTACCTGAGCTTTTCCTCCACGAGGCTCACCACATGGCCTCTTGGCCGGCCCGTCAAAACCAGGCTCACATGCTCTGTAATCCTCTGTAATCTATCACAATCCAGTTTAGCTCGTTACTGTAATCTGTCCAGGCGGCTTCTTCTTCTCTGCAGCGTATCCACGCAGTGTGAAGCACCGTTACCTCCGTGTGACATTTCCTCTCGCGCCACCCTCCAGATGCCTTTTCCTGTCCCTTGTCTTGTCGTCTTGTCGTTGGTTTTGCTCACATTAGTCCAAACTGAGACGGAAAAGTCTGGTTAATGAGACGTGCTGTGTATCATTTCAATGACATCTTTGTCTATTAGTTTCCTTCTCTCTTTTCTGCGTTTTTCTAAATAAAGCAGGAGTGACGCCAAGATGGAAAATTAGCCGAAGGAATCTCACTCTGATGATTATTTTCTCAATGAGTCGACTGTTTCCTCTATAAAACGTCTTCAGATGTCTTGTTCTGTCCGACCGACAGTTCAAAACTCAAATATATGAACTTTACGTAACAAAGTACGAGGATGTAAAAAAAAAATCAGAAACACACCGCTTGTGTTCCAGCTGCCACTTTAAACATCAGGTACAGCATGAAACCAGTAGCTACTTGTTGGCGCTGTTCAGCTAGCATATCGAATGAGTCCTTAGTCACAGATTTAGCAGCAATGCTAGCTGCATGCTAACGGGCATTATGTCACAATCTGATGTTTGTTATTTAATGTAAGGCATGGTTTAAAAGAGTGTTTTTGAGAAGATGTTTGTAATGTTTGAGCATTACAGACAGATTATTCTCCTTTGGAAACAATTAAAACAAAAAAAGATGGCTCTCACATGTGATCACCTGCTGCTGTGTGACCTCACGTAGGTGAAGTGATGATAATCGAGCAAACAACCTAATAATCACCCTGATGAAGGCGAGATGGCTGAACGGCGTGTCACAGAGAAGTTGTGCCTTTCATTCAGGACTCGACTGTTCCTGCACGTGGTTCCAGTGTGGTTCCTGTGTTAGCTGATAACATTTGGTGCCAGCGCACCGCACTTAATCTCGCCACTCTCTGATTGGATGATGAGAGGAACAGAAGTCTTTGATGCATGTGTAACCTCTCAGGATAAGACAACAACACATGGCACGACGTGGCGCTGCGGCGCCCGTGCCAAGGTCGCGCCAGCTGGGCCAGAGCGAGTCATTCTTCAACATCTTCTCTGGCAGTGCTTATCTTAGCTTAGCTTAGCTTAGCATCAGGACTGTGTCCACAGTTCAAGCTCAACGATTAGCATGATGTGTCCTGTTTGTTTAATCTGTGCACAAACAGAAATGTGAAACAGCTTGTGGATTCGGAGGGAGCTGCATGTTAGAACAATTTGCAAACAGCAGCCGGATGCAGCGATGGCGTGCAGGCGCTAGCGCTAAAAGAATTTACAGAATAAAGCGCTCTAAACTAGCTAGGTGGCTAATCTGTAACTTGCTGTCACTTAGCAAGCCTGTTAGCTTTATCACTGTAATGAGATCACAGTTTATTCTAGAGACATTTGCGCCATAACCGTCCTCTTTAGTGGACATGTGCCACATGAACTCATATTACAGCTTTCATAGAGGAGGTTAAAATAAACTGAACGGCTAGCACTCGGCTAATAAGCTTCAGACCAGACTGTGGTGAAGTGATTTCACCTTTGAGTTTTACAGTTTTAGAGTTTTTTGTAATGTTTCTGCTTGAGTACAGATGCAATGAAACGAGATGTGAGTGTTAATTTGTGAGCTTTAGAGCTGCTGGAGGTTGCTTCTTTTGTCTGACCAACCGTCCCAAGTCCTAAGATATTTAGTTTATTATCACATAAAACAAAGAAAAGAGGGAAATTGGCAATAATTGAGCAGCTGGTGGATGTTACTGTTAATCTATCACTCTGACATCTTTAGACTCGTCATATTTTGGCTGATTCATGGTCTGTTTTGCTTTCATCGTCATCTTTAAAATGTCTGTCACGGTTCCCTGAAGCCAAAGTGACGTCTTCAGACGACTTGTCCCGTCTGACCAACAGTCCACAACTCAAATACATTCAATTTTCTGTCACATCAGACGAAGAAAAGCAGCAGAATTGAATTTTCTGACTCGATCGATTAGCCGACTAGTTTCATCGCTGACTTGTGCTGGAGGTGGATGAGGGCTGGAGTGTGACGGCTGTGTGATAGCGAGTCCTCCGAGCTGTGAAAAGGCTCTGCACCAATGAAACATCCACCGGACAGGAATTCAGGAGAAGAGAGCCTCCTTTGTTTTGGTCGTCGTTTTTTCCACTCATGTGGCAGGTTGGCATGATGCCTGTGTGTGTGTGTGTGTGTGTGTGTGTGTGTGTGTGTGTGTGTGTGTGTGTGTGTGTGTGTACAGGCTACATGCTAGATGATTATCAGCTTCATGTATTGTGTTCATTTAGCCTGGGAAACGTGCTGCTATTTATACATCTGAGGAGTTCTACATTCCTCACTTTTACTCTGTTAACCTTGTTTTGCTTTGGCCTGTTCTGTTTGTGTGTGTGTGTGTGTGTGTGTGTGTGTGTGTGTGTGTGTGTGCGCACTGTTTCAGATTAGAAACAGATGAAGCTTTCAGTAAAGTCTCACACACACACACACACACACACACACACTGAGGCTCACATATGCTCACAGAGTAAGTCCAGTTCCTTTGTGTTGGCTGCGATCCCTCCCAGCTAAATGGCTGGAAACCGGTAGTGGTCTAAAAATAGCGCGGTACATAGCTAAGAATAGCCATGACGGGCTGTGAGTGTGTGTGACTGTGGTTTGCCTATGGATGAGTGAGTGTGTACGTATCACTGTGTGAGCCACGGGAGGAAAATAAAGAGGAGGAAGAGAAGCAACTTCAGGCTGAGTAACCAAGTTCCCCACAACCTCCTCCTCCTCCTCCTCTTCTTCTTCTTCTCCTTCCTTTTTTCCCTCATGACCGGCCCACCGTGAATCTCGTCACAGCGGAGGAGTGGATGTGTTTTGAGGAGCTGTTTAAAGAAACACTTTTGATTTCTTTTATTTTTAGAAAGCAGTTCAGAGTGTGTGTGTGTGTGTGTGTGTGTGTGTGTGTGTGTGTGTGTGTGTGTGTGTGTGTACAGGATCAGAATATTTCCCTCATTTTAAAGTATTTGGATTTGAGTATTTATTGTTGGCAGAAGGCGTCCAGTGCAGTAAAATCAGATGTTGATCAGAGTATCACAGAGAAAGTTTCTATTATCACACGATTACAGCTCAGACAGATGATTTTTACTACTTAACTCTGCGGTGCGTTCACTGTCAGCGTGGAAAATATAGTTATTTATTGTTTATTCATTTATTATTTTGCCATGTTAACAAATCTGTGAGGCTACACCTCAGCACAGGGCTGCTTTGAGCTAAACGCAATACTAGCGTGCTCACAATGGCAATGCTAACAGCTGATGTTTACAGGGTTGTTCACCATGTTCGCAGTTTAGCGTGTTAGCTTGCTAGCATTAGTTAACCAGCAGGCTGATGGGAATGTCTTTGGTTCTGCAGGTTTTAGACATAAATCTGAATATTGGACACATTAAAATATTGACCTGATGATGATGATCATTTGGTGAATTTTAGTTTTGCATTAGTTTATTGAAGTTATTTTCTTTTTAGTTGATTTCTGTATCATATTTAAGCCCAAACACATTCAGATGAAGGTGTTGTACATTTTTTCAAGTATTGTACTTAGGTAGAAATTAAAGGTACTTGTACTTTGTTTCCATTTCATGCTGCTTTCTACTTCTCCTCCACTACAAGGAGCTCAACCTGAAACATCTACAACAGTAAAATGCAACATCCACATTAATGTAGCAGTGATATTAAAAAAAGGAGAAGAAAAAAGAAATGGATGGAAAAGAAAAGAAAAGCAGCGAGGGTGGAGGTGTAGATGCATTTGGGTGGAGGAGAAGGAGAAGGGCTGGTACGATATTATGGCATCCTCCCTCCCCCCCTCCTCCGCCCTCCTCAGCTGTCTCGAGTACCTCCAGGAAGCTTTTCAAACCACCTGCCACCACACACACACACACACACACCCACACACACCCTGACACACACATTCCTGACCAGCAGCTACAAGTATGTACTCAAAGTACTTTACTCGAGTATTTACTGCTTATTCCAGCACATTTCAGATAAAAATATTTTACCCGTTTAGTCCACTGCAATTATCTGACAGTAGAGCGATTTTAATTATTTTCTAAAGGATTAAACCCTAAACCTGTATTGGTGGTCTACATCAGCGGTTCCCAGGGGTCGGGACCCCTCCAGTCCACATCTTGCATTCATTCAGTTTGCAAGATTTAAGGGGGTCTGTTGGCAGAAATAGAATATGATGCTCATAGTTATGTTTTCATCTGTGTATCTATATCTGTATTTTGGAGGTTTCTTGGTCACCATAGTTTCTCCAACATGCTTGGAGAGGGAGGGAGAGGCGAGGGGTATTTCACTTGATGCTGCTACACACTGCTCCTTTAAAAGGTGAAGCTGTATAAATGTTGTCTTCACAGCTCGTTTCCACTGAAAATGAATGAATGCGTCTTCCAGCTCTTGTCCCGGCTGCAGCGGCGGGGCCCAGAGCAGCTCTTCGTGTGGACAAAGGAAGGCGTGGGCGTGTGGCGGCGATGAGGAGGGCGGAGCAGGCCGCTGCAGTCGCCTTTATGTTTTAATAGACGAGCCAGATTGACAGATTGTGAGGGAGGGATGGGAGTGACGAGGAGCGCCGCGGGGCACAGGAGCAAAAAATAGCCTTCTACGGCCATCCCTGCAGGAGCTATGCTAGCATTGGTGGTAACTGCCTCCCCCTCCTCACCCGGACCCTCCCCCTCTCTCCAAAGCCAAACAGGTGGACATGACTGGGATGAGTGGGATAGCTGTGTGTGTGTGTGTGTGTTGCAACCATCCAATGACAGACTGGACTAATGGGCTGTGAAGTGCTGAAGCAGGACACTGAGAGCCAAACCACATACTGTACAACACACGCACACACACGCACGCACGCACACATGCGCACGCACACACACACACACACACAGTGGTGGTAGAAGTGCTACTGAACTCTTCTCTTTAAAAAAGTACAATATTTCCCGCTGAAATGAAGTTGAGTTGATGTGTAAAGCAGCAGAAAATGGAGGTTTTGAAGTACAAGTACCTCAGGATTTACTGCAGAAACACACACACACAGTCTTCATCTGATACCTGCATGAGAGGAGAGATTTCACAATACTGAGAAGCTTCGACTCCAACACGTGTGATTCATCCACACATTAACGTTCAGTTTACACACAGAAGACAAGACAGAATAATTCTTCTGGAACTCGTCTGATTGTTGTGTTCGGTTTTCACTGCTCTCTCACTGATTTCTGCTCAGATGGCGCCCCCCTGTGTTTGAAATCAGCATTGCTTCTCTGATTCAAGAGGCTTTTCAAACAGTTTATTTAGCTGAAGAAGGAGAAGTTTCTCAAGACATGAAGGAAAACTTCATCCTTTAGTTGGAGTTGTATAAATACTCTAGTAAAGTACCTCAAAGTACAGTGCTTGAGTAGATGTGCATACTGAGAGCAACATTGCTTTTTTTGTGATGTTTTTTATTGCAGTTGTATTTTGTACATTGAATTAACTCACAGTTAAACAAATCTAAATATATTGACGTGAATATTATCTATTTGCTCCTCTTTCTGAGAATTCACGTTGTTGATTTCTGTGATGATTTGATTTGATTTTTTTGTTGATTTCTTCAATAATCGTTCAGAACTAATGAAAAACAGGAGGAAGAGGAGCAAGTCTTCATGTTTGCTATTTTTGCTTGAGAAATTAGAGGAACGATGAGTCGATGATCAGAAGGTGAATTTCTGCTCTGTTTCAGCTCTGCAGCCGTTCAGACACATGTTGGGCCACTTGAATGTTGGGTTTAAATGCACACAGAGCTGAACCCTGTTGGTTTTCCAGACGTGTTGATGTGTCCTGTTTGCTTCCTTCAGACCCTGCGTAAGAAAGGCCTAAACGGCTGCGAAAGCCCCGACATCGAGGCCGACGACTCTGCAGGCCAGAGCCCAGAGTCAGACGACAAATACCGCAAAATCAACGAAGACATCGACCTGATGATCAACAGACAGAGAATCTGTGTAAGTCCACCTAAAGCCTTTCCTCCTGCACGCTCTGATGTGTCCTCAGTGACGTTAACCAGCTGACGTGTCCTGAACTGTCCAGCAGGGTCTGCCCCCCTCCAACTACGACATGGGAGTGTCCATCCCAGGCGGTAACCCCGGTGGACTGCTGTACTCCCACCCCGGCATAGGAGGCCTCAGTAACCACAACCTGCTGCCCATCTCACACACACACCTGCAGAGAAACAGCATGTCGCCCCCGCGGCCCCCCAGCACCGGAAACGCAGGTGTGTTCTCTTTAAATGCACGTAAACCAGCATCTGACGTCTGGAGTCTGATCGCGTGTTCTGGTTCTGTGTGTCCGCAGGTCTGATGGCTTCAGAGCTGCCGAGCGCTGTGGTCTCCAGCGTGGGTACGACTGCACGTTATTCCTGCCCCCCCGCGCAGCTCCACAGAGCTCGTGACCCCTCAGACATTTTATTATTCAGCGTCAGAAAAGCTCAGAGAGGGACTTTGATTCGTTGTGTGAATAAAATAGGCGTCAGCGTCTAATTCTAATGAGAGCTCCCCCTCTGTGTGTGTCACCAGGAAATGGCAGCTACAGCAACCACTGCACCTCCCCCGGGCTGCTGTCTCCTGGAGGGGTTTCCAAGAACATGCAGGACAAGAGTCCTCCAATGAGCATGAGCCGCAAGCCCGACCTCCGGACGCTGATGCCCCCCTCCAACAAGTGCAACAACATGCCGACCATCGTGAGTGCGCTCATCCTTCTTCGCCGTCATTTCTCTTCATTCATCTGGTTTTTAGTTGTGTTGATTTCCCTGAAACCTCCTTCATGGTGGCCGGAGACTCATTTCGGTCTGTGCTTTAATGCTGCTCTCCAGTGTGAGGACTTTGACCTGATGCTGGTAAGTAATCCTTAAACCACACAAGGAGATGAACGATACAGCGAACAGGCCAGTAATGAGAGAGTGAGATTAATTAAAAAGCATCATTCAAAGAAACAGGACGGTGCTGATCATCAGGCTGCAGGTTTGCATCAAGAGGACTAACAGTGACTTTCAGTCGAGGAAGCATTCAGGTCGATTGCTGAAGTCAGAGTCCTGCATTTAAAACTGCACTCATGTAAAAGTATGTCCTGTAAGTATTATCAACATGTACTTAAAGAATAAAAGTAAAAGTACCCACTAATCAGGCATAATGACCTCCTATATCGTTATAAATGATTCAGCAGGTTTATTATAACTTATTTATTTACATGTAAACAACATTTTAATGTTTTAGTTGGTCGAGGTGGAGCTAATGCTAATGCTAATCACAAACTGGTGGTTTCAAGTGTGAAGGAACTAAATCTGGAAGATAACTGTGCTGCAGTAAAAAGTGAAGTATTT
Organism: Chelmon rostratus; assembly: GCF_017976325.1. Taxonomy (NCBI): domain Eukaryota; kingdom Metazoa; phylum Chordata; class Actinopteri; order Chaetodontiformes; family Chaetodontidae; genus Chelmon; species Chelmon rostratus. The sequence goes on along the minus strand of NC_055676.1, from coordinate 21,008,045 downwards.
CCCTCTGAGGTGCAGCAGTAGGAGAATAAGATGCGATAGAATAAATGAAGTTTCAGTGTTTTTTTCTGGTTGGACCTTTAACCTCTCGGAGCCTCAGACTCAGTTTCCTCTCTGTCCTGGTTTGTTTGGAGCAGCTGAAACTGCCGAGAGCTGCACAGCTGAAGGAGTCTGGTGAATGTAAACAGATCAGAGTGATCCCATACTTCACAGTTTGATCCAAGTACATTAATTCAAGATGCTGTACTTAACTACAAATTCAAGGTACTTTTATCCAAATTTATACTTCTACTACTACATCTCAGAGGTAAATATTGTACTCTTTACTCTTTTACTGGACTTCCTGTCCAGTGAAAAGCTTGTATCTCCAGATTTGTTGTAGTTCAAATGAGCTCAACCTGAAACATCTACTTACTGTAAGTACTTTGAGTACATTCTGTTGATAATAGTTGCATACTTTTATTGCAGTGAGGTTTTTTGAACGCATCAGGTTTCGGTCTGATAAATTTCTCTTTTCTCTGCAGAACCAGAGAATAAATCACTCTCAGAGCGCTCAGACGCTGTCGACTCCTGCCGTGTCCATCGCTGCTCAGACTCTACCTGGACAGGGGATGGGCGGCTATCCGTCCACACTCTCCTCCTCTTATGGCACAGGTGACCACAGCAGAACAACTGCAACCGACGAGAGGCCCGGACCTCACGTGGAACCGGATTAACGATGTGTGTTTGTCCCTCAGAGTTCTCCCTCGGCAGCGACCTGTCCTCCCTCTCTGGGTTTGGAGCTTCTGGTCTTGGATCAGTGACAAACTGGCAGCAGCAGCAGCAGATACAGAACCTGCAGCACTCAGCACTGGGACACATGGGGTGAGTGTCTGTGTGCTGGATGTGGTCTATGATAGCTAGACCAGATAGACTTCTTAGATCTGAGACAGAAACTGCTGTCACGTTGGAGGTTCAGGTCTTCACCCTGTTCCTGTTGTGAGCTCTCCCTGACGGTGCGACAGCTTTCAAACATGTTTGTTTTCCTCAGAGCCTAAAACGTGATGCACTAGTTGGAGCAAGTCAACGGGAACACAATATCCATATTATTTTATTAGAATTATTGATGCATTAATCACTTTAATGTGGCAGCTGATAGTGGAGCTAATATTAGTTGCTTTATATGCTGCTGGGTAGATTACAAATTTCCCCCAGAGATCATAAAGTTTTATCTTAATCAATAATAACACATCCTAATTTATTTGTTGATTATGTTTTGTGTTATTCATCTGACTCTGCAGACGCTCTCAAATAAATTCAGTGAAGCTGCTGAAATGTAGTAGAGTAGAAGAAGAAAGAAGCAGAAAGTACAAGTACTTTAAAGTTGTACTTAACTGCAGTACTTGACAATGACTTTCTACCAATGGTGCAGCCTCATATCTGCGTCCTCAGTGGTCATGGAAAGCCTGTGTGTGTGTGTGTGTGTGTGTGTGTGTGTGTGTGTGTGTGTGTGTGTGTGAGTGTGTGTGCGCGCTGTGCATCTTCACGTCACCATGACAGCAGTGAAGAAAAAAGAATCAGCTGTGAGATTTTAAACGTTTCATTTAGCTGGAGTCGCCTCTGTCTCGCCTTCCAGGAACTTGTGTCAGAACTCAAACCTGAACCTCCCCTCCGGCCACCAGCACCTCCACATCAAGTCCGAGCCGGCCTCCCCTCCCAGAGACCGGAGTGTCGGGATGATCGGCGCGGGGCTCGGCGGAGGCGTGACCACGGCCGGGTACTCCGCCGTTGGCCGGGGCCCCGGCGAGCCGGGCCGCTCCCCCGCCGACAGCGCGTCCAGCTGCGGGAGCTCGTACGAAGGCAGCGAGGAGCGCGAGGATCACCATGGGAACGACAGCTTCCTCCTCCGGCCTCTGTCCAATCAGGAGGAGCATCACAGCCCGTCAGTAAAACGGATGAGGCTATCAGAGGGGTGGGCGACATGATGGGAGCCGGTCTGCAGCCAGAGGGTGTTAGTAAAGTTACCTTATAGTGTTATTATTCTATTATCATATTCTCCTTGTACTGAGTGGGTGTGCTCTATGTGTAATGGTAACATGTACGTGCGGGGGGTCAGAGTCTGGTTTCTATGGATACAGCTGCTGTAGTTACATCATGTCCTGCAGCTGTAAGCGAGAGATCAGGACGCGTTTATCAAACTTCTAACCATGAAAACATTTCTTCCTTTGACTCGCAGCAACGCGTAACTGATCACATTCATGTGATCTAATGACAGGGGTGCTCAGAGCAGGATCAGCCAATCAGAGTCAAGGATTTACTCTGTAGCTGCCCTGTTAAAAATGTTCTTTTCTGCAAAAACATTCATGATTTAAAGTTCATTTGTGTGTGAAATCAGCTATTCTCACACACCAATCTGATATATTTATAATATTTAACTGGCTTTAATTAAATAATAATAAGAATAAACTGGAGCGCCATCTGCTGATGGTGCATCAATGAAGTAAAAGTGAAGGATTTTTCTGTGACGTCAGCAGTTTGATAAACGTGAGACGAACATGTACTGAAGCAGCTGGAGAGTCGGTGGGTGTACATGTGTGGCTTGTTTTGTGTGTGTGTTGGGGTGGGGGCGGGAGGGGGGTATAAGTAAATAACAAATATGTCACATGCACATTCTCGTATGTGCGCATGTATGCAAACTAACAGAAAGGTCAAAGTGAAGTCTGGTACTCTGAGCGGTTGATCACTGGAGCCGTGAGAGCAGGTGTTGCAGGTTCAACATATTTGCGCACATTGAAGCATAAAGCACATCTGAATATGATTGTATGGAAGGTAAAGTGTGGCAAATAACAGCAGATAGAGAGAGAGGAAGTACAGGATGAGGAAGAGGAAGTCGCTCCGGTGAGAGAGAGACGGTGACTGAGCAGGTTTTAGAGCGAGTGATGAGAAAGTTATTTGCAACAGGTTGCATAGAAAAGACGCTTTGGACGATTTTCACTTGATGTGAAGACGCTTATCAGAGTTAGTGAATAATTTTCAGAGCTGTGTTAGAAAAAAATGTGATTTTTAGCAAATTCGATCCAGATACACAAAACTATGGAAGCAAAGAAAGGCTGAGAGTCACCACAACTGAGTGCTTTTACTTTTTATTTCCATATATGTATTTACACTCTAAAAATACAACCGTGATTAAAGATGTGATACACAAAGACATTCGTGTACTGTACATACATATAGAAAATATACACACTCAATGAAGATGAAGCCTGCGCAGGAGAAAGTTTTAATATCTCCTAAAAAGTCAACAAGGCAACATATGCAGGCCTGCAGTCATTATAAATACTGAGGGATGAAAAACTATGAAGCAAAGACTTTTCAACAAGGTCATTCATTTAAAGCGCTTTGCATATAAGACACATTTAAAGAAAATTGTGGTTCAAAAGAAGAAAAAATAAGCTAAAATAGAATAAAACAGATGAAATGAGAAAAGTTTTAAGTTCCAAATGTTTCGGATGTTTTTAAAGGAAACAAAGATGTTGAACATGCGTCTGTATCTAAATTCAACAAGCGAAATTTAAATACAGCTGAATTTGTGATAATTGAATATTTTTCTTTGAAAACAATTGATCTGAATTTAGTTTTTCGATTTTGATTTTAGGGATGTTGTTTGTTTTTTTTTTCTCTTTAAAAGTTTGCAAATTCAGATTCTTTCAAATTGAAGCGTCCAATTAAAAAAGCTTTTCAATTCAGAAAAGATGAAATGACCTTCTGGAAACTTCGGAGAGGGAAAATCAAACCACGTAACTTCACATCGATGGCTTTCAAAATAAAATGTAGTGTTGTTCAAGTATTCAGTTACATTTCACAGTTAAAGAAAAAGAAATCAGTTTACTTTGGCCTTTGTTTGCTTCCATACAAAAACTACCTACTTTATTTTCCAATAAAACAAACGAAGCTTCTGTGTTTTTTACGTATTAGACGACAGAGAAGTCACATTCACACTCGAGTGATGAACAAGCACGGCGAGCGTTAGCATGTGCTAACAGACGTGCAGCAGAGTGAGGAAGGAACTCCTAAAAGCCATATCCGACAGGACAGAGATGCTTTCTGCACAGTGTTTATCGTTTTTCAATTCCTTATTATATCAAATTGATATTCTTGGATGTCTGCAGCTCTGTTTAATAAGTTAACAGTCAGATGAAAAGCAGAGAGTTTTTATCCAACATTCAGGGAGATTTTAAGAAAAAAAAAGTTAAGGATTCACCTTTAAAGTTCAGTTGGTGTCAGATTCAACATTATATCACAGTGACAATCAACTCCGGCACAACATGCATGATTATTAAAATATACTGCAGTATTTACAGTGGTGGAAGAAGTACTCAGATCATTTACCGAAGTAAAAGTGCCAATACAACAAATGTAAAACTACCCCATTACAAGTCCTTCATTCAAAATTCTACTAAAGTAAAACTACACAAATGTTATCAGCTTCATGTCCTTAAAGTATCAGCAGTAAAAGTACAGTAGTACTCTCAGATTCATGCCGTAAAAGTACTGTCTGTGCAGTAAAATGTCTCCTGATCTCTGAATCTATGAGACAAGATACTGAAGCGTCAGTGTTAGAGCAGCATTTTACTGTCATATTCAGTTAGCTAGTTTAGTCCAGTGGGGCCCAACGTAGGGGTCGGGCCCCTCCAAAGGGTAACCAGATAAATCTGAGGGGTCGTCAGATGATTGATGGGAAAATTTCTGACGCTGAAAATCAGATTTGTTTTCTTGGACTTTAGTTTTTGCTTTTTTTTTTTTTTTTGTTAAATAGTGGATCATTTTACCTTTTTGAACCTCAGTTATTTAAATAAAACTATGAGAGAACAACTCACCTGAAACACAACAAAGAGGTTCAGAACCTTTGTTTTAATCTTAAATGTTGTGTTTTATAAGCTTATAATATGATTTTAATATAAAATGTCAATCTTAAATATAACCAGTAACTAAAGCTGTTAAATACATGGAGTGAAGTACTGTACAATATGAAGTCAGTACAGTATCTGAGGAAACATTTTGTGCAGTAGAAGTGAAAAGTGTCAGAAAATGGAAAGACCCAATGAAAGTACTCATAGATATACTAAAGTACAGGTCTTGTGTAAATGTACTTAGTTACTTACCACCACTGTATATGTGTGCTGTAACTCTACAGGGGCGTCATGGACACTTTGAGTCATTTGTGCCTTGTAGCTCAGAGTAGAGTAACGACAGAGTAGCTGCAGCTGGCTGACAGATCCACAGGGAGGCGGCTGAGGGTCCTTCACATTTGAATATTTTGGTTTAAAAACTGTATATTTGGAGCTCAGACTTTCAGCCCCCCCTGCTGGAAATCCAGTGATTCGATTGACCGTTTGAAGGCCCGCAGCTTTGGGCAGAGCCCACGTGTGTTTTCCTCTTTGACGACCGTGTTGTCTCCGGGTTGGTCGGCTTCCAGCTCAGACTTCCTGCGGCGGCGCTCTGGACCCCCCGGCTGAAGGAGGAGAGCCAGGAGCTCGTCCTCAGGCTCAGGTGAAGTCAGCTGTGCGCAGGTGGAGGTGGAAGGTGAAATGTAAACTAACCAAAGTGTAAAATATCCTGTTTATTTGTGTTTTTGGTTTGATTCTTTAATGAGTAACTGCCTGGACTTTGTCAAGTCTGTCATCTTGTACCTCAAATGCCCCGATGAAATTATTTGTATTTGGCGACATCAGCTGAATGTCAATGGACACTTTGCTGTATTTTCCCCTCTTTACATGCACTAATGCTTCTAATAACACCAATCAAATATTATAAAGAGATTGTTAGCGGCATAAGCTGGCCTTTGTCGCCACTTGGAGACACTGTTTCTCAGAAGAAAAACAAAGTGCACCTCTGTTGTCGCAGCCAGAGATCGTGTACAGCAGTTCCCTCACTCAGAATGTGGTAGTATTTGTATTTTGCAGAAAAATATTCAAAAATATACAGGCTCTGTTACAGACGTCTCCGTGTGGTTTGTCTTCTTTGTGTTTTTAAAGGTTCTAATGGTCTGTGCAGCTTCTGCAGGTGAATGACAGAAAAGGACTCAAAGTCTGATCATTGACTGAGTGAAAGAGTAACAGAAAGCAAACACACCAAATGACAACCAGTTTCTTCTTCACCCTTCATCCATCGCGCTCAGCTCTTCTTCCTCTCATCTCTTCGGTGTCTTTCAGGTGTAATTTTCTGCATCTTTGAAAGGCTCGGTCACTCTGAGGCCGACTGCAGACGCAGCAGCGCAGATTTAGATATCACAAGTCACTGAAGACAAAACAGACCTGAATAACGGCTGAATGCAGAATACAGTGACCTCTGAACAAACCCCAAGTCAGACTCTGCTGCATCTGAGCTGCCACGCAAAGTGAAACTTTGTGGAGGTGGCAGGAATCAAACCCACAACCCTGAGATCAGCAGACAGCTGCCAGCTAACAGCAACTGTGACAATCAACAACATGTTCTAACACTGACATGCAAAATTCAATTCAAAATGTACTGAAACAGATGAAGCTACTTGCTCTTCAAAAGGTTTGTCTTGGCAGCTGGAGTTCAGTGGACTCGCATCAGGATGCAGCTGCAGACCCGCCACCAGGGGGCGCCACAGACTGCAGGAAGTCCTGTTTCGCCTCCACTCAAACTGCTGCAAACATCAGGTCATAGTTGTGACAAATGCATATAAAAAATGACTTTGAACTGTTAATCAGTTATCAAAACAGTATTCATTATTAAATAAAAGATTCATTTAATTATTATCCATTTAACGTTTATTCATATTATATAATATTAATTGCTGTCGCATCATCGTTTAGTTCATTGACTTTATCTTAAACTGATGGATGCCTCATCAATGATTCGTGATTCATCTCATAGTATTGATCAGCTGCTCACAGAGAACACTGTTTCCTGTGTGTTCTGCCCCCTGCTGGTCACAATAGGTTCTGGATTTATGGGAATGTTTATGTTCGATGGGTGAATCGACTGTTGAAAAGAATGAAAAACACTTTAAAATGCTAAAACAATCAGCTGACAGTCAACCACATGTTCGGCTCTGATGACCAAATCATGAATCAGTTCAAAGTGAGCCGCTCAACTCTTCATTTATCCTGCGGCAGATCAGTCAAAACTGCATCGATTCTTCAACAAGTGAGTCGTGAGGTCCAAACAGTCAAATGTCTCAGAGACAGAAGACACACACACACACACATTTAATGCTGAGACACATAAAGTCAAACATCGTCTGCAGACAGATGAATAAACTTTCTCACCGTCACTGTGAATCTCTCAGCAGCTATTGGACAGATTGTCATTAATGTTTGTTCACACGTTCATGTTCCCCTGAGGATGAATCATAATAACATTATTGATCCTCTGACTTTTCCATTAGCACCACCTACATAAACTAGTGCTATAAGAATAATAGATATGTGTAATAAATGTGAAATAATATAAATGTGTGTGTATGTTCCTTAAGTTCCAAAAGTAAAAGTACTCATGCCGCAGTATTAAATAAATCAGATTAATGTTATAATGTGTTATTGATGCATTCATCACTTTAATGTTGCAGCTGGTTTAATGAGGAGATGCTGTGTATCTTAATCTACAGTATTACAGTAAAGTACAAGTACCTGAAAATTGTACTTAAGAACAGTATTTAATGTACGTACTTATATTCCACCACTGTTTCCTCCTGACAGTTTCCTCTCAACATGATTCATCCCTTAACTGTAACCATGTGGTTATTATTGTAACCATGACGACGTAGCTCCCCTAACTTTAATGAAGTCATTATTTTAACTGAAACCACAATGTTTCCTTAAAGGTGACCAACTCTTCATCGACTACGAAGCAGATACATCAGTGATCTTTGATTTATCGATGCATTTATTCACCTTACCATTCAAATATAACAGGATTGTTTGTTTTTCAGTTGTGTCTGTCACTGTTTTGTTTGTGGGCTGGGATTTCACTCGCTGTGCAGAGGAACAAGCTTCTGAAGTACAAACTTCTCATAAATTGTGTGTCACAGCTTCGATGTGAACGCAGACAGCTCGTGTTTATTTTTGGCTGTCTGGGTAACGTCCATAGATTGTTGGCTGGCCGTCCGCAGATGAACAGGATGCCAAAATAAAGGGCGAAGGTTTCAGCAGTTTTGAAGCAGCCACTTCTGTGTTTGATGGAGCACATGGAAGGAAACTGAGTGACTGTACAATAACTGAAGCTGGTGCACGTTTGCATTTCATCCACACATCGTTGTGATTTGATTAAAATGAAGCTTTTTTTGGATTTGGGACCAGCTGATCCACACACGGCGCAGCCACCAAACCTGAGCTGTGTTTAGAAGTCGTCAAGGACACCCTGTGAACTGGCCCTCAGCCCAGATGCCTGTGAGGTACCTTCTGCGTGAGGGGGTGTGTGTGTTGAATGTGCACGTTTGTCCGATGCATGTGCAATGTCAACAAACATGCAAACGCTTTAGCTATTCCAGGGCAAGCACATGACTTTAGTCAGCAAAGCTTATGTGTACACCCAGTAGTGTAAGAAGTACTCTTACTTAAATAAAAGTAGCAGAACCACAGTGTAGAAATACTCTTACATGTTTCAAAACTTTATTTAAGTACAATTATGAAAGCATGAACATCAAAATATATATAAAGTACCAAAAGTAAAAGTACTAGTAATTGTTATAACTACTGAATGCAATTTGTATGTGTTTGTAAAGTCTTCTTTTAACCTATAATAATTTCAGATTTTTATATTATTAACAAACAAACTTTTTTCTTATTTTTTATTATTAATCTGAATCTGCAAAGTAACTAAAGTAATCAAATACATGCAGTGAAGTAAACAGATGCACTGGAGTAGACTCGTAAAGTAGCAGAAAATGGAAATACTACAAGTACAAGTTCCTCAAAATTGTACTTCAGTGCTGTACTTGAGTGAATGTACTGTGTGTTTCTGTGTTTAGCTCAAACGCCTCCCTGAGGATCACATGTCAGACTTTCATACCAACATTTCAGAAAACCAAGACAAAAAACGGCACCTTTCCACCACCAGTCAGGGGTTGAAAAAAAACCCCAACAAAGCTTTATCTCTCATGGCAACATGACCACGTAAAAACATGATGCCTATCTGTCTGTCTGTCTGTCTGTCTGTCCTCATCCAGTTCAAACCAGTTTGTGTTAATCAGCCGGATGAACGCAGCCTGTAGAGTAGAAGCCAAAACATTATTCATGTGACCTCCCATCAGTTGTGTGTGTGTGTGTGTGTGTGTGTGTGTGTGTGTGTGTCTTGCTATGTGAGCGCTGTGTAATCATGAGTCAAGGTGAAAGTCAGAGCGCCGAGCGGCTTCTGAACGTGCAGCGACTGAAGGCAGAAGGAGCTTTTCCAGAACGTCACGTGCTCCAGCTGTGGAGGGAAAAGGGATCTGAGGCGGGCTCCTGTGTGAGGGGCTGTGCAGTCAGTCAGGTGAAGAGGTACTCAGATCCTTCGCCACAGTAAAAGTACCACAACACATGAGCTAATAACTAACTGGTGATTGATAAGGCTTCAGTCTGTGTAAAGCTCTTCTGAAGTTTAACGTTCATCACACCTCACAATATTAAAAGTTCTTGGCTGCACGGCCATGTTTCTAGCTAAATCTAGCTAGCATGCTAATGCTTAGCAGGATAATGGCTACCATGTCCACTGGCTTAGTTTGCCATGTTAGCATGCTAACATTTGCTAAAAAGCAGAGCTGGAGACTCACAAAAACATAAATTATACTTGTGTGCCTGCAAACTGACATATATGTGATCTATATTACAACCACTGGAGACTCCAGGAAGTTAAACAATGAATTGTCTTTTTTGAACTTTGCTTTCAATACATTGAATTAGATCATTAGATCATGTTAATTAGTCAGCTTCAAAGGTGCTTGCAGACAGTTTTGGTCACCTTTAGGCAGAGCCGGGCTAGCTGTTTCCACTCTTTTTGCTAAGCTAAGCTAACCATCACATGTCTGTGAGAAAATGGCTTGAACTTGAGCCAAAAGACTTAAAAATAGCTCTGATAATTAGCACCAAACACAGTACAGCTGAGGCCAGAAGTAGTGGCCTGATGGTGGCACTGGACGAAATCACCAAGGTTTTTCTGTGGAGGCTTTCGTGGTAATCCATCCAATATTTGTTGCTCTGCACAAAACTGTCCACCATTAGCATCGCAGACCAAAGATCCACTGGTCCTCATGCTGGACTGAGGGTTTCCCTAAAGGTTGCTTGACTCATCCCACATGCAACAAATCCCTGTTTAACCTATAAACACACAGAAACACACACGAGGCTGCTGTGTAATTCCTTCATCCAATAACGTGTGTGAGTACAGTGCTTGTTCATATACGACATGCGAATGAATTTCACTGGAAAACAGGAAGGAAAACATGTTATGAAGTTATGAATTAGCTAAAAAGCATTAGCCCACTCAAAAATTCTATTTTTTCCCTTCCTGCTGGCTGCCGGCCTGTAGTGAGGAATTAGGTCAGCACGCAGAAGCTCACGTGAGCTCTGTCCCACATCTGGTTTGCTGTAGGCTTTCTGCAGCCGCCTGGAAGGCAGGAGTCAGGGCAGCATCAGGCTGATATGATGACGTATATAATGCTATGGATTCAATGAGCGACGCTGTTGGCTACAACTTGACCCCTGCTTTTCCTTCTGGCCTATATTCAATGACATTTTGACAAAGTGCCACCATTAAAAGTATGCCGAATGAGCTGTTAGCCCTTCCTATTTGCAATTTACCCATGGATGTACAGACGACTGTCATTGGATTATTAACATGCTGAAGAAAACTTAAAATCGTGAAGATTCTCGGGCAAGTTCTGTAGTTATACAGGCGCGCCTTTTGTCTGTGATTTCTAAGCTGGTTTATGGATGTTTTTCACATGTCATGCATAACGGTGATATTGATATCCTCAGAGAGTGGAGGCTACATGAACCTAAAAACAAGTGGATCACGTCTGTACATTGAGATGTGACAAAGTTATGACTCAGAGAAGAAGTGCGATTTTTGATGCAAATGACGTCAACCAGTAGAAAGGACTTAAATAAGTTCTGAGGTCTGCTCAACATGAGCTTGGGATTACTCACCCATCAATGGCGTGCTGGTGATTCACAGCAACAAACATTAAGAAAGTTAAGAAATATCAGGAATGTTCATACATAAAAAAAAACACTGATAGTGTTCAATTATTTTATAAAATAAACCTTTTATTTTATCAAAAGTTGATCATGACAGCAGTAAGATCATGACAATAATATATAATGCACAGAAATGGAATAAACAGCAACAGAGTATATGAAAAACTAGTGCAAAAAAATCACAAATACAAAAATATATTGCACTTTGAAGTTTTAGGTGGAAGAAGTCATGTTTGAACAACATTCTCAATTTGATATATTCATCTGTAAACATTTATCTTTTACACTTTGTCATTCTTTTCGCAAAGCACGAAGCTTCTTAACATCCACGTTTAGAAAAATCTACAGCAAGAGAAGCTTCAGTTCAGAGCAGAAACCAACAGGCGACTTGTGGTACTTTATCTTGGTTGGTCGGAGTTGTGCTTTTTCTCTAGACCCTGTTTGGGCTGATACCTGGTCATTTAAACCAACACACACACACACACACACACACACAGTCATACACTCATCCACACACACACATACTTTGAGCTTTACTTTAAGTGCTCGAGGTTGTTGTTTATGCGACACATTTTCGCAATTTATCCTCAGAAACATCATTCGTCTAATTTGTCTTTGTTTTGCTTTGTTCGCAGAACGGAACGGCTTCCACCTGAAGTCTGGTTAGTGACGCGACGCTCACAAGCTCACGCCGTCATTTAGCTGAAGGTAGCTTTTGTCCTGTTTTAAATGTGCCATTTAGATTAAAGACTACAATATGGTTTACGTCTGTGGACAGAATCTACGGTAGCATATAGGCCTGCGGCAGTCTGCGGTATATAAAACCCACCAATAGAAAAACAGTAATTACGGTATGTGCAAAATTCACTGTGAGGCAGGAGGAGGCGTCTTCTGACCACTGGGAGCCATCTTTGCTTTCTGCCCCGTCAGAGTCACACAGTGGCGTCAGAGAGAGCTTTTTATTCGCCTCGTCTTGAGCACAGGGTATGGAGGATCCAGCATGGCTCGAAATCCCTGGTCCATATTTCAATGGTCACCGAATACTCTCTCAGCTGACTCTCTCGGGTCAGGGAGGGTCTAGCCTTATTTATGGTGATATATAATCTGGTGAGAAGCTGGCTGTGCGGGCCTGGAGCTGAGGGTGACGGTGTCTTGTTTGCTCGTCTCCGAGCTCGCGGCGTCTCCTCAGCGGGACGGACACGTGTCGGGTCTCCTGACGTCCGCGGCCCCGCACACCTCCACGGGGTCGGGGTAGGGGTCGACCTGAGGGAGGGGAACAGAGCTGCATGTTTACAGGCTGCTGATGGAGGCTGAATAAAAACACACAAGAGTATGAAGAAAAGGCCGAACAAGGAAATAAGAAAAACGTAAACTGCTTGATGGTCTGCTGTGACAGATGAGAAACAGACATGAGTTTGGGTATTTTATTGAATTTAAATCCACTGAATCCTCTCAAATGTGTGTGGTAAATATGAAGCTACAGCCAGCAGCATGTTAGCTTAGCATAAAGACTGGAAACAGGAGGAACAGTTAGCCTGGCTCTGTCCAAAGGTAATAAAATCCACCTTCCAGCCACTCAATGACTGACACGTTTCTTCAGGTTTGTTCAAACTGAAGTCACTTCTAGAGGATCTGGATCACAGAACTCCTTTTTTTTATTGCATCTTAACTAAGTATTTTATGCTTTTTTTATTGCATCTTATTATTTTTATTCATCGCTTTTTATGCTGCCTTCCAAGCCAGGACTCTGGTTATAAACAGAGATTTTAATCTGAGACTTTTACGTGGTTTCTGTGGTTGTGGTTGTGTGTGTGTATGTGTGTGTGTGCGTGTGTGTGTGTGTGTGTGTAAGAAGTGTACCTCAGAGTAGAGTGGCGGCGGCAGATATCTGAACTCTGTGATGTATGTTAGCAGAGATCCGTGGTCGTCTCCCTCCCTGGCAGACCTATCACAGCCCTGCAGACAGTCCCGCCTTTGAGATTCTGATATTGCCAGATCGCTGTAACTCGGCGGCGCTGCAATGAACAAACAAGCGTGAGAGATCCGTGCGTGCCGTGTGCACGTGACAAAAAGAGAGCAGGCGTGCATGCGTTCAGCGTCCGTACCCTCAGGTCTCTCCTGCAGGCCCAGCCAGCTCAAAGTGCTGCAGTTGCTGCTGATGCTGGAGGTGCGGGTGGTGCAGGCGTGGAGAGGTATGGTCCCTATCACCAAGGGCAACGACAGAGACAAATTTAGCCCCCCGGGAACGTCCACATACACCTGCAGGCGGAGAACGGGAAGAAGAAGAAGAAGTTAGCGAACATTTTGTCTGAGCCGGAGCCTGTTCCACCTGTTCGAGAAGAGAAATTCAGCCCCCGAGGTGACGGCGTGTTTTCATGTACACACGACCTTCACTGCTTGTTCAAGCCGTCACAATCTTCAGGAAACAAGAACAAATTAGAACACTTTGTTCTTTAACAGCAACTTCCTGCATTCCAGCACCTCCCCAAACCATCTCTGACTAGATTCACTTCTAAAAAATATTAATATCTCACAAACACACACTTAGTCAAACAGCAGTGTACTACAATATCACTGCAGTACACTTTTACTTGTGCTTCAAAAGTCTGCTTCTAAATAGATTATTCTAAAAAAAAAAGGTATTAATTCTGCAGTACTTAAAGTGGCATTTCAAAGAACTTATAAAAAGTGTCCTTTATTGTAAGTGTATGATAAATTGTACTTAAGTGTACTTTTAAAAAGCATAAATTACAGTGAATAATAATAAAGTGTACTTGAAAGAAAAGTATATTTATTTTCAAGTCCTTTGTAAAAACTGTTAGCAGCTTGATTAAAGTTTTAATTTCACTTCAATTGAAGTATACTTAATTATATTTCCAACACGTTTTTCAGAAAGTATCATTTAAGTGTAATATTTTACTGTGTTTTTAGGGGAATTTTCTGTTCACTGAGCGACCTGCAGTCCTGCACGAGTTCCCAGCAGATCACTGCTCAGTCTTTCTGCATTCTAAGATATTAGTGGTTTTTACTGTGTTATAAGCAAATTATTAATATGCATGTTTTAGTAGCTTATTAGCAGGTAATTAGTAGTTTTAATGTGTTGTTAGTAGTTTTAGTGCATTAAGTGTTATTAACATGTTATTATTAGTGTTTAGTGTGTTATTAGCAGGCTATAATTCATGTTATTATATAATAATTATAATTGAAAAAATAAATGTAATTTTGTCTGAAGATTATTTGAATTTAAGTATAACAAATCAAATAATGTATTTTTACTTTTGATACTTGAAGTACATGATGAGTATTTTTACACTGTGATACTGCTGCGAAAGGATCTGAGCAGTTCTGGTTTTCAGTGTCTCCGGGTCACATTGCTCACATAGCGGCTTTCAGTCTGTTCAGAGGCCTCGCGGACTCACCACGAGGGCGTACTCCACCCTGATGATGGGGCAGTCCAGGATGGAGGGGGACACCGGGGGGATCTTGAGCAGTTTGCCCTCCCAGCTCTGGCTCTTCCCCTGCAGTAGAGGGTCCCCCCTCAGGTTGGACACCAGCTGCTGGATCTGCTTGCCCTTGCCCTTGGCGAAGAAGGTCTGGGTCTGGTACAGAGCGGCCTTGGGCACCACGACACGGGATGAACAGTTCTCCACCTCGGCGAAGATTTGGATCGACTCGCCTTGGAGAGAAAGAGGAAGAGATGAGTGTGTCAGACTGAGAGAGACGTGACATAAAGGAGAAGCGAAGACAAGGAGGAGCTGGAGGAGTGAGGAGGAGGAGGTCTGGCTCACCTGGTGTGTAGCCCTTTCGCTCTATCTTGGCACTGAGGGAGATTGGGCCTGAGGCGCAGAACCAGCAGCACAGGGTTTTCTCCTTTGTACCAGCCTGAGGGGCCTGTTCACACAACGTCCTCCAGTTAGGTATTGCCAGGCTAGCCGCCCCTGTTTCCAGTCTTTATGCTAAGCTAAGCTAACCCACCACTGGCTACACCATGCAGACATGAGAGATGATGATGAGAATATTCCTCAAAATGTTGCACTAGTCCTTTAAAGCAAAGGGGTGAGCAGCGAGCCTACCAGCAGCAGCGGCGTGTTGATGTCGATGTGTTCGAACACAATGAACTCTTTCTTTACTTTGACGGGGAGCAGCCATGGACGGTGCAGCTCAGCTTTCACCCAGTACCTCACGCTGCCGTGCTTCCCTTCGAAGGAAGTGGCCAGAGCCCTGACAGACGAGAGGAAGGGCAGCAGGACAGGCAGAGTTAGGACGTGAGAGTGGGCTGTGGTATTCACTGTGGGTACGAGTACTCACAAGTACAGAAATACTCAGATACTTAAGTAACAAAACAACAATAAAAAAATATTGTAAAAGAACAAGTATTATAGGACTCAAAAGAGTCCCCAGATTAATCTGAGGGGTCATGAGATGATTAATGGGAGAGAAGAAGTACTTTTGATACTCAAATTTATCAACAGATAATTTGACCTCTTTTGGTCTCAAGTTTCCGACCAAATGTGGCACAAATTTTAACCAAATTTCCAGAAAATCATCAAAAGTTAATGCAAATGTGTGTTTCCATCCGCAGCTGCTGTGAGAATTAGATTCTCAAAACAGCTGGTGGAGCTGATTCTGCAGTCGGTGCCATTAAACCACCACAGAAGAAGGAACGAGGTCATTAAAAGAGCGGCAGTCAAAGCTCAAACGGTGGAAACGTGATGGAAGCCGAGAAGGAACCTTTTCGGCTTCATGATGACTTTTTTTCTTCAGTGTACAAACTGAAAACGTGCTTAAAGCAGGTGGATGAAACATTCATTTATTCAAATAAAACCATGTTTAGAGAGGAGGTGTCGCTTTGGTGCAACTGCTAACAAACAGGTGACAGGTGAAAAAGGCTCAGAACATCTTCCAGTGTTTGAATCTTAGAAGTTTACACATTTAGTTTTATATGTTTTTATTGTAGTAATGAGGTAAAAAGTCCAATATTTCCCTCTGAGCTGCGCTAGAGTAGAAGCATAAAGCAGCACAAAGCAGAAATACTGAAGGAAAGTACCATCAAATTGTACTTGAGTGCAGTATTTGAGTAAATGTACTCACATCTGAGGCAGGTTGAAGCTGAAAGCAAACTCGTGCAGGCCGGCGTGCAGAACAGTCAGACCTTCCTCTGGACAGTCCTCATCTGAAAGACAAGGAACAGGTTTCCAAATACGCCTGTAGTCTGCAGCGAGCGTTCGTCCTGATCAACCGCGGGACCCTCAGTTCGCCTCAGGATCCTTAACGAAGCACGGACGTTTGATCAGGAGGCGACTCTGAAACCATTCAGTCTGCATCGATCAGTCGATCAGCTTCTGTCTGCTGATCAGACAGAGCGAGGTGAAGAGAAACCGGACGGACTTTCATCACCGTTCAAAGCCTGAATGAACTTATATCTCACACACACACACACACACACACACACACACACACACACACACACACACACACACACACACACACACACACACACACACACACACTCTCGTGTCTATTCTGGGAAAAGTTCCTCTGCAGGTTCTCCAGAGTTTCATTAAGTTGGACTCAGGTGTTGTGTCAGCTGGAAATGTTCCCACTGTACGCAGCTTTAGCACTTTAGCACACATATAAAGTCACTACAGTGGAGAACCGTTCATGTAACGCTGCCTGACGGATGTCGAAAGCAAACACTGACGGGGCGCAGTAATGAGCTTCTGAGGCGAGGACGACTGCGGGAGAAAGAACACGACCTCGATCCACTTCCTCATTTCTTCTGTTTGTGTTTGGATTTCAGACTCTGTAAATGTCTGCAGTCAACTCTGCTGAACTTCAGCTTCCTGCCACCTCAGCACTCTGCCTCAGTCTGTCTGTCTGTCTGCATCTGTCTGTCTGTCTGTCTGTCTGTCTGTCTGTCTGTCCGTCTGCATCTGTCTGTCTGTCTGTCTGCCTGCCTCAGGCTGTCTGAATGACTGTCTGTCTGTCTGGCTCGTATGTGTTTGGCGTGAGAGCTGTCATAAACAGCTTGTGTGTGTGTGTGTGTGTGTGTGTGTGTATGTGTGTGTGTGCGTGTGTGTGTGAGCGTGCGCCCCCATCAAGTCACCGGCTACACAGAGCAAGCAGGAGTAGACCGGTATGAACCAGACTGAGCAGCTTCCTTCAGCTGGAAACTCCAACGCATGCATTACAACTCGCCACCTCATTGGAGGACAACGTGACATGAATTACAGCGCGGGCTCTGATTGGTGCAGCCCCGACAGGCCCCTGCCCACATTTGTACAACCATGTGGTGTGTTGCATGAGAGGGGGAGGAAGGGGTGAGGAAGGGTGTCACACACTGACTGTGAACTCCAGGTAGAGCCGAGGCTCTCACGCAAGGACTTGAATGAATACCGCGAGAAAAGAAGCCGTTTCCAGTCACATGATGTTATTGTTGCAGCAGCAGCTGCAGCGTTAAACCCAGACACAGATACAGTAAAAAAAAACAGCATCGCATTTACATCTTTCTTCTCTGCTTCAGTCTTATTTTCCTCAGCGTGAATTTTATCCGATCACATGATCTGTTTCTGCAGTTTGGACGCGTTTGTCGTAAATTTCTGTCACCGAGGCCGAGAGCGAACTCTCAGCCACAGCAGCAGCGGCTGTTTTCACGCTGGACTCATCGTCGGAGGCCACTTTTCAAGCAAAGATGATAAAAACTCCTGTTTCTCTTTATCTAATGTGGCATTAAACTGAAAGTCAGATGAAGATGTGTGAAGAAGCTGAGCTGGAGGAAACTTTCACTGTTTTCTACGATCTTTAGGCCCAGCTGAGAAAATAAGACGGATTTAAATGAAATTTATGAGTCGACAGGCTGATTGATGGAGTTTTGAGGCCAATACTGATGTAGATATTTTAAAACAGATCAATTATATTAGTTTTTTTATAACTATGGTGCTGATACATACTGAATGAAACATTTTAAAGTGTAAAAATCAATCAGGTCATGATGACACTTTCTCTATACCATAAACCTTGTTTGAGTTCTTCTTGCTGCTTCCTGCTGGTTATCATAGACTTCAGCCCAGATATCAGCCGGCCTATCAGTCCAGCTCCAGTTTCTTAAACAGCTACGACTAACCCGCTGAAGAAGACCATGTGACACAGTCGAAAGCTCCAGAAACAGCTGCTGTCACTTCAACAGGCTCGATGAATTGAACTTGGAAAGGGAAGCAACTTTCTGAAACTGACGTGAAATCAAAAACGTGCACAAGTTTCCCACATCAGCTCACTTCCTCTTAAACTTTGACCCCCGACCGTGTCGTCCATCCATGAGTCAACAAACAGGATGAAGGTGACAGAGTCCTCCTCAGAAACTAGTAGCAGCTGATGAAATCCTCCACTTTCGTCATGATGCTGCTGATGAAATAATTCATGCTGCTCAGCCTTCAGACAATAATAATAATACTAATAATAATAATATACAGAGAGTCCGGTGAGGAGGCAGCAAGACAATCATGAAACTGAAAACAAATGCAGGCGATAGTCTGGTCCACGCTGTGTGTGTGTGTGTGTGTCATGGTTAGGAACAGTGATAGACGGATCCCTGCACTCAGCAGCATTTACATCCAACTGTCACTCATTTGCATCGAGTGTGTGGAGTAAAAACACAACATCACAGGTGAAGGAAGTGGGGAGAGTTTAAACCAGCAGCTCAGACACACACACACACACGCTCAGAGTCAGCAGGGTCCTCCTCCCCACCCCTCCCCTCCCTCCCTCCCTCCCTCCCTCTCTGGCAGTTTCTGAACAGGTTTGAACCGCTTCTAACAAAGGGAGTTGCCGGAGCTCGCCTACTTCAGATCTCATCACTGAAAATGTTGATTTCCCTTCCGTTTCCCACCAAACATGAAAACCTCGTCGCTCGATTCGATGTCTGCTCCAATTCTTCCTCCACTCGAAGCGTTTCATTCGCGCTTCGGAACTTTTTTCCTGCAGCAAACTGAGATGTGAGGATGCAGCCTGCGCGCAGGCTCGCGAACAGCCCGATCCGCGCTGCAGCTTCGTTTCACGCGCACGAACCACCAGTTTGAGCAATTCAACACGTAGCTGTGAAGCGAGGGGACCCGAACCGGGAGGGGACACGATCCGCGAGGGGGCCCGAGCCGCGAGGGGACCCGAGCCGCGACACGCATCAGCTGTTGCATCAGCACCACTGGCACTGATGCGCGGCGGGCTTCGGGCTCTGCGGTTTGTTTGTTTTTTGACATTCGGCTGCACCCACCTGTATCAATAAAGTTTCCAATCACATCATCAATCACTAATCAGCTCCTGTCAAAAAAGTTTGCGGGGATCAGCTGAGCCGCATCACTTCACACGCACTCAGACAACTGCAGCAGGTATGACACGGATGGAGCGAGCCCTTACCTCTCTCCTCTCCTATCAAGGTGTCGTAGTGGTGCAGGTACTCCACCTCCTCCGTGTAGTTCTGAGTGTAAGCCGTGTTGGCTCCGGCGTTCCTCGACTCGGTCCACCGGACCTTTGCGACTCCTCTGGCGGTAATGTCCAGGCTCTTCACCCGCACATCCCCGGTCACCTCCACCACCACCCTCCCCGACACCAGCTCTCCGCCGGAGAACACCGGCAGGTTGCTCTCATTCAGACTGTCAAAGTAGATCGCCAAGGCCCTCACTTTGCCCAGCACCATGACGGCGGTGAAATCAAAACGGGAGGAAACAACAGTAAAGAGTCTGTGGAGGAGAAGTTGTGAGTAGAGCCGCGCGGCACAAACGCATGCGCCTAGCTCCGCGTGCCCAGCACAGAGCCGGGTCTGCGTCCCGGTCCGTGGTGGTTCATCTGGGTGAGCCACTCAGATGATGGGGCCACTTCAGCTGTCCGCTCCGCTCCGCTCGGCTCGGCTCGGCTCGGCTCTCCTCCCGGCCTGCTTCGGCTCTCCGCTCTCTCTGCTGCCTCTGCCTCCAGCCGCTGCGCTCTTAAAGCCTCTGTGCGCAAAAATAACCTCACTGAGCATGTGCGCACCGACACACACACACACACACACACACACACACACACACACACACACACACACACACACACACACAGGACGTGTCTCTACTAGTCTTCACTCTTCATATTTCCTACGAAAATAAAAGATTCTGAATATTTTCCAGAAGTTTATTGAAAATAATCTCACGTTGAACCAGTGGAGGAATGTAACTAAGTACATTTACTCAATGAGGTATTTTAATCGAGTATTTCCATATCGTGCTAATGCTACTTTATTTATTTGACAACATTACTTACTTTGACCAGTGGAGGAAGTATTCACATACTTTACTTCGGCAAAAGTACTAATACCACACAGTAAAAATACTCAAGTCCAAGTACTGCATTGAAAATGACACTCCAGTAAAAGCATGCAAGTATAATGAGGAACATGTACTGTAAATATGAGTACTCAAAGTAAAAGTACTGCTCTTCTGTTATATCAGGCATATTTCCTGAGTTTCTCTCATCAGTCCTGAAGTGTTTGAATCCTGTTTCAACCATTTAAAGCTCTGTGTAACATGGTTTTGAACAACAATTAGTAATTTAATGAATCAACAGTAAATTAATCAGTAACTATTCAAAGAATCGATTGACACTTTTAATCATTTTCTTCTTCCAGCTTCTCAAACGTAACAATTTGTTGATGTTCTTCGTCAAATTCGACAGCGAACTGAACGTCTCTGGCTTCTGGACTGTCTGTTGGACAAATCAGGACATGTGAAGAGGAATTCTTACAGGATCATTATTTCCTGAGACAAAACAATTATCTGATTAATTTGACTGATTGATCCAGAAAATTAACGACAGATTCATTTATAATGTAATTAATTCTAAATTGCGGCACTACACAGTATTTTCAGTTATAACCAGTGTGGTGATTAGTAATCACAGTTACTTGTTACTTCTCCCAAAAGCAACTGAATTACTTTGGCAATTAATGTACATAAAAGTAATTATTTACGACAAAATAGTGGGATTACAGTAATGTGTGACTTTCTAATGCAAGACTTGTTATAAAATCTCCTCTGAGGACATATTTTGTATTATTACAACATTTGAGTATGTCGTCCTTCACTATTATTCTTATGTTAGTATGTTTAACACTGATGTCTGCTAGAAAGCATTTATTCATTGTTTAAATCCTGCTAATGAATAAATGATTAATAAACACTTCTAACTGATGATGGAAGTCATTTTGATTTCAGGTTTTTATAAATTACAAATTCTATGAAAAATGTGTGTTTTTTTAACGATTTCTCTTTAAATAACATTTTTAAAAGGTCATGATAATTTAAAGCAGCCTTGATCTCAAAGGAAACAAGTTCAATGGGTAGTTTTTAATTACGCATTTTAACGAGTAGATCACAGTTCATTCCTCACTAATCATTATTCACCTGAATGCTAATTATAGTTAGCAGTTAGATTTTGCTAGCAGCATCAGAATGAATGAATTTTCCCCCAGATGTGACTTTTTCAGATTTTTATTGTTATATATACCAAAAATAAACTATTTTAAAATGTGTTTTTTTTCTGCGTGAACATTTGTTGAAATAAGCAGATCATTAAAAACCAATGAGGGAAACACACACACACAGTGAGAGTTGAAGTGAAATAAATGAAATGCAAACATCTCACCATGGAGGATTTTTGCTTCATGCAGATCTGATGAGAAGCTGATTCTGCAGGTTGTGCCTGGTCGAGGTTCCAGACATCAGTGGCTCAGACTGCAGAGAAACAATCAATGTGAAAATAAGATGATTAATAAACCGTGGGAACGAATCCAGTCTGTGGATTCACGGCTGAGCACAGACTGGATGTAAACTACGAGGACGGCTCCATGAAAAGGAGCTAAAGGACTGCAGCGCTGGGAGGACTGGACTTAGTGGGATTGGGCAACTCTGTTTTCTCCAGAGGTGCTGATTGGTAGAATATTCACACAAAGTAATACTTTCTTAGTTCATTGATTTAAAAGAAAATGAGTTTGGAGACCTTTCATGCTTCTATTTCTATTTTCATTTTTAATTTTATCTAATTTTTCATTATTTTTATCAACTGTTTTGTTCTCCATCTTATTTTTGATTCCCGTTTTATGTTCATTCTCTGTCTTTTTTATGTGAAGCACTTGGTGCCTGTGAAGCACATTAAGTTGAAATTCTTGTAGGAAAGGTGCAAAGTTTATTATTATTATTATTATCAATTAAAGTAATGGTTTCAGTACATTTTGCAGTACCTCACTGGTTGTTCAGCTACATTCAAGTAGTTAAAGCTACAGTTTTGTGCCATAGAAGGAAAGAGATCTTTTTAATTTTATCTTATTGCTCCTGTGCTGCTTCTCCGCTGTAACTGAACCCCCTTTGAGCTGCCTCACCCCCTTTTTCTGTTTTCCTGCCTGCTGTGAAGGCACGCCCAGGCCATGCATTCCTCAGGCAGCCGCGCCACACACCTGACCTTTGAGTGCTGCATGCGCTAAAGGTCGGGCGTAGCTGAGCTCTCCCACAGCGGCTGCGTCACCATGGATAAACCTCCTGGATGTGAGCCTGAGGTGGAAACACCACGGCCTTAAACAAATACACGACACTGACGAGCTCCACCAACAAGACGTCACTCAGAACACACACACAGCATGGAGGAGAGTGTATTCATGTTGTACTCTGCTAGCCAACAAGTTAGCCACATTGTAAAGTTACACTCAGGTGATTTAATTCACTACATCCGGGGATATTGTCAATTTGATCCTTTTTTACAAAGTAGTCTAAGCATTTTTAAAGCAGTTCTTTTTACCAAACTAGATTTGCTGCGGTTTAATTTCTTTCAGTGTGATGTAAAAAACAGCGAAGCAGCTTCCCTGACAACATGTGTGTATGTTCATAATTCATTATTTCCAGTGTCAATCCTGATTTTTCAATCAGTTTATTAATCTGTTCTGGATTTGCCAGATCAAAAAGTATGTTCCCCATGGACCTTCTTTACACAACTATTTGTGGTATTTAGACAATGCCATCCTAAAGTCTACAGTGGGAACACGTGGTCTCTGCAGCAGGTTTAATTCACCCTGATGTAATAATGAGAAAAAAAATAAGAAAATAGCACTTTTCAAAACACAGTTAACAAAGTTTTACAGGACAAGATGAACACACAGTCACAATTACAAACATGTAAACTAAATGTGATGAAAGAGGAACTAGACCAACCACAGATTTCCTATAAAAGAACAGAGTGATTTCTGACTTTGCTAACCTAAGTTCCTCCGGTTGGGAGTTCTACAGCTGGAGGTTCTCTGAGGGAACGGGGGTCCTGACGAGCGCAGGCAGCACTGCACATCAGTACATTTATGATGCATGCAGGAGTAAAATCATGTACGGCTTTTAAAGTACACGCAACAAAAATATAAACACAACATTATAGTTTTCACTCTCATTTTTCATGAGTTCAAGTGAAGCGTCTAAAACTTTCTCTCTGCACATTAAAAGCTTGTTTCTCTAAAATTCTGAGTGTAAATGTGCTAAAAAAAAATCCAGGTGAGTAAGCACTCCTCCTTTCTGCAGATAATCATACAGGTGTGGTACATCAACATGCTGATTAAACAGCATGATCACTGCACAGGCGTGTGTTGGGCAGGTCACAATGAAAGGCCACTCTAAAATGTGCAGTTTAATCTTGGAAAAAGACATTTATTAAGCACTGACTCATGACTTCACATGAGTGTCATTTTTGGGGGGCAAAAGAAAGTTGGTTTGAGCACTATTATCCTCATGCAGTGTAAAACATCTCTGTCACAAAGGCAGCATTCAAAACCACCTTCGATACTTGCAGTACACACTGATTCAACCAAAATGCTGCATGTAGTATGCAAACTAAATACAATCTGCAGTATGCCAAAAATACCCGGATGTCGTTCTGATTCTGTAAAAACCTCCAGTCTACATCAGACCAGTCTGTCTCTCCTTCTGTGTGCCACAATGCAAAGCACACAGTTTGAAAACCAGTATGCAGTACACACAACATACTGCCTCCATCTGCATTATGTAGTTCTGAATACAGCCACAGAGTTGTTGATTGTGACCTGTGGAATGTTGGTCCACTCCTCTTCGTTGGCCGTGAGAAGCTGCTGATATTAGCAGGAACTGGAACACAGTGTAGCTGATTCAGAGCATCTCAAACATCCAGATGATACAGACTGCAGGGTGATACAGGCTGCAGGGTGATACAGACTGCGGGGTGATACAGACTGCGGGGTGATACAGACTGCGGGGTGATACAGGCTGCGGGGTGATACAGGCTGCAGGATAATAAAGACTGTAGGGTGATACAGTCTGTAGGGTGATACAGGCTGCAGGATGATACAGGCTGCAGGGTGATACAGGCTGCAGGGTCTGCAGAGTGACATAGACTGCAAGGTGATACAGACTGCGGGGTGATACAGACTGCGGGGTGATACAGGCTGCGGGGTGATACAGACTGCAGGGTGATACAGACTGCAGGATAATAAAGACTGTAGGGTGATACAGTCTGTAGGGTGATACAGGCTGCAGGATGATACAGGCTGCAGGGTGATACAGGCTGCAGGGTGATACAGGCTGCAGGGTAAAACAGTCTGCAGGGTGATACAGGCTGCAGGGTCTGCAGAGTGACATAGACTGCAGGGTGATACAGGCTGCAGGGTGATACAGGCTGCAGGATAATAAAGTCTGTAGGGTGATACAGGCTGCAGAGTGATACAGTCTGCAGGGTGATACAGTCTGCAGGATAATAAAGTCTGCAGGGTGATACAGGCTGCAGGGTGATACAGGCTGCAGGATAATAAGGTCTGTAGGGTGATACAGGCTGCAGGGTGATACAGGCTGCAGGATAATAAGGTCTGTAGGGTGATACAGGCTGCAGGGTGATACAGGCTGCAGGGTGATACAGTCTGCAGGATAATAAAGTCTGCAGGGTGATACAGGCTGCAGGGTGATACAGGCTGCAGGATAATAAGGTCTGTAGGGTGATACAGGCTGCAGGGTGATACAGGCTGCAGGATAATAAGGTCTGTAGGGTGATACAGTCTATAGGGTGATACAGGCTGCAGGGTGATACAGGATGCAAGGTGATACAGGATGCAGGGTGATAAAGTCTGTAGGGTGATACAGGCTGCAGGGTGATACAGTCTGCAGGATAATAAAGTCTGCAGGGTGATACAGGCTGCAGGGTGATACAGTCTGTAGGGTGATACAGGCTGCAGGATAATAAGGTCTGTAGGGTGATACAGGCTGCAGGGTGATACAGGCTGCAGGGTGATACAGGCTGTCTGCTGCAGGTCAGGCAACAACTGGGATGCTTCCAGCTTCCAGGAATTGTGTATAGATCCTGTCAGAGACGTACGAGTGAAAGCAGGCAAGAGCAGCGTTCTTAATAACCAACACAGTTTTCAAGGCCAGTTGTAAGAATATTCCGGTCAACCAGACATGTGGAGCCTTGATTAGAGCTGGGAACAGAATCCTGACTGATACTCATCAAAATATTACTGTTACTCATGTGTGAGATTAACAGAGGAAATTGACTTTTCTACAGTTTTAGATAAAAAGGTTCAAAGTTCCAGGTTGCTAAAATGATTTAAAACAAGATGATCAGGTGTAGGTTCCTTCAGGTGAGGTCAAACTGTTGCAAGGATGGGACAGAGACTGTTGGGTAACGATGGGTGGGAGAATTTAAGTGGGAGATTAAATCCGAATTCTAACATTAAGCATTCAGCACACCAGCCTTTTAGCACAGAGGACATCACCCCTAACTTCACAGTAAGAGATAAGAGAAGCAAGAACTGCTAAAGACAGAAAAAAACACATAAACATAGAGGAAAATAACTAATTAGAATAATAATAGTAGAAAAATATGAGTAGAAAAAAGTAAACTATACAAGAGCAATTAAAAAGAAAATTACGAGGCAAGCAGTACACATATAGTACACACCAGTGTAGTACTTAAACTCCTTAACAGTATATATTATCATATTGTATGTAGTAGTATAGCAGAGCAGTATAGCATAGAGTTTAAAATACCAGTACAACATAAATAAAATGATAAATAAAATGTAGTGAAATAGAATAAATATAGTAGAGTATGTTTTGCACATATTTTCTGATTAAAACATCTCAGTCTGAGTCTGGCAGGAAACCACCTGCAGTCCTTCTACCGCAGCTTTAAACAAAGTCTACACCGCCCTCTGCTGGTCAGGCTGCGGAACAACATGCAGGCTGAGAGCATCACACACAATGAACAAGGTCAGAGGTCATCAGAATCAACCGTCGGATTGACTCTCATGTTGATTTGATGTTGATTGTGTTTGTGTTCATTCATCAGTGGAGAGTCAGAAGCGTCAAATCACTTCTTCTCAGAGTCACAGCTCAGTCTAACATTAACACTCAGACATGATGTTTGTAGACTCAGCGTCACTTACATGTTCTGACGATCCTTTTCTCTGACGTCCACCGCGTTTGGATGTGAAAATCCACTGAGAAATCACAGAAAGATGCTCTTTACAGCTGCAGAACCCGCCTGAGAATCCTCGTGTTTTTAACTTTTCTCCAGTGTCACAGTGATGCAGAGCGAGCTGTCTGCACATTAATGAGCACAGAGCTAACACGAGCTTCTAAGAGGAGCTGCTAACACCAGCTGCTAACAGCTAATTCAGCAAACTGTTCATGGAGACGATTTGACTAAATGTAAAGCAACAGAGGCAAAAAAACAGGCCTCAAGTAGTTGGAGCTAACTGACTCCAGGGCAGCATTACACTTCCTGCTTAAAGTCCCAAAGCATTATGGGAACTGTAGTTAAAAAACGTTAGCGCATAATAGGACAGGAGTGACAATCCATTAATACTGATGTTGACAATCTGTCAATACTGATTGAATACACATAGAAAATAATATTTTTTTTTATATCACTCAGAACATCTCATCAACATGGTTCTTATGTGCTCACACACTCTCCTGTGTCCATTCATACGCAGATATTTAAAGTGTGTTGAAAACCTGTGGACATGGAGGGAAGACTGAATGAATTTAAGAATGAAATGTATATTTATTTACTGACCCCTGAAAATATGCTTAACTTCACTTTTACATGATAATATCAAACACAGGGAGTCACATGATAAGATAAAACTTTATTAATCCCACACAGGGGAAATTAAATTGTTACACACAGCAAACAGTAAAGGAGAGACATAGGAAGTCTGTGTAGAAATATACTTTGTCAGATAAATGCTACACGGTCGTTACAGTACGATCGCAGGAATTAAACACTGGCTGCAAACGATGCAACAGGAAACAAAAAGAGATCATTTGCAAAACGACAGAAGTGATGATTTGGTGAAGAGAGTAAACATTATATAAGATCCATCACACAGATTCTTCTCTCTTTACCTGGAGCTCAGGTGGATCTGAACGTCACACGTATGACATGAACGTCACATTCAGTGTCCATAAATGCACTTGCATATAGTTTATGTTCAGTCATGCAAAACACTTTGACACATACAAATGACAGTTTACAGACATGCAGGAAATCTCATTCCAGGTCCTTCGGAGATTATAAAGCACAGAACAGTGAGATTAATGACCACGAACTAACGTCTGGAGAAAAAATAAACTGCTGCTGAATCTTCGAGATGAAATATTAAGATTCTGTCTGCTTGGAACAAGCCCGAACAATATTTTCTGTAAAAATACACTTTAAAAACACTCATATAGTTCATCTTTATGGAGGGTTTAAAATGCCAAAATCAAAAATCAAAGAAAAGTGAAATATAATACATGGAGTTTTAATGGTTTTCCTTCTTATATATGCATTTACTGTGTAGCGATAAAATAAAAAAAAACATATGTTAAAAGGACAATTTTTACCTTTTTGCCTTTAATAACTGAATGATTTCAATTACAAGACCTGCCAACACAAAGACCTGTCAGTAGGTTCAGGTTCAGGAAGATGTACTCAGACGTACTCTGAAGTAAAAGTTACAATACAAGCGTAGAAATACTCACAAGTACAATATGTACAAGTACAAGTCATGCATTCAAAATGCTACTTCTGTTACATTATTGTTGTATAATGCATTAACATCACTTAGTGTTGCAGATGGTAGAGGTGGTGCTGTAATACATAACAGTATATCTGATGATTACATTACATTTTGTATTATTAATCTCAGTCTGCAAAGTAAAAACTGAAGATATTTATTAAATGAAGTAAAAAATATAAAATTTCTCAAAGGAAATCTATCGTTCTGCAAGATAAAAAGTAAGTACATGTACCTCATAATTGTATAAAGACTGTAAAAGCAACTATCCAATCACAGCGTGGGAACAATTATGACAGCAAATAATACAGAACATAAATGCATTTCACTTTATTTCTTTAACTTGCTTATTATACTATATTTTGTTTATTAAGGCATGTTATATCTTCCACAGATCTTTCATAGGTGATGGTGACTCTCCAACATGTCGGTACTTCAACGTTGCCATGGAGACCAGAATGGCCACACCTGTGAGTTCACACCCGACATCACTTTGCTGAGGTGAATTTAGACAGTGTGAAAAGTGTTGGGATAATATTTCTGTAAACCAGTAAAGTGATTTTATTAAGAAATATACAAACCAAGTCTAAGTTAAAGACAGTGGTGGAGGAAGTATTCAGATCATGTAATTTACTAAAAGTATTAATACCACACTGTAGGAATACTCTGCTATACGTTAAAGAACTGCATTGAAAATTTTACGTAAAAGTATACCAGTATAATCAGTAAATGTACTTGAAGTATTAAAGTAAAAGTATTGAGTGCAGTAAAATCTCTCTGTGACTGTTCTACTGTTCTGTCTGATCTCATTAGATTATTGTGACTCAGTCGTTCACCTCAAAGCAGGATGTTACTGATTTTACTAGACTGCAACTAATGATTTTTATCATTCTGGATCAATCTGCAGGTTTCTCAGGCGCTGGAAATCTCCGTCCAGACTTACAGGTGTGTTTACCTGTTGAGTTGTTGAAACTGACCTTCATGCATAAAAACAGTGAAATGTCCCTCAAAATAACATGAAAGTAAATGAAGTCAGTAACATTTAGTTTTCCAGACTGAACTCATGTTGATGCTGTTTTCACTGAGCACATGAAGGTTAAGCTAACATGCTAATCTGATGTGTGTTTCATATGAGGTATTTATACACACTGTGTGTAAATACTGTCAAACATGGAGCAACAACGGCAGCACGAACATGCAACTGAGTGTTTGAGGCAACATCAGACACGACGATACATCCAGTTCAACGACTCCATGCAGCAGTAACACACCTTCACACATGCACACTCTGACTAACACGGACACACACACACACACACACGTACATTATTATGTGTTTGTGTTCGTCCTGCGTGAGGAGCGTCGTTACACGAATGGAAGTGATTAAAAAACAAGATGGAGATTTTCTTTACAAGGTTTAGAAAATAAATCTTTGCACAGTAACAAAACAGAAACAACTCAACAGAATAATCAGAATATACAAGAAATATATAAATAAGATACTTTACAGTGTTTACAGATCAAATGTTGACGGGAGAGGCGACGGACGGCGGCGAGCCAGCTGCTAACTCAGGTTTGTCCGCCTGCGTTTGTTGGGACTTTGTCCGGGGTCGACCTTCAGCTCACGATACTGCATCTGTCTCACACACACACACACATTGCACAGTTAGAGGCTGCAGATCCACCACTTCGCTCCAGTCCAGGATCCTGATTCAGCTGCATCCTGAACCCGCTTTCAGCTAATATCATCATCTCAAGACCCTCAGGCTGCGTTCCAGATAATCACAAACATGCATGATCCCCTCCAGACATGACAAGACTCGGATTAATTAATGTTGGATTAATAATCTGCTTAACCAGTTTAAACATGTAGATTTTACCGGCTGTTGCACTGTTTTTGTGTCTTTGGCCGAACAAACATGTCTGACGTGCTGCTGCTCGTACGCTCATTTTAAATCTGCTTGTTTATGTAATGTTCTGTGTGCGTGTTGCAGATGAGAATTAGCTTTAAGATGCAACATTGGTGTTTAATGAACCGTACAATTGAAATATACGTAAATAAAACATAAATAAAGCCCTCAGATAAAAGGGAAAGTTCCTCTTGTGGAAAACTGAGCTATGAAGGAAACGTCTTCATTCATTCCTGCACAGATCTTCCACATCAGTGGTCCCCAACCTTTTCTGTACCATGGTCCAGTTTAATGTCTGACAATATTTTCACGGCCCAGTCTAAAGGTGTAGCAGATAAAAACAAAATAAAATGATAACATCGGCATGAAAAACTGTGCTATTTTCTCTTTAATAATAATAATAACAATAATAATGAACGTAAATCCACTTTTTAATCATGTCAAGAGGACCTGGCTGCAGACTGGCACTGTCAGGCACCTCCACGACAAAACAATGGAAATTATTTTTTCTTTCTGTGCGGCCCAGTACCAAATGACCCACGGCCCACTAGCTGGCCGCGGCCCACGGGTTGGGGATCAATGTTCCACATGTTCAACATCTGGACTACGTCCTCCACACACTCCACACATTACACATGTGGATGAGCTACTCACCACCTGGACATCAGACGGCACTCTGGAGAGGAAGTCCAGAAGCTCATTATTGTCGATCATGTACGGATCCCGAAGCTTCTTGGTAAATTTATTCACACCTGCAGGAAAACAGGAGTCAGCTTAGAGCAAATATCCTCTGCGTTGGTGTGAATACCTGCAGGAACAACAGCTGGACTCACCCCACGCCAGCACAAGGTATCGGAGAGGTATGAGGTAGAGCAGCACTGTGGCCGAACATAAGGCAGTGATCGCCAACCAGCTGAGAAAAGGCACTGTCCAGTTAACGGTGCTGAGGAGGAAGAAGAGCACGACAGATAAGCACGAGACGCACAATCATGGAGGGAAACGACAGTCTTTACTGGATGCAGGAGGTGGGATCGGATCTGATCTGGATCTGGATCTGAAGTCGGTGTAAACACAACCTTAACAATGTGTGAGCAGGCGAGAAGCTGAAAGAGAGACGCCTCTAGTTAGTGATTATTATTATTATTATCTATCATTTATCTGGTCACTGACGGGCCTACATGCTGGTACTGCAACACATCAGGACAAACTGAAATGATGTTTTTTATACAAATGAAGGAAAAAGTTCACGTGTTCCCATTGAGGAGACATATAATTAAGAATTTGTGGTAGAAAGTGTTTCACAAGTTTATAAAGTTTCTATTAAGTCAACAACACACAAAATATAATGATTTGTAAAGGGAGTCTGGGGCTGATTTGCCACCACCTCAAATTACTCTCTCTCTCACACACACACACACACACACACACACACAGAGCAGCTGAAGGCTACCCAGATAAAACACAAGAGTAAATCCAGCTCAAACTGTCCATGAGGACACACTAATCAGCTGTGGTGATACACACTTCTTTATCCTCTCTCCATGTGACGCCACCTCGTCCAGAGCGTTCTGCACGCTGATGAACACGTCCTGGATGGCGTACAGTTTGTCCATGAAGCCTTTGTGCTCCGACTCCTGACAGGGAAAGATCAGAGTTGTAGTACATTTACTGCATTATTCTGGCCAGTGTTCCACATGAACGTACAGACGTCTCATGGCGACTCTACCTTGTCATCTTTGTCCTCTTCTTCATCTTCCCATTCAAACATGGCCTCCATGGACTGCAGCAGAAAAGGAATCAGTGAACATGTGACTGATGGAGGGACAGATGAGAACGAATCAGCGCTCCTCGTTTGCTCACCGTGTCCGCTGTTTCCCTGCTCGAGGAGAAGAAGTAGTTCCAGACCAGCAGCAGCAGCAGAGCCAGCGGCAACATGTAGAGCTCGAAGTTCCAGACCACCACCACGAACAGCTGGAGACCACAATCAGGACAATGTCACGCCGGGAGCCCCTCGTTTGTGAAGTATTCTCATTTTTGATACTTTCACTACTTTCGTGTACTTAAAGTATCAGCAGTAAAAGTACTGACTGTGCAGTAAAATGTCTCCTGTGACTGATCTCTGATTCTATGTGACATTGTGACACGTCTTTAATGTAAAAGCTTAATCTGTAAAGTAACTGCAGCATAAAATGGAAGTCAAAGTACTTGAGTAAATGTACTTAGTTACTTTCCACCACTGCAGTTACACTGTCCTGTCCTGTGTGTGTTCCATACCACGAAGGAGATGATGCTCCTCTGTGCAGACTCCCATTCAAAGCAGCTGTTGATGTACGTCCCGTAGCTAATCAGGACCATGATGCACCTCTTCACACGGTTGAAGTTCTGCTGGAGCAACTGAAACACAAAGTACACATTCTGCTACTTTTACAGTGTTATAAACCAGATGTCATGAGTTTTAAAGTGTTATATTAAGGAATATTTCAGATAGAAGTCAGACACATTGTTGGTTTTCCTTCAGTCTATCTGCTCGTCAGTCGTCTGCACTGACCTGTATGAAAAGCGCTGAACAAATAAAGCAAGAACACAGTAAAACAGAATCTGTCTCATTTGTACGATACAAGATACACAAAAACATACATGTTTGGAGACTTTTGGTTCTTCCTCCATGTATTTCTGCTCTGCAGGGACGCCTGTCCTCAAAGCAGCTTTAACCTGAGGAGAAAATGACCACAGCGACACCACGGTGTTAAAATACTCTGTTACAAGTACAAGTTCTGCATTCAAAATCCTTTGTGCAGTAAAAGTACAGCAGTATTCTCAGCTTTATGCAGTAAAAATACAGTAGTATTCTCAGCTTTATGCAGTAAAAGTACAGTAGTATTCTCAGCTTTATGCAGTAAAAGTACAGTAGTATTCTCAGCTTTATGCAGTAAAAATACAGTAGTATTCTCAGCTTTATGCAGTAAAAGTACAGTAGTATTCTCAGCTTTATGCAGTAAAATTGCAGTAGTATTCTCAGCTTTATGCAGTAAAAGTACAATAGTATTCTCAGCTTTATGCAGTAAAAGTGCAGTAGTATTCTCAGCTTTATGCAGTAAAATTACAATAGTATTCTCAGCTTTATGCAGTAAAAATACAGTAGTATTCTCAGCTTTATGCAGTAAAAGTACAATAGTATTCTCAGCTTTATGCAGTAAAAGTGCAGTAGTATTCTCAGCTTTATGCAGTAAAAGTACAGCAGTATTCTCAGCTTTATGCAGTAAAAGTACAGCAGTATTCTCAGCTTTATGCAGTAAAAGTACAGTAGTGTAATCAGCATCTGCTGCTGCAGGTGGAGCTACTTTCAACTACGTCATATACAGTTAGCTGGTTTAGTCCAGTGGTGCCCAACCTCGGGGTCAGGCCCTCCAAAGGGACAGCAGATGATTCTGAGGAGTTGTCAGATGATCAATGGGAGCAGAAGAAGAAAGAGAGTTCTGATGTTTTCATTTTCTGGACTTTTCTCTAATTGCTGCTTTTTTATTGGATAATTTTACCTCTTTGGACTAAAAACGATTATTTAAATTGAAACCATGTGAGAAGTTTAAAAGGAAAATGTCTCTTTGGTGAAACTGAAGCTCAGAGACGCTGAATCCAGATGAGGAGACACAGCTGGACATGAGCAGTGTCTCCTGTTATATTTGATTTCAGTATTTTTAAAGTGATAAAAACAAAAAATATTCGGACTTGTTGTCGTAAAGATGTCAAAAAGTCATTTCCTGACAGATGTGCAACTAACATTCTAGAATTAAACACCGCAGACGTACGTGGTTTGATACGTCTGTGAAGACAAAATCTGAGACTGATCAAAGTAGTGGAGTAAAAAGTACTGGATTACTTCGTCTCCATCAGCGTCTCTCAGCTCAGACTGACACTCACAGTGTTGTAGATGACATCGATCTCCAGGTAGATGACACCTTTGGTCGGACCGGTCAGCTCCTTATTTTTCAACACGTAGCTCTTCTGCTCGCCGTTACGGATCTGCCAGAAAAAGAACAGGTTGGACTCATTCGCGTCAAGCTTCTCAAGACTTCTGGGAGCCTAAATGTGAGCTTTAAGCCAGCATCAGCGTCTCTTCAAACAGCTTCAATGTTGCACGCACGTATAATAAGGGGATGGCCACCCTCCCCAGGAAGTCAGCACTCCTGTCTCTGTCCTCATCGAACACCGTCACCTCCAGCACAGAGTGGATGTCTTTCACGTTACTGAGGTAAGAGAACACAAGAAGAAGAAACATCAACATTACTGATGAGCATAAAGTTTTATTACATGCTAGATTACAGCTAATCAGAGATATTCACTGTTTTCATTTAAAGCTATTTTTGTGAATCCATCTGTCATTTAAGGTAGTATTGTAAACATTTTTAAAGGAAGGTTCCTCATTCTTAATTAATAACCTCTAGAGAACTTAATTAATATTGATTTTAGTCGATAAACCCCGACGGCCTAAATGTTGCTTCCAAAGTCTTTTCATGTTAGCGATGAAAGTTCCCACAAACACACATTTAGGATCCTACGTATGTGAGATGTGGACTGACGGTGACTCACAAGGTGAAGACTTTGTTCCACTCTGGATTCAGGTTTTTGTAAACCGTGTGTGTCTGCAGTCTGTCGTTATTCAGCTCCAGCACACAGAATGGATCGCTCTTACCTGGAAAACAGGTGCACTTACATTGATCTCATCGATCACAGCAAATATACAGTACAGTACAGGTGTACAAAGTACAGTACAGGTGTATGAAGTACAGTACAGGTGTATGAAGTACAGTACAGGTGTTTAAAGTACAGTACAGGTGTCTGATGTACTGTACAGGCGTATAAAGTACAGTACAGGGGTCTGAAGTACAGTACAGGTGTTTGGAGTACAGTACTGGTGCATACAGTACAGGTGTCTGAAGTACTCTACAGGTGTACAAATACAGTACAGGTGTTCAAAGTACAGTACAGGTGTATGAAGTACAGTACAGGTGTTTAAAGTACAGTACAGGTGTCTGATGTACTGTACAGGCGTATAAAGTACAGTACAGGGGTCTGAAGTACAGTACAGGTGTTTGAAGTACAGTACAGGTGTTTGAAGTACAGTACAGGTATATAAAGTACAGTACAGATGTTTGAAGTACAGTACAAATGTATGGAGTACAGTACAGGTGTATACAGTACAGTACAGTACAGGTGTATGAAGTACTGTACAGGTGTTTGAAGTATAGTACAGATGTATAAAGTACAGTATAAGCATATGAAGTACATTACAGGTGTATGAAGTGCAGTATACAATTATAAAGTCTGTAAAGTAACTTGCAATAACTTGGTAGTAGTTAACAAATATATGTAGTGGAGCAAAAAGTATAATATTTGCCTCCATAATGCAGTAGAGTAGAAGTATAAAGGAGCAGAAAATGGAAAAACTCAGGCAAAGTAGAAGTACCTTGAATTTGATTTGTACTTAAGTACAGACATGAGTAAATGATGAGGACATTAGGCAGATTTCTGATTACCGTTTACGTCTGCAGCCATGAGTCCTTCTGCTCTCATCACCTTCACCTGCACGATGCCCACATCTCTGAGGTTAGAGAAGGACTTCCACACGCCCTGCAGACGGAAGGAAGACACACAAACACAGGCGTGTTGTTCATCCTGCAGAGTTTTACTCTGATGGTGGTTTTTCATGTGACGAACTCTTTCCACTGCTTTGTGCTTCCCTGTGCTTCTCCTCCTGGCTGCCATCCTGAAACCTCTTTGATCAGCTGGAAAATAAGCTGAAAACAGGCTGTTTTTCTGAGATACGAGGTTCTCACATGACAGCCATGCTGCAATCCACAAACATCAGATATGATAGAAAATTTTACTGCTACATCAGTACTTTTAGTTTGTAAGTACACACTGCTGATCATGTCATGGTATCTCCTGCGTTATGTTGAAAGAGTTTCTCCTCATGTGTCCCGCTCTGTTTTACTTCCTGTCTTTGTCTTCCTGCTGTTGTGATTGTACATTAGTCTTCAGCTTGTAGTGGAGTGTTTTCACAGTGTGGTATTAGTACTGTAACTTCAGTAAAGTATCTGAACACTTCGTCCACCACCGTTAGCATTAGGAGTTCTGCTCACGTATCGTTTGAGTATCTCCCTGCGCTCCTGCGGGTCGTCCAGCGGAGTGACGGACAGGTCGGCGATGGAGACGTGAGCGGAGGCCGTCAGCGTGACCAGCAGCACCACGGAGCCCCGCGACTCCTCCAGCGGCAGCTCCAGGTGATGAGTGTGCTCCTTCGCCAGAGAGGAGAGATCCAGCTGGCAGCTGGGCGACAAACACAGCACACGCTCAGCTCAGGTGCCACACCTGTGCAGCGGCGGACTGAAACTGAGTACATTTAGCAGGAAGTAAAAATGTGAGGTACTTGTACTTCATCATCTTCTTCTCATGCTACTTCATACTTCAACTACATCTCAAAGGGAAATACAGCACTTTTTACTCCACTATTTTATTCTAACAGCTTTAGTTACTAATTCATTTAATAATTTGAAGTTAATTGGCAACTACTTTGATAATCCTTAAATTAATTTTTCATGCAAAAACATTCCTGACGCAAATCAACAACCACAGACTAAATACTGGAAGCAAGAGTCGGTAGAACACACACAAGTCAAAGCGATCCTGCACCTGTTGAAGACAGTTTCAAACTTCATTAACCAAGTTTCATCTACAGTCCCTTGAGGTTCACTCAAAGGGAAAACCACGTCAGCACGACATATGTGGGTGTAGGAGTATGAAAATGATGTGAATCGTGTGGCCTTCAGTGACCAGATTTTAACCCAACTGAACATCTGTGTTCACAGCGTTCTCCACCGCCATCTTCTAAACACCGAATGAGAGGATGTGTTTGTTCATCCCTCCAGTAGAGTTCAGAGACTGAAGCTGGAGGCTCGTGATGGAGCGACACCTGAATAACACTCACTTTCACTTCATACAGCTGCACCGCGTAACATGAATCATTTATCATTATTTAACAGGTTTACAGAATCTAAAGAGGGTTCCAGAGGTTCTTTGAGAAGTTATAGTCTCCATTGAGGAGGTGCTTCAGGTCTTTATATGTTCTATGGGTCCTTCAGGAGGTTTACTGGTCACTGAAAAGGTTCTAGAGGTCCCTCAGAATGCTCGATGAGGCCTTTAGTCATTGAGCATGTTCTACAGCTCATTTAGAGGACACTGAGATTATATGGGCCCTTTAGAAAGTCCTAGAGGTCATTAAGGATGTCCTACACTTCCTTTGGGGGGGTTCTAGCCACGCCAGCTCAGACACCATACACCATTGACACCCCCAACACCTCTCACACCCCTTGCCACTGACCCCCCCCCCCCCCCCCACCAGCACTCAGGATCTGTGGACAGGATGTGTGTCACCTCTTCAAAAGACAGAGGATCAGGAAGGCGTCTGGTCCAGATGGTGTGTCCCCCTCCTGTCTGAAAGTCTGTCCCAATCAGCTGACACCCACCCACACAGATTTCAACAAATCACTGGAGCTGTGTGAAGTTCCCTCACGCTTCAAATGCTCGATAACAACTCCGGAGCCAGAAAAATCCCCCATCTCAGCATTAAATGACCGCAGACCCGTCGCCCCGACAGCCGAGGTCATGAAATCCTTTGAGAGACTTCTGTCGACTCAGCTGAAAACATCGACCAGGCAACGGGTCGGTGGAGGATGCAGTCAGTGGGACTGAACTACATCCTGCAACACTTCCACCACCTATGCAAGGATCCTGTTTGTGGACTTCAGCTCTGCGCTCAACACCATCATCCCACGAAATCCTCCACTCTGAGCTCACCTGGCTCACTGTGCCAGCCTCCACCTGTCTGTGGATAACAAACTTCCTGACAGACAGGAAGCAGCAGGTGAAGACCAGCACCTGGACCATCAGGCCTGGAGCCCCTCAGGGATGTGTGCTCTCCACCCTGCTCTTCTCCCTCGACACCAGCGACTGCACCTGAGGACACCTGTCTAATAAAGTCTGTCATCAGCCTCATCTGAGACGGTGACGAGTCTGCACACAGACGGGGGGTCGAGCAGGTGGTCGTCTGGTGCTGTCAGACCAGCCTGGACCGTCCTGGTATGTGCACACATGCTCAGCCAATAAAGCTGATTCTGATTCTAGGGGTCATTGAGGGAGACACCTTACAAACACACTGTATGATGGGTTTTCCTTTCATTTGTACAAATAAATGCTCTCGGAGGTCTCGTTATTCTACAAATGAAAGACACAAACACAGAAAAGACAGACTGACCGTCCAATGAAGTCGTCTCTCCTGCCGGTGTCTCTGTCCCACACTGTGATCTCCAACACTCCTCCCGTCTCTTCATACAGATGAAGGTCAAACTGCTCCCTCCACTGCGGACTCAGGGTCTTTGGCACCGTCTGCACGCACATGAATTATTGCAAACGTGGTCTCAATTTAAAGTCTCTCTCGAGTAAACTGATCAGAGACTGAACTGAGGTCAGTGCCGGCACACCTTGCTCCTGTACTTCTGGTGTCCCAGTCTGAACTTGACGTAGGGGTCGCTCAGGCCGTTGGGGTCCATGGGAATCAGGTTCCGGCCTTCGATGAGCGCGATGCTGACGATTCCTCTCCACAGCTGGGCTTTCCTGTGCAGCTCTGAGAGACGCACTGACTGCTGCTGCTGGTCCACACACAGACACAAACCCTCAATATTATTTTCCTCATGTCAGGAAGACGAAGCGCAGCACGCTGAGCCTCGCTCTGCATGTGTCAGCGTGATCTGAATGGTGGTGATTCGACTTGAGCCTGCAGTTCCCTGCTTTTTTAATGTAATTGAACGGCTCCTTATTTATTTCTATAAACGTATTTATATAAATGTCTGTATACAGTTTCTAATAGCTAAATAAGGGAGAATAAAGGAGTTTTACTCTGACTGATTAGTAAACTCTGTAAAATTTGAGCTCTGGTTTTGGCCTTTAATGTGCTTTAAGAGGGATTTCTGCAGGATTTCCTTTTAAGATTTAAATATGTTTGCTGTGGTTCTCAGCTTGAACTCAGCTCCTGCAGCTGCAGTAAAATGACGGTAACCATAGCGCTGAGCCAGCCAGTCACATAAGTCCAGTTTAAGATCAACAGTCCACCAATTATATGATAGTTGATCATGATTCTGACTCTCAGCACGGTGCAATAAGTGTGAACTGTTCTATAAACACTGAGGTTGGTGATAACCAACCAACAAAGTGTGTTTCTCAACACTCTCTGACTTCCTGTCTGTGGTTCTCAGCTGCAAGCTCATTGGTTCATGCTGAAGATGTGAAACACCTCACAAATGTATAGTTTCACTTCTAAAAAGGTTCAGTAATTCACTAAAACGCTGCTCAGTGTAGTTCTTATCGAACAAACGCGAGGAAATAGTGTGTCTGTTGGGAACTATTTTCAGCGGTGATTAATCCACATTTGCTGGTTGGTAGCAGGTTTTGAGACACACGTATTTGTTAATAAGCTACATTCAATGTTGACTTTGGTCTCTTCATCGACAGTATGAGAATGATATAATATCAGAAAACTTTTCCTTTGAGATAATGCTAGCTGGATCATTTTGGCCTGATAGCATATAGCATCATGTTAGCCTGCATGGACGCAGTTTGAAGAAAAGAGCGCAACCAGTGGATGGAAATGACAGATGCCTCAACACATGGTGACAATCAACATTTGAGGAGCTCAGCACGCAACACGTTTGACGTCTGCTTGAATAATTCGCCATAAAACATCAACTCAGGACAAAAATAAGAGCCTGACGCTGAAATGAGCAAACAAAACAGCGGTGAACAGGGACAGAAAGGTGATTAGCATGACAGCTAATGGAAAGCTGTGAGAGCACACATACGATGATGGTGATGATGATGATGATGATGGTGATGATGATTTACCTTAGTGGATCGTTTCCAGGACCTCCTGAGCAGCATAGTCTGAATATACATTAAAATACATTAATTCAATAGAGGAGGGCTTCAACAAACCTTAAATACGAAATGAAAAGCACAGCCAGAGCACTGCAGCCTTCTTTACGCCACTAGGGGGGGCTACAGGAACAGGTTCATTTCTAACTACAAGCAGCTAAAGTAGG
The DNA here is from genome assembly GCF_017976325.1 of Chelmon rostratus. NCBI lineage: Eukaryota > Metazoa > Chordata > Actinopteri > Chaetodontiformes > Chaetodontidae > Chelmon > Chelmon rostratus. Next base: position 20,967,718 of record NC_055676.1, on the reverse strand, counting down.
TGATGAAGAGGAGGTGAACGCCTCATGTCCAAGTTTTATTAACCTCCATCAGTAAAGCGACTGAAAATAGATTCTAAGAGTGAAAAATATTCTCTGAATGTTCGCTATCACAGCCAACCACAGCGAGCTCTCCGTTTTCTTCCTGATTCTCTCTTTCTCTTCATCATTAACCTCTGAGTCTTCCTCTCTGACTGAAGCTGCGGCACAGACGAACACTTGGCCTATAATTAATTTATATACTGAATAAAACATGGAGCAGACAGGATGTGGTTCACATCTCTCTGCTGCGGATGCATTTAGAGACGCGGCTCTGATCTTCGATCAGTGATCGCAGATAAATGAAACACGATTGAAACTGATTACAATCAATCTAAGAACTGAACACAGCATGAAGGCAGCTTCATCACAAACTGAAGGACTTTAATTGAACACCAGTGGAATTAAAAACAGGAATATTTTACTTTCTATACATCTGAATTTATATAATTTATACTTAATTCTAAAGCTGCATTAATTTATTTTTTTCCACTGGGGGGCAGCATTACAAGATGTAAACACAAACCAGACTTATTATCACTTCATAAAGTTGACATGTGATTAGCAAACAGCTGCTTATTTACACAACAAGCAGACATGGAGCACCATTACCATTTATTTAGAGTGTCCAATATTCACTCATTGATCATTCATTGATCTCTGTTTATGGTCCACAGAGCTGAGGTGGGTTTGAGTGACTCCTCTCAGTCCTTTGATCCATTCAGACACATTACAGTGTCCAGTATTCAAAAAGCTGCATTCAAGTTGCCCAAATTCAACGAGTCAGATCTAAATATTCAAGAGAGAGAAGCTGAAGCCAAAAAACAACTGAAGCTAAAACCTTAAAGATAACAACAACAACTAAAGACCCACTGAAACACAATATTAAAGGTTTTAGAAATAAATTGAAAGTACAAAAATCATATCACTGACGCCAAAGTAGAAGGTGAAGTAGGAAAGAGCCTATCAGGAGGGAGAAGCTACAGGAAGTGAATCACCTCTACACTCACTTTATTCACATACGGCTTCCACCGATACGCCTTAACCTCGCTCTGCTGCAGGGAACACAAACGCAGCACAAAGACTCAGCGCTGAAAACACACCGGCAATCCTCACAGTGGCATGAAAGAGTGTGTGTGCGTGTGTGTGTGTGTATTTTTAGAATCAGTAGTGGTGAAAGTGTTAGTGGGTTAATGGATTAGTGAGGTAATTATCAACCTTTGAAACCCTGTTTCTTAAGTGATGCAACAATTTAATAACTAATGAAAAAGAGAAATTAAGCAATGATCATTGGTTGCATTACATTCCAGCCTGCAGCATGTTTTGACAGCAATAACTCACTTTTACTCAACGTAACGTAGACGTTGTCTTTGTAGCATTTTTTCAAGATACTCAGTCGACACCAGTAAACTAAACCAAACTACTCTGAACTGAGACCCGTCGGCAGCGTTCATACGTACAGTAGAGTCTCGGCGCTCCTCTATAGGACTGTCTTTAGGTGTCAGGGTGACAGCCAGCTCCAGGCTGCCCAGGTCCTGGTCAGGGTGGTGAGGGTCCTTCAGCACCAGCGTTACAGGTATCGTCCTGTCACACACAGGCAGCACAGATGCAAATACTGTTGGTGCTAGGTAGGTTATATGAGCTACAGAATACAGCACAAGAATGACTGAGAGCTAATGAGGACGAAGAGGCTCTGCAATCAACGAGCTTCGGCGATCAGTGTGATATTTTGCCAGCACAGTAACATCATCAGGATATTATCTAATGTCTGGTATATTCTGATAACGCAGGGAGTTCATACATGGAAGGCCTTCAAAGTTTATGATCTGTACAAATTTCAACATCTTCTATTCTTCGTCAGTTTGGATACAGACAAACTGTTGGCATGAATATCATCAGACCGACAAACCTCTGCTGCTCCAGAGACTCCAGGTAAAGGTACGCAGAGCCCATGAAGTCATCTTGAAGGCCAAAGTCATAGTCGAACACCTGCAACAAAAACAAAATAAACTAATGTCCACTGACTCTTACGTTCATGAAGAATTCATGTGGAAAAGCTTCGCGCTTTGTGTCTTTACCTTCACATACAAAGGTTCGCTCAGACAATCCATTATTAGAGTCGTTTTCTCATCCCACACTGGGTTCAGGTTTTTGTGGATGGTTTTGCTTCTGAACACCTCTTTACCAGCGAGCTTGAACTTGACATAGGGATCACTGCTGCCTACAAAACAAATGAAGCCGTCACAGATCCATAAAATCAGGAACAGAAAAGATGAAGGGTGAAAAGGCGAGACATGACTCTACCTCCTCTGTCTCGGACGGCCAGATTGTGTCCTCTCTTCAGCTCAATCTCCAGCTTGTACATCCCTGAGCTGTGGACGGCTCTCTCAGGGGTGACCCCCGAGGAGCATGGAGCACCCACACCCTGTCAGGAGAAACGCATGCATTAACTACAAACTGCACCAATTCAACTCCATCACCACACAAGCCACAGCGAACTCACCGACATATTCAAGAGAAATAAAAGCCGCTATAACCCGCCGCCGAAACGCAGCCTTCACTTCCTCAGGCGTATCTGCGCCCACGCTGCCTAACTGAAGTGTCTAATTCAACGCAGTGACTTGTCCCGGGGGTAACCACTAACAGGAAATTACACGAGAGTAGCTTCCTCCCTTTCGACCAGACTGCTGTTGATCTGATATTGTTTCCATTCTTGTATAAACTTCACCACCACTGCAGCAGCATCACCTCTGCTGAGTCTGTGCAGGAACTCAACACACAAATGGATAGACTGTAGTACATTAGAGCCAAACACCGCTTCTCTGCCAAAAAGAACTACAAAGAAATGGAAAGCAATCACAAAGAGACACAAAATGACAACAAGGAGATGCAAAATTACCACAAAGAGACATAAAACAAGCACAAAGAGATGCAAAACGACAACAGAGAGACAGAGAACGACCACAAAGAGACGTAAAGCAACCACAAAGAGACGCAAAACGACCACAGAGAGATGGAAAATGACCACAAAGAGACGCAAAACGACCACAGAGAGATGGAAAATGACCACAAAGAGACGCAAAACGACAACAGAGAGACAGAGAATGACCACAAAGAGACGCAAAATGTCCACAGAGAGACAGAAAATGACCACAAAGAGATGGAAAATGACCACAGAGAGACAGAAAATGACCACAAAGAGACATAAAACAACCACAAAGAGACGCAAAACGACCACAGAGAGATGGAAAATGACCACAAAGAGACGCAAAACGACAACAGAGAGACAGAGAATGACCACAAAGAGACATAAAACAACCACAAAGAGACGCAAAACAACAACAGAGAGACAGAGAATGACCACAAAGAGATGCAAAATGTCCACAGAGAGACTGAAAACCACCACAAAGAGATGGAAAATGACCACAGAGAGACAGAAAATGACCACAAAGAGACGCAAAATGTCCACAGAGAGACAGAAAACCACCACAAAGAGATGGAAAATGACCAGAGAGAGATGCAAAACAACCGCAGAGAGACAGAAAATGACCACAGAGAGACACAAAACGACCACAAAGAGAAGCAAAATGTCCGGAGAGACAGAAAACGACCACAAAGAGATGGAAAATGACCACAGAGAGACAGAAAACGACCACAAAGAGATGGAAAATGACCACAGAGAGACAGAAAACGACCACAAAGAGACGCAAAACGTCAGCAGAGAGACAGAAAACGACCATGTTTGTTGCAGGTTTGCAGTGTGCTGAATTGTAACAGTCATCTTTATCGTCAGCTGTTGGAATGACTTCCACACACGTTTAGAACAGTGATCCAATGAAAACGTGCTCCTGCAACAGTGTTAATCAAACATTCCTCTGACCACACATCATGTTTAATGCACGAGCACTGCTCTGCTGGGGATTCTGCATCCTGTCAACACGCACACACCCACTTACTGAGATGCTCTGATCAATACTTGCATAATGTGATAATACATGAGTGGCGCACTTATATACTGTGGGATCTGAAGCGAGGCCTCTGGGTCAGCGTCTGGGTCAAACAGCTGCTGACTCTCACAGCATTATTATCAAATGTTTTTCTTTAAAGCAGAGAAATCAAAGGATCCTGGATCAATGGGCGATCAATCATACTCACTTTTGTTTCCGTTCTCGTACCTTCATCGGGTTATTTATATATATGTTTATGATGAGCTTTCCCTGATGAAGGTCTGAGAACGAACACGCCATCACTGCTACTTCCTCTCAACAACTGATGCTGCGAGATAAAACAAACCATAGTCATTTAGTATGTGTTAATATGCAGAAGCCACCAGACAAAAACACCAGAGGAAAATACGAACGAGACAAATAACCATAAATTATCTGACTGTTTGGTTTTTCTTGTTTCAATAAAAATCCGGTTTGGAAGCTGAAAGCGAGACTAAATTAACTCTCGAGTCTGAGAAAGTTTTCTCTCTCTGTCACCTCCGCCAGCAGCTAATAAAAATCCAAACTACATTTAGTCCAGCAGCTTTAGTCAAAATCAGAATAACATAATCTGCCGAGTGCAAGAATTTAAGATGCCGGCTCCGATGACAGAACACACTATCAGCCTGTCTCCAGCTGGCTGACACAACCACGAATCAGTTACACACATTATGAAACAAAGACTCGCTTCCTGAGGCTGAAAACTGTCGACGAGTGCCAAGTTCTGCTCCGGCATTTTGCTAAAGCGGAAACTCAGCGGGCGGTAACTGAAAACAGGGTAATAAAAGTGAGACCCTCCTGTATAAAAGCCTGATTCTGAAAGAGCTGGAACGCTGCATGAAACATAAATAAAACAGAATGTGATCACCTGCTGATCATTTCTGACATAAACTCAACTGAAAACAGCACAAAAACAATATATTTAACGTTTGAGCTCATCAGCTTCATTGATTTTTGTAAATATCTGCTGATTCTGAATCTGATGCAGCAACACATTTCAAACCAGTTGGGACAGGAGCAACGACAGACTGGGAAAGATGTGGAACTCTCCAAAAACACCTGTTTGGATCATTCCACAGGTAAACAGGTTGATTGGTAACAGGTGATAGCATCATGATTGAAAGGCTCAGTGGTTCACAGCGAGGATGGAGCGAGGGTCACCACTTTGTCAACACGTGATTGGATAAAGGAGATTAAAACCTGGACGCGGGAACACGTCAGGTAACTGATGTCAGGAAACACAGCTTGACTGGAAATGATTCATTCTGTTTTAGAGTCGGGGTTGCAGCACGAGGAAGCCGAGTGATTCTGGCTCTGCGGAGGTTGTGTTGTAGGTGGAGGGCTGTTGAAATGTTACGTGGTCTCAGGTGGGGTAAGTCCAGTTCAGACACGGTGATGTTGAATAAGGAGATAATGTCGACCAACAGGCTGCTGGTATTAGAGGACGGGATGAGATGTTCCAGGTCATCTTTACGTAACTAAAAACGCTGACTATCATCATCTAATGAAGCTGCTGCGGCTAATGTTAGCAGCCAGATGTCTCCACATCCAGACTTTACTGTAGAACTTTAAAGGTGCACTAATCAATATGTTTATATGGATCACATGCCTCAGTTTTGTTTTTTTATTTCCAGTTTATGTTGAAAGTTGTCCTCATGTTTTATTTTTTACTTTACTTCCTGTGTTTTCCCGTCTTCCTAATTAATTTGTTTCACCTGTCCCTCATTAGTGCCCCCCCCCACACACGTGTAGTAAAGCCTGTGTTTTCCTTCAGACCGACATTGCGTGCTAAGTGTTCTAGTATTTCCAGTTTCCAGTGTTTTGGGACAGTTGCCTGGATTTTCTCTGGCTCTTGCTTGTTTTTGGGCTGTTTGCCGACTTCACCGCTCCTGTAAGCCTTTTGTTGTTGCCTCTTCTGTTTAGAAAACTGACTGACTTTGTCCTTGACTTCCCTGAATGCACAATCATGACAGTAAAAAACAAAGCAATTGTCCAAAAACATTGGAAAACACTAGGAAACAATAGAGAAGGCTGGAACACTTGACACAAAATGTACAAGATGAACTGGCACAGACTGATGGCTGAAATACACTGTGGTGGGACGACTAATGAGGGACAGGTGAAACACATGAGGGACAGGTAAAACACATACGGGGCAGGTAAAACACATGAGGGACAGATGAAACACATGAGCGACAGGTGAAACACATGAGAGACAGGTGAAACACATGAGGGACAGGTGAAACACATGAGGGACAGGTGAAACACATGAGGGACAGGTGAAACACATGAGAGACAGGTGAAACACATGAGAGACAGGTGAAACACATGAGGGACAGGTGAAACAAATCAACAACAAAGTCTGGATGTGTTTACAGCTTGTTTTGTTGCCCCGGTGATGCAGGATTAAAGGAAGATGCTGATTCACTTTCTGTTTCTTCTGAGATGAACACAGAGGTTCAAACCACTCTAATACATGTTTTTGAGCATTATGTCCATAAGAGGTCAAACCAATACATGGACAGATGAACCACTAAGAAACAAACAAGTCTTTTAAAAGATCTACATACCGACACATTACAAAATAAATCAAATAATGTCCTATGCCGTGTTGTTGAATTATTCATTTGTTTCAGCTTGACCCACATTATACTTTCAATCAATCAAAGCCACAATGTGTGCACGGTTCCCACTTGGTGCTGGTCCATGTGTCCTGGAAGACGTCAATGTCCTGGACAAAAAGGGGACTTGTTAAAAAAGTAAGATCCTTTTTGTTTAACAGCTGCTGTGACGCTCACCAGACTCCATTAACAAAAACAGTAATTTAATCACTGTGAAACACACGTCATTCAAAACTCAACAGAAACACAATAAAGCTCAGTGAGGAAATCGGCGTGTTGAGCCAGAATATTTTCACATCTCACTGAGGAATTATTTTGACCGAACATTATGACCCAAAAGATTTAAATCTGTCGGACCTGCTTAAAAAACAGTAATTAAGAAAGAAACTCCGTCATGTAGTGCGTTCAGTGCTGCTTTTTTTATCCACAATCAAATATTCACTTACACAATAGAATGTCTGCATGTTTTTACAATCATTATATCTTAAAATTTGGAATATTCATTGACAGCACTAATTTTAAGGACAGAGCTAAAGAGACTGGAGGCAATTAGCCGAAGTTAGCATAAAGACTGGGGGCAAGCGGAACCAGCCAGCAGGCTCTGTTCAGAGTTCAGAAATACAAACATTTAAAGCTAACAGTTTCTCCATCCGCCCGGAGATAAATCCCCGTAAACCACAAACTGTCATGTTTACCTTTCTGTTTGGGTTTAAACGCTTTAAACAAACAGGATGAAACATGTTAATTAGTGAGGTTTAAAGCTGTTTTTTTGTCGCAGTCACAGTTGTTGTGTGCTTGTGTTTGGCAGCTCTCACAGCTAACGAGCTGATGTGAGGCCAGGACTGAAAAACACTCTGCAAATATTGTCTTTGGTAGCCAGAGACACACTGAAAGAAAGACGGCAAACGGCAGCGGTGGAGGTTTGCATCAAAACATCCGGTTTGAGGATGAGATCGGTGTTCTTGCTTCATCGTGGCAGAGAACCAACGCGTCTCAGCTCACACAACATCTAATCCCGTTGGCAGGTCCAGTACGACTGCGGATGAGCTGCCACGGACCCAGTGCGAGGCTGAGTCAGGGAGTTTACGCCGTGGGAGTAACCAGCTGTCACAGTCAACAAGCTGCTTACAAAGGATTAGCAAAATCAGGAAGCACCAAGCTGAGAATAGCATCAGATCAGGCACAATCCCATCAGCTAAACTCATGCACTCTTATTTTAGGACTGTGTGTTTGTGCTGGTGCAAACATCTGTGAATGATTATTTCCATCATGGATTCATCTTAATTAAGTGTTTTCTGTTGTTTCTTTAGTCAATGAAATGTTCAAACATGTTCATTCAAACTTAAAGTCTTAATTTTTTTTCAAGTCAGATAATGTTTCTGACGGCTGATTAATGTACGATCATTTCAGGTCAAACCATGCGAGCAGACACACCTCCAGTCTGTGGAAGAGCGCCACACAAACAGCTGAGACACTACGATCATGAAGGTCGGGGTTCATGAGAGAAACATTAAAAATCGAACCGTCCTCACTTTTAGTCTCTGTAATCCTACATTTCCCATGATGCAACTCAGCAGCATCTTGCATGGGACCTTTCCTCCCAGGTTACTGCCCACATCTTTCAGCCTCCTCTTTCTGGCCTGTTAAATGTCAAATGTTCAAATGTCGTCTTTCGTCCATATTTCATTTATTATCACATATGACAAAGAAAAGCAGGAGTTTGAGAAGCTGGATACAGCAAATATTGGTAAAAATTTCTGAAATTGGTTATCAAAAAATACATTTTCTTTTGCTTGACTAATCAATTAACCGACTAATCTTTGCAGCTCTATGTTATATATTTTTCCATGAATTGTGACCTAATGTTTATGTAAAATGTAAGAAAATGACAAACAGGCACGTAGCGAGAGACAAGTGAAGGTTATAGACGGCAGTAAGGAAAGCTACAGACGCACTGAAGTCCACTGAGAGCTGAATGCATGAGAGTAACATACATCTCCTTCATGGAAGCGATGCTCCAACCTCAACAGCTCATTAACATCGGCGCTGCTGCCGACAGACCGCGGGGATCAATACTGTAAATGAAAGGCAGAGGAAGCTCCCAACAGGCTGGTTGTATGTTAGAGAAGCACCACGGACACATTTTCCTTACAATGATTCACAATATTTGGAGGTACTTGTACTTTACTTTATTTTCCTTTCATGATACTTTGGACATCTACTGCGCTACATTTGTCTGAAAGTTACAGTCAGCTTCACTTACAGTTCGTATAAGATTAAGATTTTACATTGAAAAACGTATGAGAAGCTTATAAAATATAACTGGGACATGCAGTCCAGTTCAAAATGAACCAGTTAGTCACCAGTTAACGGCTGGTTACTGACTACTGAATCACACTGGTCCTTTAAGTAAAGACACAACATTCAGTGACCTCAAACAGCCTGAACTAAAAGTGTGGTGCTACTTCCTGTTGATAAAAGATTGTATTGTTGACACATTCTGATCAGTCACTATGACTGTTCAAGCTGATCTCAGAGCTGTGTGGACAGAAAAGTGATCTAATTAGCAGATGTTTGTTAGATGTTTGTCAGGAGATCAAATGCAGGTAAAGATCAAAAGCAGCAGATCAACCGACACAATGCAACACATTCCAACGTGTAGACAACCCGATCCAGATCACAGTCTGAGTAATGATCCGCTGATGCTCAAGGATCCAGAGGGAAGCCAAACACTAGTCAGGTCACACTAATGCTGTATATCACCCTAAATTCACCGTCCACTGACAGATACAGTCTCCATCGCTTTTATCAGCTCATCTCAGGTGACTCCGTTGAAACCAGTCCAGATTCTGATTTTTGACACACTTCTGCTGACCTGCTTTAATCCTGTTTATTCTGAGACTGACCCACATGCATGCAGAGGTGAATGAAGGACTCAGACCTTCTACTGGAGTAAAAATAGTAATCCCACAGTGTAGAAATACTCTGTTGCAAGTAAATGTATAAGAGTATAAAAATATGCTTGTAGTGCCAAAAGTAAAAGCACTCGTTGTGCAGAATCTTATATTTTACGTTTATCGATGCATTAATGTGTTCATCACTTTCATGTTGCAGCTGATCTTATTCTTATATTAACAATCTGAATCTGTAAAGTAACTAAAGCTATCAAATAAATGTAGAGTACTAACTGTCTCTGAATTGTGGTAGAGTAGAAGTATGAAGTAGCAGACGAGGTTCAAGTTCAGCTACCGTGCGGTGAACTGCGGTCCTCATGCATCAAATCACAAGACACAAAGACAGAACTGGTCCATCTTCAGAGCACTGTGCACATTATCGAGACAGGGATCAAACACAGGCGGGTGATGCTCACCGACAGCAGCCGTCCACACGTGGAGGCGAAGGAGGCCGAGTCATCGCTAGAGGCACGGCGAAGCAACCCTCGAATCGCTAGACGGGACTCTGCCACCGAGGCCTCTCTGAGGAATAGATCCAGGGTTCGAGGAGGACGCCGGGGATAACACAGGCAAGGTGAGGAGGTGGTCCAAAGCGGGTCGAGGGGGGTGGGGATTGGTTTAAAATAAAGTCACTGCGTGGGACGCATTGTGGAGGTGATTCCAGAGAAAACAGCTTCTGTCAGATCAGGAAGTATCTCCCAAGAAAACAGCTGCAGCCAAGAAGCAGCGAGTGTGGTGCAGCAGAATGAAAGGAGGAGCAGCAGGTGAGCAGGAGGGAGGAAGAGGAGGAACCGTGCTGCTTGGCTTGACTGTAATCCTTCTCCAGTGGGGTAAGCCTGACTGACAGGCTGGACTGAAGGGTCAGCTGAGAGGAGTGTCGCAAGGTCGCAGACACATTCAAGGCCAGTCATGGATCCTAAAGTACAGTCTTCCTTACGTTAATATATGAAAATATAACGAGACAGCAGCTGTTGTTCACAGGATGCAGTCAAAGCCGGAGGCCTCTGAAACGAACCCATGCAAAACCAAACAGAGCGGATTTAAAAAATGTCCTTTCAGCCGGTGTGTCACAACTGGATGTAAGTTTGTATTGCGTTCAGAAAGCGGAAGCTAACAGAGGCTAACTGGCATTTCCACCCAGAAAGTGGAAGCTAGTTAGCATAGCTTAACTTCTACGTGTTATTTTTCCACCATGTTATTTCAATACCTGCAGAGTCATCGGCAGCTCGGTAAAGAGCAAGCAAGCTAGCGTTGGCCGTCGCTCCTTCATCGGCCCTGATGTGGCGACGGCAGATAACCAGACTATGATGCTAAGCATCAGCTCACACAGGAGCAAGGAAGCTTCTTCCTACCAACAGCCACTAATAACATCCTTCAAGGGGGTTTCTGGTGATTGGGCAGCATCTCAGAGGCTTAATGTGCACTTGTGATGGGAGGAAGGGGGCTCACTTAGAAGGGCAGCAACTGCATCAGGGTGGCCTCGGCCCCCTGGCCCCCTTCTGGCAGCACCTCTGGTCATACTAAACTATTGACCATACATAACACTAATTTCTGTGAAGGCTGGAGCTGCTTTTCCGTGGTAAGGTGTCTGATGCCAGATGGTAACGGTGATGATGATGATGATGATGATGATGATGCTACATGTAGCTGGTTTTCAGTCAGTCTTGGTTCAGTTTTGAACAGAGCTGCTCTCGGCTGCAGCTCGTTGCTTTGCAGTTCCTCCTGTTGACTCTTGATGTCCTGAAACCTCTCAGCAAACACCTGGAGGAGTTTTCACAGGAGTTCAGGTGTCACAGCAGCTTCTGTTGTCGTCTTATTACCCAAACTTCAGCGAAGAGCGTTAACTTCATCCAAGCACGTTTGTCCCTGCAGCTCATCCAGTTCACCACGTTTCATCACTTATGTTTTGTTGACAGGCGCCATGATGTGCTGATGTGATATCAACACCACGCGTGTGCTGCATTCAGGTAACATTCAGAAGAATGCGTCAGTGAACTATTTTATGAGAAAAAAGTAATGACTTTTTTGTATTTAGGAATATGGCCAAAAGCCTTAATATGCAAAACATTAATAAGCAATGAGTGAACCAACACACACGACTGGTAACAAGGATGAAGCTGTACGCTCATTGGTTCAATTGACCAATAAGCACACACACACACACACACACACACACAGAAAGACAAATACTTATTGTCAAGTCTCACAGCTATTTGTCTTGTGTAAAAAATTGCTGTCAGCCTTAAAGCCTGTGAACAGCAGGTTTCCCTCAGTCAGCGTCGCCTCTTCAACACAGTGGAAACTCAATCGGTGACACATCTTCAATAGTCATGATACAGCATTCCCATCAATACCCGTCTGATAGCAAATCACACCATGTTCAATAACCTCTGTCCAGGCTGTCTGAGCCGTAGCTCGGCTTCTCTATTACTGTTTCACATCATTCACCAGGACACTGGTGTGCAGAGGGAGCTGAGTGCATAGGTCACAAAGCAGACTCGACGCTCGAGTGCAAAATCCTGCAGCCTCCGTCTCCACGGTGCCTGAAACATAACCCGTGCAGGTCAGTGCAGGCGGAGACACGGAGCCTCTGACGTCCCAGAGGGAAGCGAGAGTGGCTGCAGGCACAGAAACCTGCACAAAAAGACAACAGGTGAATACACACCAACACACAATATTTGTAGTGTACACAAGGGCTCTGCAGAGAAGAAGAAGCTGGTGCCTGCTGTCCTCGTGGCTGCCACAGTCACGACTGGCGAAAACAAACCTTTATCTCAACTATCAGACGCTTGTCAAAGTCAGTTTCTCTAATGTAATTCTTCAGGCCATTGCAGGTCACTCCCTCGCTTGCTCAGGAGATCCTCTGAAGTGGATCACTTTCAGTGAAGGACCTCATCAGTTACACCAGCCGGGCTTCTCCAAACTTCACTTTTGAAGAGAGACGGCTCTGTGGCGCTTCGCCTCCGAACGTACACACTGTACTTCTATCTGCCAGCTAAGGTGAGCTGCTCGCACAAGAATGACAAAGAGCAGCCAAAGTTTTCAGTTTCAGTAAACAAAGCAAGAAAAGAAAGACAGAAGGAGAAAAGACTACGACCGAAAAGAGGTCGGATGAAGCAAGAGATCAAACCAGAGTCAGAACTCAGAGCTGAGAGAGTCAAAGGGCCTGAAAAGTGACGCCATGGCTGCTGTGTTTTTGTTTGACAGGTTTGATTTGTTTTTGGGGTGATTTTGGTCGTTCACGTTTATTAATGTTGGTGTTTCCTTTCACGTGAACGAGACATGAGGTCAGCGATGACAGAGATGCCCTGCGCTCCGCGGCCCTGTGCTCACGCGTGGACACGTCCTCCAGTCCTCCAGGTACAGCAGAGCTATTTCTTAACGAACAACAGAAATACTTCTGTGCAACATTTCCTATCAGAATCAGAAGACTTTATTGATCCGAGAGGAGAGACTGGTTTAGATTAGACGCCGTATGACAGAAAACACAAACAAGAGAAATTAATGAAGCGTTCTCATTTTTGTTTGTGTAAAGATATGATGCCAATGCAACCAGCTGAGAGGGAAGCCTTCAAACAGCTTATTAAAAAGCTGCATCCATACAAGAAAATCACTTTCTATATTTTGCCAAATCATCAAGAATATAATATTGCTGCATAAATACCCTGAAATATTGTGTTTTTAATGCCACATCGTTCACCCCTGCTGCAGAGTCAGTGCACTCTGGTGTTAAATAATTACGGCACTTCACTCCCTGTAAAAACACACGTTCACTGAAAGAAACTGACTCTACGTTTCTCACTACAGGCATTCTGCATTGCTATAACAGGAAAAGCATCACTGTAGATAATGAAAATTAATGATGCACAATATACTGTAAAATCTCACTAGCTGATCCCTAATCCAGTATAACAATTTTTTTTTTACTTCATTAAGTCAAAAATCACATCCTGTTATCAGGTTCCACGTGTGTTCCTGGAGCTGACTCTTCACTCACATGTGTTTCCAGCTGCTGCACCTCGTTCGTGCATCACACTGTGAGATGATGCAGTCAGTCAACACTCAAAACAAGACAAAACGTTGTTTACGTCTCTGAAATGTTACTGTTCCTATTCTCTGGTGTGAACGCAGTAAGAATTAGTATGCAGGGACATAATGCTGCTTCACTTTCAACCCTGCATCCAGTCTTAAGTTTTACTGCTGCACCTTTGTTTATTCTTACTATCCTAAAACTGGGCGTGACTTTTATTTCCATGGGATTAAACACAGTTTGTAGTGCAGGGCTGGGTTAGCGTAGCTCAGGCTAAGATGGTTTACTTTGATGACTTGTTAGTTTACTTCTGGCTTGCTTTGTGTGTCTTTGTGGTGAAGCGTCCAGCATCTCAGGCTCATCCTCTCAGCATTACATCTCTTTTCCCTGCATGCAGCCTGCAAACTCATTTTCTTTTCCTGCTGAGATGTGCAGGAGACCCCTCCCCTGTCACATGTGACTGACGGCTCTGCAGGGCTGCCCCAGAGGCTGCACAGACATCCATTATCTATACTGTACATGTACTGTATACTTACTGTATATATAGTGTATATACGTATATTCATTTCAGATTCAAGCCACAGGATAAATGAAAGCTCGTTTATTAATCTCTGCTGACATTTTGACATGCTGCTTTGATTAATTACCAGCAATGTGAACAATGAGTCCCCTGCTGAGCTGAATCAGATGCGTCGTCTCATCTTGTGATTTAGTCATTTTTTAATTAGATGGTGGTCTTAATGAGCCTGATGTTATATTTAATAACATTTCTCTGACGTTAGTGGAGGCACCAATTAAAGGCTGTGCTTCCACCTGAATCCTGAGCTGCTCTCATCACCTGGCATGTCTATGAGCTCCACATCCTACTCCCAATCTCCAAGCAATCACCTCGGGCCTCCTCCACCTTTCCCCAACCCCCCCTCCTCAGCTATTTCGCTGTCTTCAACTTTGGTAGATTAACTAATGATTTATTTGTTAGAAGCCTTTTAACTGACTTGTTTTATTGTCCAGTAAAATCAATAAAACAAGTAATGACAGAATGATTCTGGCCTTCAATTCTAAGTGCCAGATCAACATGCTGATTAGAGTTGAAATGATCAATCAATTAACAGTTTAGGTTTGCCTGAAATGCAATGTGTTAATTTACTCACAACCAATCAATCAATTTATCATTTATAGAGTACAAAAGCCAAAAGATTTCTGTTTCCAGCTTCGCTCCTGAGAGGTTGTTCGCTGCTGACACGCGGCGCTCTGCAGCCAAACTTGCCTGAAAAAGTGTCCTAACATTCATCAACCTGTGATTCAGTTATATAAGACAGATCGTTACAGATAACTGTTGCATTAGTTGCATTAAAAGCTGAAACCAGCACATTAGACAGGTGGGAGCTCACCGGCTGCTCATCTCTGCTCTCCAGCTGCGCTCCTGGTGCTGCGGCAGCTGTTGCCGCTTCGCCTCCTCCGCTGCCGCTGCCGCTGCCGCCGCCGCCGCCGCCGCTGCTCGGTAACTCGGACAACCTCTCCAAGCAGGCTGACCCGAGAGACGAGCTCTTGTGGTGGGACTGCACCAGGTGAGCCAACGTGGGCTTATCCTGGCTGACGGACTGGTGCCTGGAGGACGACAGGAGCTTCTCCCGACCGAGACCGGAGCTGCTCTTGGCCGCTTTGCCGCAGAGCTGAGCCTCCTTCGTTTCTAACTCCACCTGAGATGAGAAGAGCAAGTCAGGCTGAGAGGAGGAGATCACCCGGTCCAGAACGACATGTTCCTTCCGTTTCATCCTCTTGAACATCCACCCGCCTCGCTCCTTCTTCTCCTCGGGCTCTCGGGCTCCCAGCTTGGGGCTGAGCAGCGGTTTGGCTTTGGCTTGGATCTGTTTCCACATTGTGTTTTGTTGGGACGAGCAGCTCTCATTCTCGCCCCCCTCGCTCCGCTCCATTCTCGCCTCTGGCCGGAGCTCCAACAACTGGCTCCAACAGGCTCCAACACCGATGGACAGGCTGCTGGTCTGCCGACAAACTCACGCGATCCGCGTTGACCCTATTGAGCTGCCGTACACCGAAAAAACCGCACGAAAACAAACGGCCAGGCAGGGTACATATTTCATGTCTCCACCGCTGGCAGTCGGGGTCGTCCAGCCCCCTTTTCAGAGAAATCTAACACCGGGCGGTGACACGCAGGGCCCGCCTCAGCCTTTTAAGTGCCCTGAAGCAGGATCTGGCTCTGGCCACCCCCTGAACCAGCTGAGAAGTGCCGCCAAAACTGCGTGCCAAAAAACGACTTGAAAGACATTTTTAGCTGCTGGTGTGGCTGTGGGGATGGACATGTCCACCCGTTCATCCACCTTTTGGGTCCGATAGACATTCATGTCCCCCTCAAAATGAATTTAATGGCCCGGAGCTTTCTCATTAAATCAAATATTTTAATTTGTCTAATACTTAAACTGACTTTCCCATCAGCCTTAGCTGTACTTTTGTTTACTGCTATTGAGCAAATGTTAGCATGCTAACACCCAAAACTAAGCCCAATACTGAACATAATGAACATTAAATGTACAAAACATCCGTGTGCTAGCAGTCATTGTAAAAATGTTTGAATGCTAACACCCATATAAGCCCAATACTGAACATAATGAACAATAAATGTACAAAATTTCTGTGTGCTAGCAGTTGTTGTAAACATGTTAGCATGCTAACACCCAGAACTAAGCCCGATACTGAACATAATGAACATTAAACGTATGAAACATCTGTGTGCTAGCAGTCATTGTGAGGATGTTAGCATGCTAACATCCAGAACTAAAATGCTGGTGAACACTAAACCTATGAAAAATTGGCGTGGTAGCAGTCATTGTGAACATGTTAGCATGCTAACACCCAGAACTAAGATGTTGGTGAACATTAAACCTATGAAACATTGTATTAAAGGAATGATCCGTGTGGATGAATCATGACAACTTTGGCATTTACAAAAAATAACAATGAACAAATGGAAAATGACGCACAACATGAGTGAAAAGTCTATGCACATGTATTATTGACAAAAAAAGAGACACTTTTAGATAAAAACAAAGATTTTAATTCGCTTTTCAACCTTTGTTACTTGTTTTACTGTAAAGCACTCCACAACACTTTTTAAAAAGTGCTATACAAACAAAAGTTATTATTATTATTGTTATTATTATTATTATTATTGTTATTATAAAGCTAATAAACTGTTGGGATCTTACTTAAGTTGTGACAGTTTCTCTGCAGGTATGTGAGTCTGGATAGTGCTAAATATTGAAGTATCAGCTGATCTAATCCCCCCATTAGAGTCACTGAAATCACATCTGTAACATGTAATATCTATGAGACAGTGAGATACTGAATGTTATATATTATACACACAAACTCAAAAACGCGTGCTCTGAATACTGAATGTACAGTAGGATTGTTTTCCCATGAACCTTTATGTTCAGTTCTGATTGTACACTGCGACTTCAAGGAAATGAATGGTTAAAAGTTTTCTATAAGGATGAGATTGTCTGTCATGGCTTCACTGATGCTCACGCTGAGTAAAAACACCTCATAGTCAGAAAAAATGCATGCATGAGCGCACACACTCTGAGGATGGGTGTGTTTAAAACAGGCTGCTGGTGTGTCGCTCTTGCTCTCGTGCCATATGTCTACTCTGAGTGGTTGGTTTGTGGTTGCATCAGTGGTCACGTTGTTAGATTTTGGTTACTAAATTTGTGACATTGTGAGAGTTTTTGACACAGGCTTTGTGTTTGTCGTTGGTCACTGAAACTCGAGATTGGTGGACTCGCAGCACGATTTGCAGCCACCTTTCGTGATTGACGACCACAGATTTCAATACATTTCTCTCACGAGCTTTGACCTGGGACACCCAACATGACACGGTGGCTAGAGGTCTTTGGGCTATTGTATGGACATATACTACTTCTTGCATCAATTAATTTTTAGTACATAATAATACTCATAATAAGGCTCGCTGTTAGCTATAGTTGCTATAGCTATCTTCATTAGCTTAGCAACCCTACCAGTAAAGCATTCATGACATCAGTGACATCTCTCAGTATAACGTTACCACATTAGCTGCCAGTTCCACCTCACCTGCCAGTGACAGTAGATATATTGTTTTTATGTGGCACACAGTAACGATATACCAGCAGTCAGCAGTGGCACATGCCAGTAAGAACTATCAAACGTGCCTCTGAAACACTAGCTACATGCAGAAATGCATCTTGCAGTGCCATGTGGTCAAACAGCCAGTAGCCAAAGTGGAACACCACTAAGAGGCAACACTAAAACAAGAGTTTTTATTCTGAGCTTTTACTGCATTGGTTTTTAATTTCCTCTGTTAAATTCCCCTCCTTTTACTTATGTACCTTTTGGTTTCATGCCTTTTGTGAATCACTTTGTAATTTCCTTTTGGATGGTGCTACATAAATTAAGTCATGTAACAAAAACCAACAGCGACACACCACTCAGGATGTGCACATGACACTAAAACCAGAGTTTCAAACCATCAGCGACTTTGAAATTTAGGCATGACTCCACACACATCAGTGGGTAAACTCAGTGTCATTTAGGATTTCAAATAGAAAACATACTTGGAAATCTACTGTGATCTAAAGGTAAAGTGCAATCTACTCTCTATTGCCTAACTACACTCACTTGGCTAATGACTGCAATAAAAAAAAAAGTTTATGAAAGTTTTTATCATGTCAAAAACATTTAAATTAGGTTAAAATAAAACTCCCTGCATGCTGCCATTCCTCTAGTGTTTCTGTGTGACCTGTGTTTTCAGACTCAGGGGAAATATTGATTGAAATGATCTCTTCATCTCATCCCCAGAGGGTGTTTTTTGTAAAGGTTTAAGTCTGTGCTATGTGACTTTTTGCCCCAGTTTGTCTCTTAAATAAATGGCCACAGGTGTAACATAAGAGCTCAGGGATCACAGCTCCTGCTCGTGCATCTGCTGCTGCATCTTCTGCAGCATCTGCTGCATCCTCCTCAGCTGCACAGGCAGACGAGATCAAGACAAGACAGAGAAAAGGGAACAAGAGGGGGATAAGACACGGCTTACATAACAACACATATGGGTCATCATCTCACATCAGCATCTTGGTTATATAATACCTGCTGCAATGCATTATTTAGTATTTGAGGTTTTTAAGGAGTCAGATTTTTTTTCCCACTCACTTCTTCATCTTTCATTTTGATGAGCTTCTCCGTCTCCCCGTCTGGTGTGGACAGCGGCAAGAGTGGGATGGGGCTCTCCACCCGCTTATCGGCATTCATCTTACTGTAAGATGAGAGATAAGCATGAAGGATGACAACAGGAAGCCAGAGGGTTTCTCTTTGTTTCACTGCAGGTTGGAAATTTGCTTGCACAGACTTGAATTTTGCAACTCAGAAAATCTTCATGTTCCTGAGCTGTGTTGCAGTCTGAAAACTGAACTGAAAACTCTTTTGAAGCCTTCGTGTGTAGAATTATGTCATTATACACTCATTTAAATTGGTTGAAAACTGGCTGCTCATGCGTTGAATATAGGCCCTTCATCTCACCGTCCCCTGTGTCTTTTCGGATACGACCACTGGGGGGTGCCCAAGTCACAGATGGTCAAATTCCAACTCCATTGTCCACCTGATGGATGTTAAGTCCAACATTTAGTCTCTCTTTCTCTCTAAACCCAACCGGTCCAGGCAGATGGCCGCCCACACAGAACCTGGTTCTGCTCCAGGTTTCTGCCTGTTAAAAGGGGTTTTTCTTCGCTGCTGACGCCAAGTTCTTGCTCATGGTGGGAGTTTTATGGAGTCAGTTCACACACGACAAGCTTGTAAACGCAGGTTCAGCAGTCTGTATATAAATATAACAACGTCTAAATATATATCTAAATATGTTTTTGATGGAAATTGCAAATACTTTTAATTACATCGATTTGTGGATTTCTGCTGCATTTATTTAGAGCGAGAAGTGTTTGTGTGTCAGGAAAACATTTGTAAACCATAATTGTTTATATGTATATATATGTACAACAATAACTATTTC
The DNA here is from genome assembly GCF_017976325.1 of Chelmon rostratus. Lineage (NCBI taxonomy): Eukaryota > Metazoa > Chordata > Actinopteri > Chaetodontiformes > Chaetodontidae > Chelmon > Chelmon rostratus. Next base: position 20,948,039 of record NC_055676.1, on the reverse strand, counting down.
TGTATTTATTGAAAATATTTATGTCGTGAGTCATTTATATATAAAACCCACACATACATCACAACACATTCGTGAATCCTTCTGCGTGCATTCATTAATATTGATACTGAGCTGACTCCATAGAATTGTCGGGTCTCTGTAAATGGTATAAAGAATACAGTGTAAAAAGTGTCCCGAGATAACTTCGGTCATGATCCACCTGCTCCTGAGGGAAATATCTGCTCTTTAGCTGCTAAACGCTGCACTATGTTCACCAGCTCGTCTCCATCTGTGTCCGTCTGCTGTTTGCTGCTCAGCAGGAAGTGAACTGTGGCTTTTTACAGCTTCTTCTCTGGAACGACACCATGACAGTGAACCAGAACAGTTAACACACTGTCCAACTTTCTGTGTGAGTACAACCACCTTGTGAACTGTTGTTTGCCCCTCAGGTTACACTCAGGCTGCCCTAACTCTCTGATTGGTGGAGGCTGTTGGGGCTGTACACAGCCTGAGAAAAAACAGCTGCAGACAAAATTGAGGGTTTAAAAACTAGACATTCCTCCTCTGCATGTTTTTGGGTAAAAACTAAACAGAATTCATATGTGGATATATTTTCACAGCAAGGCTACAGAGCAGGCGATGTTTGTTGGGAGTTACATTTATGAAAAATCATAAAAGGACAAATAGTTTTACTGGAGGACCAGATTTGGCGAACTGGTCGCCTGTGTCTGCCACTGATGTTGGGGGTATGAGACTTGGATGTTGGCCCTGGTTTTGAAATCCTGTTTTCCTGTTTTGTCCATTTTAACTTTGACCACACACCACAGTAAACTAAAGATGTCATCCTGCTACACACACACCTACCTGGTCATGGTCTGGATGCACTGAGCTCTGTAGTTCTCATAGTGACAGTCGCTGGTGATGTCCTTCAGGTCGTGCATGTGGGTTCTTATCAATATGGTCCTCAGCTTCACAAAGTCGCAGTGGGACGGGTTCTCCACTGCGTACAGGAAAAGATTAACATCAGGGCTGGTCGGTCACTGGTAATTAGTGTTGCCGTGGTAACTGAAATCTAAAAATCGCTGCAGAGAGTTGGGATGGATAGCTTCAGAGAGTTTCTTACCCTCCACAATGCCCCACGGGTAGAGCCTCCCTCTCACTCTCTGACCTCGGGCTTCTACCACAGTGTTGCTGCCGATCACTGCAAACGGGATGCTCTCCTGCATCCCAAAACATCAGTGAGGAGGAAGTATTCAGGTCTAAAAGTACTCCAGTACAGTCCTTTCCTAATTTTACTTCAGTAAAAGTATAGAAGTATTATCAGCAAAAAACTCGTAAAATATAAAAATGAAAGTGTTAATTCTAGAGGCATAACAGGCCCTGATGTTTTCTATTTTTATATTTATGATAATGTTAACCAATGCGGTAATTCCCAACCAGGGGGCACCTTCAGCTGCCAGGGCATACATGGAAATATCAACTAATTCTTTCATTAACAAACATATTCACATATTCGTGTTAAGGAGGAAAAAAACAGTTAAATAGGATTTAAAACTGATGCGACGTGGACCTGAGTCAGCTTTCAACACATGGTGTAACTGAAAGTGTGTGAAAACCTGCATCCTACATTCACACACATTATTACACATGGTGGGTTTTAAAGGCTGAATACTGAAAGTCATGCATCATATACATGGCATATTGTATATCAGATAAATATGATGGAGCAAAAAGTATAACAGTCCCCTCTTGAGCGTAATGCATTTCAGGTAGACCGGAATCGAACTCACCTTCAGCTCTTTATCTTGTCGTTTGAGCTCCTCGTCTTCATCAGAGTCGCAGTCGGGGAATTGGTAGATCTTTATCCCACACTTATCTATCTCTTCCCTCAGCTAGAAGGACAACACACACATAAAAGATGTGATGGATAACAGTAGAAAGACACACATACACACACACACCCACCCACTGAGTGCTAAAATGTAGCAGGAAGTCTCTGCCTTATATAAAGCTTTACAACTATGTTCAGATAAGCCCTCTGTGGACGAGTGTCTGAGTCATCCTCCACTAATATTAACTGAAACTGAACTAAAACGCTTATTTCCCTTATTTTCCCTTCTAGTCTGACCAAATCAGAATATTAATATAGTTGCTGGTTTCAGTGTGATTAAGCTCGGCCGCTCAAATGACCACTTTTTCTAAGCAGAATGTTATAATTATTCAAATATATATTAGGCTTTTTTTTCTGTAACATAACAAATTAACGGAGAAATGACTAAAATAGTTGGCTAAAGGAAATGAATGAAAAGATGAAATTGTTAGCTAGTTAGCCAAATGTACTGTACAACCAGTTGGCACTGTTAGCTAATTATCTTAGAGTAATATATAATCAGCTGATGTTGTTAGCTACTGAGCTAAAGTGAGGAACAGACCGTTGACACTGTTGGCAAAAGTAATGTACAACCAGCTGAAAGAGTTGGTTAAAAGAGTTTAACAGCTGAAAAGTATAAAATTATGTTCTTTTCAGTTTTTAGCTGGACATCTGTTGTATTTATGTCAATACTGAAAAGTCTCTGTGGGTTTAATTCAGAGCAGAAATATGAATTACAACACTGAACACCCAGCAGCAAAAAGAGGCGCTGCGCTCATATAAAGGTCAGTGCATGAGTTCAGCTTTTATTTTCTACAGATTAAGAATTTACATCACATTTGTACATCTGGCAAATCTGGTGCTCATGGATTATCTATGTAATCTGCATGTATGTAATCTTACATGATGCGTCGTGGTCTTACCCGCTCTTTCAGTTTCTTTATCTCGGTGGGAGTGAGGCAGTCGGCCTTCGCAATGAGAGGAACAACGTTCACTTTATCCTGCAGGGCCTTCATGAACTCTATATCGACTGGACGAAGCCTACAGGAGGGATGGACTTCACTGAGCATTTTTATTCGTGCGTGTGTGTAGATGACGTGATGAGTGCGTGTGCCGCGTGTATTACCCGTGTCCAAACGGCGGTATGAAGTACAGGCAGCAGTGCACTCTGTTGTCCTGGATGTTCTTCCTGTTGAGTCCGCTCTCGTCTCTGAAGTACTGTTCAAACTGCTGATGGATGTAGTCTGTGACTGCCCTCCAGCTGCAAAACACATACAGAAGTGTGTTTTTACTGCTAACTGATACAGGAATACTTCAACATTCTGGGAAGTACGAGACGAGAAGATTGATCATCACCACTGGCGGAGAGTAACTAAGTACATCTACTCAAGTACTGTAGTTACAGGCAAGCAGCTGTAGTTCCATATTACAGGGATTGTTGTACTTTTTACTCATATCTGACCTCTTTACTTACTACAGATTTTTACATACAAAACATACAAATGATGATCTTATAAAATAAAGTTTATTGTAGATTAAATTACCCAACAGAATATATGAATATATGTTAAAATTATGAACATGACCAACTACAACAATCATCTAATTATATTATATATGACAGTATAACACTTACATTGTTCTGAATTATGAGTACTTTTACTTTTGATATTTCAAGTGCATTTTGCTAACAGTAATTTTCAATGCAGGACTTTTATGTTATAAACTTGCAGTTCTGCTACTTTCACTTAAATAACGATCTAAATGCTTCCTCCACTCTGATACCTGCAGACTAACTTTAGAGCTAATAAATAAAATGTCCCATAACATCCACACACATAACTCTAAATTAGTGAGCTTTGGATGTGTTAGCAGATGAATACTTGAACTGTAGGTGGAGTCGCTCCCTGCTTCTGTTAATCTTCTGATTTAATTCAACGTGAATCCCTTTAACGTGAGATTCTTGCAGCTTCTGTATTCATGTTTATGACATGATTCATTCACCTCCAGCGATGAATATTCAGTATCAGTCTTGTCCAGCATCATTACTGCTGATGTGCAGCTGAGTTTGGGGAGTGGGGTTGCATACGAGCTATCACGCTGCATCAGTTGAACAGCAGGCGATGAAGGTGTCACTGCTGAGGCTGCGGTTTTCACCCAGCGGGACACAAACTGAGCGCAGAATGGTGAACTCTTTCAGAAACGGCGGCCAATAAAGCGACAGACGTCTGCAAATTCTTTTCATCCAGTTAGCGGCACTTTGAGGTAGCACGTAAGGACCCGAGATGCAAAAAGCAAAGCTGTGTCCACATTTTCTGGCTTTCAGGTGTTTGTCTCATGTCTTGATGTGCTGTACAGGCTGCTGTTACGCCATCATCAGCTGACATCGTGTACATGACACCAGCTTACTTCCTGATAAAATCGCCTACAAACCTTCTTACTCATTTAAATGCACTGCAGAAACCCTGTCGGGACATCTTTTCCCTCACTTAATGTAAAATACTACAGGAGAGAGAACACAGAGCAATAAGAGATCAATGCAACAGGAGCAGAGAGAGAGTGTGAAATATGATGAATGTCCTGAACAAAAGGGCCGAGCAGACGGGCAGATCAAACACGAAGCACGAAGCATCCTCAGATGGTCAGAGATGACAGTTTTAAGAAGGGATCTAAAACCCAGGTGGAGCTGAGGCCGCAGAGAAACGCTGGCTGGCTGTGAACGGACTCATGTGCAATTAAAATAAAGGTTCTCCAGGGACCCACAAAGGGAAATCAAATTGGCGACCAGGTAGAAACGTGATGAAAACCCCCAGTCCCCCTGTGTTTTCTGATTTGACGCCTCCATCAGCAGGAGACTTTAAATCGTCCGTGACTTCGAACATAAACCTGTTTTATGATATGACAACGAGGTGGTCGAGGCTTAGTTAGGTCGGTAAGGTTTAAGGAAAGATCATGGTTTAAAATAAATACTTAGTTAAGTTAAGATTAGGGGATTTTTACAGTAACAAACACATACAAATATCACCTTGAGCCATTTCATGGACCAAACAATGAATTGAGATAACGAAAGGGATAATGAAAATAATCGTTAGCTGCAGCCCTAATATTAGTAACTTTTTCAACAAAAAATCCTAAAATCAAGCAGTTCCAGCTTCTAAAGTGTGAATATTAGCTTTTTAAGTAATGACAGACTAATTAATGGGTCAATACAGACAGTAACATAAGTGTTGAATAAATGATCACTGAAGCTCAGCAGATGTGTCTCATTTGTTATAATTTTTAAATTGTTGTATTTTATCAGATGCAGAAAAGCAACAACATGATATCAGCATCGGTTGCACTGCTCTCCAAATATCGGCATTGGTCACTGAAAAACCCAGATCAGTCAATTTATAGGCGTCACCATGAGCTCTGAGAAACTGTGAATGGGATTGTTCGACTGTTTCACCATTTCAGCAGTTTCTTTCATCTTCTTGTTGAATAGAAGAACTGCAGAACTTTTATTTTCTATGTGTGTGAAAATACCGGAGACAGAGCTGAAAGGGAAAGATCGGATACTGTAAGTGGCATTTAGGGATGAAGTTCACTTCAAGCTGTAGAAAGCTCCTTCCATCTAACACTGTTTACCATCCGAGCTGCTCCTAGACCAGGTCTTAGTGTACGAAGTGAACGCTCACCACTCAGTGTTGTTGACAGCATCTCCAAAACCCGGCGTGTCCACAATGGTCAGTTTCAGCTTGACCCCCTTCTCCTCGATGTCCACGGTGTGCTTTGTGATCTCCACTGTCTGATTGATGCGCTCTTCGTGGTCAAAAACATCAAACAGATATTTAAAGTCTTCCTCATCAGCAGGTCTGTACGGTCTGAACTGTGATCAGAGATACGGGGCCATCTGATTGGCTGCTGACTCACCCTCTGCATTGAGTAGTTTTCTGTCTTTGTGCAGATCAGTGAGGAAGAGGCTGTTCACCAGAGTGGATTTACCCAGACCAGACTCACCTGGAACACACAGAAATACTATGAAGCCATACTCGAATAAATGAACTTACATTTCACTGCTAGTTGTCAAGAAGTAAAAGATTTAAATTGTTGTCAGGTTTATCGGATAATATTTGATGAGTCATTACATTTCTACACAGTGTTGTGCCACAGTAGCCTGTCCCATATAAAGGCCTCACATAAGCAGTGCTGGGTGACCCTGTTCTCCAGCAGCACCACCCCGACACATCCAACACCGCGGGGAGTCTAGTCTGAGCAGCCAGACTGAGACACACTATAAGAAACTTAATTTGACTCAAACATCATGTCAATGTTTTTTCTTTCCAGACGCGATAAAAACACGATATCCAATAAATTAGACTGCGGATTCACGTCTGAACATAAACTTATTTAGTGCTTATTAAAAAACATTCAAAAAATTTATCAGAATCAGTCCAGCAGTCATAAAGATTTCATGGACTCAATTTTTTAAATAGCTTGTGCATAGAGGAGATTATTTCTAAGTGCTTTACAAAGACAACTGGAGGTGCCATCCTCTCCCCACCACCTCAATAAAACATGAAAGGCATCATTGGAATGTCCCAGGACCACAGCTACTGTACCTCGCTGCAGCCCTGAGCTGTGGAGGAAGATCTGACCCAGATCAGCCCGTCTGTCGGCCATTATGATTACTGCCAAAACTGAGCTATAACATGAGACTTTCTGTAGTACTCTATAAAAAAGAGGCCTATAAATGTGTTATTTCTATAAAAAAAAAAGCTCTTTAAATTTGCAGTAGCTACAAAACTGACTTAATGATCAAAAACACAATATTTTGGCTGTATAGTTACTGTGTTCAACCACATAAAATCTGCTAACTGGAAAGCTAAAGTAAGAGGGCTATATCAAATGGAAGCTAGCTTGTGAGATTGCCGCAGCTAGCTTTAGCTAAAACTAAAACTAAGCTTAATAACTGATAGTTGTCAGCCTGTTCGTAAATTTATTTTGATCAACTGAAATTTTGGGTTTTCCGTCTGTTATTCCACATCATTAGATAAGGCAGCAGCTGAATCAGTTCAGGATGGAGTTTTAAAAAAAATGATGCTAAAGGTAGCTAGCCTAGCATAAAGGTAGCTAGCCCAGCAGATCTCAGTAGTAGAAGTGAATGTTATGTCATATGGTGGTTAAGCTGCCTTTAAATCATGCGCTTAATGTATTAATGGACACACTTAGTGGTGAGTCCGGTCGGCGTAAATCTATTCCAGTTGACTTTGTAAAGCACGTAGATGAACCATGACCCGGATGGATCTTTACAAAGTAGTTTATTCTTCGGTATCCATCAAACTGCAGAGAAATGCTCGTCATGTTTAGTCTTTCAGGATGTTCGAAATGCCTCTGAGTGTTTAACAGATGGAGCTGAAGTGTAATGAAATCCAGATCTCTTTTTTTTTTTTTTTTGGAAGAGAGCTTTTGCGACATTTTCACAGGACACATGAAACTTGTGAAAACTGAGATGGTGCGGAGGTGTGCTGGTGAAGCTGCCGCTCGACAAGCACATCCTGCGTGGATTTCAGTCTTTCTGAGTGAACGCTGTCTTGGATTTGATCCACCTGCAGGAGTGGAGCTGACGGGGCTCTGCTGAGAGAGATACAGCCTTTATGAAACAAGGAGTCAAGAGCTCCTCTGATGCTAGCTGCTAGCATTAGCATGTCTAGCTACTTTACTTCCTGCAGTCGTAATTTGTAATTTCTAAATTAGGAAAACGTTCGCTTACTGTGTTATTTTCTTACATTCACTCTGTGCATGTGGACGCATACTGTGTCAGACTTAAAGCAAACGTTTGCAGCTCTGCACCCTCTTCGTTGCATGGGGGAAGTTTGCTGTAGTTGCAGTTTGAAAATAAAGCATAAATCTAATCTTTGTGTGTTTTTCTATAAGCAGCTAAGCCATTGAAAGGGTCAGCGCCTCTCACCTGCCACCATGAGGGTGAAGTCAAATCCTTTTTTCACTGACTTCCTGTGCACCTGGTTGGGCAGTGTCGCAAAACCAACGTAATCTTTTTCCTAGAAACAGCACAACAAGAACAACAACACACACACACACACACACACACACACACACAAATACATATTAAATTCGTCGTATTGACTCGGCAGCAGTCGGTGAATCCATACTGTCCTTTTTGAGAAAGAAGGGTTTAAAATTTTTAGGCTGGACTGCAAACTGTAAAACTCACAGTACTCACAGATCTGCAGATACTTCTGATCCACTTTAGCGTATTTATTTAAGAAAGTAGGTATTATTTACTATTTATTTATTATTTTTTATAATTAGCAAGTGTATCTGTGTTTAATTAATATTTCTACTGAAGTCAAGATAATACAAGTATGTGATTTAAAGGTATCTTAATGACCGACCCTCATGAAATTCACTGAGATCTGCTAAGACAGCTACCTTTAAGCTTGGCTAGCTACCTTTAGCGCACATTTTTTTTTCTCTTTCCTGAACTGATTCAGCTGCTGTCTTATCTAATGATGTGGAATAACAAACTGAGGAACCAAAATGTCAGCTGATCAAAGTAAATTTACAAACAGGTTGACAATTATCAGTTACTAAACCTAGTTTTAGTTTTAGCTAAAGCTAGTCACTGTTGTCTCACAAGCTAGCTTCCACTTGATAGCTAGCTTTCCAGTTAGCTGATTTTTTGTGGTTGAACGCAGTAACTACACAGCCACAGTACTTTGATTATTAAGTCAGTTTTGTAGTTACTACAAATTTAAAGAGCTGTTTCCAGAGAAATAACACATTTATACTCCTCTTTTTTATATGGTAGGACAGAAAGTCTCAGATTATAGCTCAGTTTTGGCTGCATATGTATGTAGGGCAGCATGTAATCATAATGGCCGACCGACGGCCTGATCTGGGTCAGGTCTTTCTCCACAGCGCAGGGCTGCAGCGAGGTACAGTAGCTCTGGTCGTGGGACATTCCCATGATGCCTTTCATGTTTTATTGAGTTGGCGGGGAGGGAGGGTGGCAGAGAGACGGAGAGCATGCCCCGAGGTTCCCTCAAGTATTCATAATACAGGACGGCAGGCTGGCACAAGAGGGGGGCGGGGAGCACATACATGTTCATCTGAGCACACGGAAATAGGAGGAAGAAGAGGAGCATGATGGAACAGAGGCTGGAGGGACGCCGGCGCTGGGTGATGACAGTAGACTGGTCAGCTCTTCCCATCATGCATTAGGTCTTAAACATTTCCACTTGAGGCTTTTAACACCAAATCTAATGCAGAGTGCATTAGCTTGACTCCAGGCAGTGACTCAGCGGACAGGAGCCGTGCGTATTGAGGTGTGGGGGTGTTTTTCTCTCCGGTTCTGTTATTGCTTCCATATTGACATTTTGTCTGTGGACACTTTTGCATGTCACGCCCACACACATATCGCAGAAATACAGCGATCCAGACTGCTTCGTCTGCGTCCACTGCTTTGACTCAGCCGTCCAACTCAGCCAGAGAAGACAGAACCGTGAAGCAGGATGAAGGCCAACATTATGAAACTGCTGGTGGGATTTTGGGGAAACAGATCTAAAATAAAGACGCTCAGAGTGAAGGCGGAGAGCTGTATGTAACACGTACGAGGGGAACAGCGCTGTGCTGTTGCATCCTGTGTCTCTGATTCTTCACCTTCAAATCTCCACAGAGAAAATCAGTGATTTTAAACATTTCCAACTTGCTTTTGGACGAGAGGGTTCACAGTGACACGTTGTCCCTTCATTTTTCCACCCTGAGTGTGTTGATTATGTCAGTTCAGTCGTCCATAAATAAACATACATTTTCTCTGACTTTGAGTAGCTCCAAGGTTGGAAAAATCATCTTGGTCCAGACTGCCAACAGTATTACATGATCTGTTTTAAGGCTGCATGAGATGACAGAAATTCAGCAGCAACTATTTTGATAATTCCTCAACCTTTTTGTCGTTTTCCAGCAAAAAATGCTTCTCCAGTATCTGTTTTGCACATTTGTCAACTGTTTTTCAGTTCTTGAATTGTTGGTCATTTGAGGATTTTTCACTCTTTTCTGATATTTCACAGGTGATTAATCAAGAAAACAATCAGCAAATTAATCTTGTATGATCTCTCTATCATCTTGTTCCAGCTTTTATGGAAGCTACGTTATGTTTCCACTGAGTGAAATATTCAAACAAAAACCACCATGATTTTTATGGCTGCAGCATGATATCATATGGAAATAAGTTTCCCCCAAAATGATCTATATGGCACCTTTGGAAACTTTGAGAATTTAAACAAGCATTTAAAATAATGTTTTGGAAGGTTTGAACAAAGTCTTAACAGCATGAGTTTGTGCTGACCATCAATTTGATGTAATGCACATAAAACTACATTTAAAAAACTACATTTAATACACTTAATGAATGTACAGCTGCCACTGTGGCATTTTCATCAATCATTTTGGCAATAAAATGTCAGAAAATAATGATCAACATTTCCAAAGAGCCCAATGGGATGTCTTCAGATGTCTTGTTCTGCCCAATCAAGAGTCCAAACCCCAAAGATACACAGTCTGCTGTCATATACGATGAACGAAAGCAGCAAACACTCACATTTAAAGAGCTGGAATCACTGAAAGGATGGCAAATTAATTATCTGTGGATTGACCGATCAATTATTCGACTAATCGCTTCAGCCGGAGTCATGTTTACAGATGTGTCCAGATGTTGCAACATAAACTGAAAAAGAGCCACAGTGTAAAGTCTGTCAGATGATGATGATGATGGTGATGATGGCTCTTGGCTCCTGACTGTAAAGACAAAGAGCAGCTTGACATGACTGACCAGGTCACCGACAGCAGCCTTCAGCTGTACACCCACAAAACAAAGGGATTCTATTGGCTGATGCAGGTGCGACACAGCAGGAGGCTTTTATTTTGTAAGGGTCATCATCATCTCACACACACACACACACACACACACACAGACCTTTGTCTGCTGCGTCCCTCTTACCTCTCCATCCTCTGTGCCATGGAGCCGGATTCCAGGAGACGTCCGTCCGTTTGGGGAGCGGATAACAGCCACATCCACGCGGCCGTTTCCAGGAGGAGAGGAAGAAAACATTATGAGGATTCGTGCAGACTCATTAATCAATGCCTAATTAAGCAGCTGTGACGCGCGGTGGGTGATTAATGACATGCGGGAGCTCACCTGACCGGGGCGCGCGGCTCTTGTACCTGCTGTTGGCGGTCATCTTGGACACAGTTGGTGGAAAACGCGTCCAAACTGAATGAAGGAGGCGCGTCTGCGGCTGCTGCTGGTCCGTTTAATTCAGGCTGGACAATATTTCACCGCCACGGCAACAAGATGCGTCCAGCAGAAGCTCACGTGTGCAGAAATGAATCTAAATGGCAAATAAATTAAAGCATATGACTGTGTGACGCATTCCACACGCCAGAGTCTGCGCTGTCAACATGCAGACGGATCCACTGATTGAGAGACGCTCACAATGCTTATTGTGTGAAAAACTGTATGCAGTTCACGTGGAACACCAGGGGGTGGCAGTATTGTCCTGCACCTGCACTGATTAATATACTGCGCTGCAATTTGCACAACATGCATCTTGTCTTTCATTTGTCTTTTCATCAATAATAATGATAATATTATTTCAAGCTAAAAAACAGGACATAAACAGCATTTAAAACAGCTGTATAAACAGCAGCAATTATTCAACACTAAAAAGAAAAAGTAAAAAGAAGAGTTAAAAAAAAGTCTGAAAGTGACTTTTAAACTGGGATTTAAAGACTGTCAGCCGACATGATGCTAAACTGAAGGCTGTTCCACAACCGAGCAGCTCATACAGCAAAAGTCCAATACTCACAGTTATTAACTCTGAAGCAGTTAAAAGACCCAAACTGACAAATCTGAGAGGCCTCTCAGGACAATGAAGGGTTTGTTTCAGTTATATACTCTTCTAATGCCTACAAACCCATTTTAAACTGAATTATAAAAGAAACTGGAGGCCGATGCTGGTGTGGTGTGGTCAGTAGGCTGGCTGCTTAATTTTTGCACAGTTTGTTAATAAACAAGGAAATACAATAATCAAGATGCAAGAGTATCTGCTTCATGTTGGAAATAAAGGAGCCAATAAGAGGCTGTAAAACTTACTCTTTAAAATACACTAACGCATTAAAGCAGAAATCTAATTTCTGTCTGTGAGATCTTACATAGGCGTCAATACTGGGACTCATTACTGTCATGTCCTCTACACAAATGATCAGCAATGGCTCAGAAATGTGTTGTTTGCTAAGCCAACATTTGCTCAGTGAAGCTTTTAATGTTTCCATTTGATTCATCTGAAAACAGGAATCTTGCTAAAGGGTCTTAGGGCTACGTACATAACATAATGCTAAAAGACTGAGGCTAAAGCTAACAGGTCCCAGGCAACAAGCGAGTCAGTCTGATGTAGGACACCAATGGACCCGTGGACACATATTTCACTGTTATTCCCTGAGGTTAAAATTAAAGTTCCTTTATTTATAGAACATCAAACACACTCAGCATCGTGCCCTCACACATCTGAATATAGACATCCTGCAAGGAACTCTGTGTTTTAAGGAAAATACCCACAAACAATACAGTATTGTCTGCCTCTGTGTGGGATGCCTCTCACTAACAGAGCTGGGCAGCATATATTAGTGTGAAAATCTATGGAAGTGAATGTTTATCTATACGTGTATCTCTAAGAGATTTTTCTTAATGATAAATCAAAGTGGACTTTTCCGTGAAACACGTCTTTGCCACGAGCCAACAGTCAGACAGATCAATCATTTCCCGGCTTCCTGATTGTCAAAGACCTATCAATCACAGACTGGCTATGCCCCAGCGATCAAAGACAGTGATTCAAACACAACAAGCCAAAAAAGCCACGAGGTTTGGTGCGATTTGTCCTGACAGCTACCTGAGGGAGGAGGAGACAGCAGGCAAACAATGATGAGAGCGTGAGACTGGAGGTGGGAGCTGGGTGCCATGACGGCCCGCTTCCTGTGCTAGCACACAGGCCGCATGGGTGGTGGGGCAGGAGGGTTGAGACAATGAGCGACCTTCCCTCCCAACATCACCATAACGGATTCCTTCTGATCTCATGGGGCCTCGGGACCAAAGTGACCCCTGCACACAAACAAAATAACAGTGTAGCTGCTCTTTATTTATCTAGGATGCCCCCACGGCGCTCAGTGCTCAGTTATGGCATCATTGGCGCGAGCCAGGGATGGCTGGAACGTAATAAACTGGGATTAACATGAGCCGTTTGGCCTCCAGGTCAAAGATGTAACATAATACAGAGTTTAGTGGTTTAATCTGCACGAGCTGACGGCGAACGCCAAAAAACATCAAATCAAAGCATCGTTAGAGAGTCCGGCCTTTTCCACGTCTCCATAATGGCACACTGCTTACATTCATTCTGTTGTATTGGATTTAATTGTCAGGGAACTTTTAGCGTTCAGTATGAACAGGAGGAATGGTAACAATGCACATGTGAGCACCTGATTGTTACTAATGAAAACTTGTGAACCGACTCTGAGCCTCTAATTTAGTCTTAATGAGATCAGCCCGAAAAAAGCTGCCTGTCAGATTTCTTTAACCCCTTGACGCCTGAATCTATTTAGCATTTAATTAAAAAATTAATTCTTTGTGTTTTTGCTTTCAAATTGATCCCAAATTAAGAGGAGTTTGTTAATTTTTCTGTAGCACATACAATATAGGATCACCAACTAGAATTGGGTTCAAACAAACAGTATATGTCCACTTTTTTCAATGCTTAAATGCAGTAAAAACATCTTTTTTGTGTATTAAAAATTCATTTATTTCATCAAAACAGCCACAAAATTGGCTTACAACCATTACATTAGAGTACATTAGGAGTTCACTTTGACCGGTCCGACGAGAAACCAGTGCTTGCAAGAGGTTCCTTGGTGTGTGTTGAATATGCACAAACTGGCATAAGAGGAATGCATGCGGGATTCGGCTGCAATGTGGATTAAAGCGGTGTGATGCGAATTTGTGACAATAGGCGTTAAGGGGTTAAGAGAAATTGATTCTGTCCTCTTTGCATCATTTATTCATTAAAGCTTCAAGGTTCAGCTTTAGTGTCAATATAAAAATATTTATGTAGCTATAGATCCACCCAACACAGAGAAAGTGTGTAAAATATCAAAATATTTTAAATTAGAATACAATTAAACAATACAATAGAACAAAGTGTATACATGTAGTACTAAAGGAATTATATTTACAAGGAAGATATACATAAATACACATATACGCTGTAATATGCAGGTGATAGTGGGAATGAAGGTGTAAAGGTGATGTTCTAGGTCTGAGGTCAGTGTGTGTGTGTGTGTGTGTGTGTGTGTGTGTGCAGCAGGAACATGTGTGTGTGAGAAACATGCATGTGAGCGCTGGACTGTGTGTCCATGTGAGCGTATATGAGCGTTTCCTCCCCGCAGACACACAATGACTTCAGCTCGGAAACCGGCGGGCGCAGGAAGGCCGCAGCACAGCGCCGCACAATAGCTCATCACATGTGCTCGGCGCTGATTCCTCGGCAGCCGTCGAGCAGCTTGCAGGGGGAAGTGCACGTCGCTGTGAGCGAGCCTTTTCTCCTTTTCCCTGGTGGAGAGACAATGGGAGGAGGAGGGAGGAGAGAGAGAGAGAAGCAGGAGGAAAACGTTTTTATTTATTCTGTTTAGAAGATGAAGAAGAATACAGAGAAAATAAATGCTGGTCAATGATTTACTGTTGGTCTGCTCCACCAGTGCATCATTCATGCATTATTAAAGATCCTTTTTCCTTGTGATCTCTTACAATAATCAATGTGCAGCTTGTTCCTTTCTTTTGTTCTGTTTGACTTTTAATTTATTATTTTTATATTGTTGATTCTGTGCTAATTCCACCACAGGAAGTCAATATGTGGGTCAGAATACCAGGAGAGAGCAACACAGAGACAACAACAGATAACAGAGCTCGCACGTTGACTGATGAAGTGTTTAGAAACGCTGAAGATGAGATATGAATGAGAGGCAGAGGAGGAGGAAGGAGACGTGCAGGTCCAGAAATAGAAAAAGAAACGAGAAAATGGAGGTTTGCGTTATCTCTCGCTCTCGTAGTCTCCACAGAGACAGGAAATGGTGCTATCACACACAGGAAATGAGCCGATGGCAGAGATAAGGCGGGAAAATGGCTCCGGAAATCAAAACAAGTCCACGGCGAGCTGAGAGGAGACGAGCAGGAATGAAAGGAAAACTCTGTTTCAAACCTTTTCTGTTCGATGTGTCTCTGCGCTCCCATCAACACCTCCTCTCCCTTTTTAACACTTCAACTGTTCATGTTACCTTCACATCTGCTCCCTCGTTTCCTTCACATCTGCTCCCTCGTTCCCTTCACATCTGTTCACTCGTTTCCTTCACGTCTGCTCCCTTGTTCCCTTCACATCTGTTCACTCGCTACCTTCACGTCTGCTCCCTCGTTTCCTTCACGTCTGCTCCCTCGTTTCCTTCACATCTGCTCCCTCGTTACCTTCACGTCTGCTCCCTCGTTTCCTTCGTCTGCTCACTCGTTACCTTCACGTCTGCTCCCTCGTTTCCTTCACGTCTGCTCCCTCGTTTCCTTCATGTCTGCTCACTCGTTACCTTCACGTCTGCTCCCTCGTTACCTCTACGTCTGCTCCCTCGTTTCCTTCACGTCTGCTCCCTCGTTACCTTCACGTCTGCTCCCTCGTTTCCTTCACGTCTTCTCCCTCGTTTCCTTCACATCTGCTCCCTTGTTTCCTTCACGTCTGCTCCCTCGTTCCCTTCACATCTGTTCACTCGTTTCCTTCACGTCTGCTCCCTCGTTTCCTTCACGTCTGTTCACTCGTTTCCTTCACGTCTGCTCCCTCGTTTCCTTCACGTCTGTTCACTCGTTTCCTTCACGTCTGCTCCCTCGTTCCCTTCACGTCTGCTCACTCGTTTCCTTCACGTCTGCTCCCTCGTTTCCTTCACGTCTACTCCCTCGTTTCCTTCACGTCTGCTCCCTCGTTTCCTTCACGTCTGCTCCCTCGTTCCCTTCACATCTGTTCACTCGTTTCCTTCACGTCTGCTCCCTCGTTTCCTTCACGTCTGTTCACTCGTTTCCTTCACGTCTGCTCCCTCGTTCCCTTCACGTCTGCTCACTCGTTTCCTTCACGTCTGCTCCCTCGTTTCCTTCACGTCTGTTCACTCGTTTCCTTCACGTCTGCTCCTTCGTTTCCTTCACGTCTGCTCCCTCATTTCCTTCACGTCTGTTCACTCGTTTCCTTCACGTCTGCTCCCTCGTTTCCTTCACGTCTGTTCACTCGTTACCTTCACGTCTGCTCCCTCGTTCCCTTCACGTCTGCTCCCTCGTTTCCTTCACGTCTGCTCCCTCGTTCCCTTCACGTCTGCTCCCTCGTTTCCTTCACGTCTACTCCCTCGTTTCCTTCACGTCTGCTCCCTCGTTTCCTTCACATCTGCTCCCTCGTTTCCTTCACATCTGCTCCCTCGTTCCCTTCACATCTGTTCACTCGTTTCCTTCACGTCTGCTCCCTCGTTTCCTTCACGTCTGTTCACTCGTTTCCTTCACGTCTGCTCCCTCGTTCCCTTCACGTCTGCTCACTCGTTTCCTTCACGTCTGCTCCCTCGTTTCCTTCACGTCTGTTCACTCGTTTCCTTCACGTCTGCTCCCTCGTTTCCTTCACGTCTGCTCCCTCATTTCCTTCACGTCTGTTCACTCATTACCTTCACGTCTGCTCCCTTGTTTCCTTCACGTCTGCTCCCTCATTTCCTTCACGTCTGTTCACTCGTTACCTTCACGTCTGCTCCCTTGTTTCCTTCACGTCTGTTCACTCGTTTCCTTCACGTCTGCTCCCTCGTTTCCTTCACGTCTGTTCACTCGTTTCCTTCACGTCTGCTCCCTCGTTCCCTTCACGTCTGCTCACTCGTTTCCTTCACGTCTGCTCCCTCGTTTCCTTCACGTCTACTCCCTCGTTTCCTTCACGTCTGCTCCCTCGTTTCCTTCACATCTGCTCCCTCGTTTCCTTCACGTCTGCTCCCTCGTTCCCTTCACATCTGTTCACTCGTTTCCTTCACGTCTGCTCCCTCGTTTCCTTCACGTCTGTTCACTCGTTTCCTTCACGTCTGCTCCCTCGTTCCCTTCACGTCTGCTCACTCGTTTCCTTCACGTCTGCTCCCTCGTTTCCTTCACGTCTGTTCACTCGTTTCCTTCACGTCTGCTCCCTCGTTTCCTTCACGTCTGCTCCCTCATTTCCTTCACGTCTGTTCACTCGTTTCCTTCACGTCTGCTCCCTCGTTTCCTTCACGTCTGTTCACTCGTTACCTTCACGTCTGCTCCCTCGTTCCCTTCACGTCTGCTCCCTCGTTTCCTTCACGTCTGCTCCCTCGTTCCCTTCACGTCTGCTCCCTCGTTTCCTTCACGTCTACTCCCTCGTTTCCTTCACGTCTGCTCCCTCGTTTCCTTCACATCTGCTCCCTCGTTTCCTTCACATCTGCTCCCTCGTTCCCTTCACATCTGTTCACTCGTTTCCTTCACATCTGCTCCCTCGTTTCCTTCACGTCTGTTCACTCGTTTCCTTCACGTCTGCTCCCTCGTTCCCTTCACGTCTGCTCACTCGTTTCCTTCACGTCTGCTCCCTCGTTTCCTTCACGTCTGTTCACTCGTTTCCTTCACGTCTGCTCCCTCGTTTCCTTCACGTCTGCTCCCTCATTTCCTTCACGTCTGTTCACTCATTACCTTCACGTCTGCTCCCTTGTTTCCTTCACGTCTGCTCCCTCATTTCCTTCACGTCTGTTCACTCGTTACCTTCACGTCTGCTCCCTTGTTTCCTTCACGTTTTCTCCCTTGTTTCCTTCACGTCTGCTCACTCGTTACCTTCAGGTCTGCTCCCTCGTTTCCTTCAGGTCTGCTCCCTCGTTTCCTTCACGTCTGCTCACTCGTTACCTTCACGTCTGTTCACTCGTTACCTTCACGTCTGCTCCCTTGTTTCCTTCACGTTTTCTCCCTTGTTTCCTTCACGTCTGCTCACTCGTTACCTTCAGGTCTGCTCCCTCGTTTCCTTCAGGTCTGCTCCCTCGTTTCCTTCACGTCTGCTCACTCGTTACCTTCACGTCTGCTCCCTCGTTTCCTTCACGTCTGCTTGCTCACTGATACATTTTACAGACTCTCAGTCAAAAGCTTGTGGTGTGAGGATGCTACAAATGAGGTGTTTTAAATCTGAGTCATTAAATCAACCTGTCAATGCTACGCTAGTTTCTCTGCAGCATTTGAACCGTGACGCTGTCGCTGTCCTCGTAGCCTCGTAACAGGAGGACGTAGACAAAGACGTGAAAATGACTTGAGAACTGTTCATGGATGTTTTCACACTTTTTTGTTAACTGCTGTGAATCCGACCTGACCACAGAGGTTTTCCAAAACCACCTTTCAAGCCCACAGACACTATTTGAAGTGAAGAGGAGGATTTTCAGTGGGTTCCTGAATGCAACTGAATCCTGTCCCAAAATATACCTGTGAGCATCCTGCAAAATGAATGTTACAACTCATTCTTATGAAGAGGCGACTGAGGGAACCCCCCCCCCGACCTGATGCAATGCTAAGCTAACAACTTGTTATAGTTCATCATGTTCCTATATTTAAGGAGCTCAATCATAGCTTCAAATCCAGCCAATTTGAAGCTGGCAGTTTTCTGTATAATCCAGATGTTGTATGAGGTTTGTATCATTGAGTTGATTTGGTTTGGTTCATTTATACCTACAGGTCTACATATTTTACAGCATATATTCATCTAGCCTTCTTTTCTTCATGTAATGAGGAGAATGTCGCTAAACTGAGGAAACAATGAAGAATCTATTGATTTTTGTAATAAAATATCACCTGGTTTGTCTGTCATATTTCTCACTTTGTGTCTGGTATGAACTCAGAGGCTGATTATTTAATTAAAGGAGAGTAGGATCACATTGATTGGGACATAACTTTTCATTGGGGGGGCGGGGGGTCCATCAAAACAGTAGTAAAAGTAGTTCAAATGACTACAAGCCATTTAACCAGCGCAGGTGAATAAAACTGTCTAATCTGGCAGCACGTGACACCACACAGACAGTAACTAACACATTTTACATCAGCGACATCATCACTTTTCTCTAAACTGACCCTTCAGGAGGAGCAGAGCATCCCCTGATCACATGCCAGCATGATGACGAGAAGACGCCTCGGGGGAACATGTAGTGGACCACCGCCCCCAGACGTCACGCTGAAAAAGCCCATTAACCTCCATGTTCAGTGACACGCTCAGACATGTGCTGTGACCACCTTCAGTGATTGAAACACAGCAGGTCAGAATAAATGGAAACTGACGGACGGTGATGGAGGAAGCTGTCAGAGTGTTTACTGCAGCAGAAGTACTAAAACTACACTGTAAAAATACCATGATTCAAGTAAAAGTCCTGCATTAGAAATGTTATTCAAATCAGTCAGTATTCGTAGTAGTATGATCATTAAAATGTACTTCAAGTATAAAAGTAAAAGTATAGAGTGCAGTAAAATGTCCCTGTGGCTGTTCTACTGTTCTGTCTGATCTCATCAGATTACTGTGACTCAGTCGTTCATGTCAAAGCAGGATTTTACTGTTGGAGCTGGTTGAGCTTCATTTTCCACTATTTTGTATCAGACTGCAACTAATGATTCTTTTCATTCTGGATCAATCTGCTGATTATTTCCTCCATTGATCGATCGATCGATCGTTCGGTTTGGAAACATTGTGAAAATAGAGAGAAATGTGGTGACAATGAGGCCAAAGTGACGCCTTCACAGTGTTTGTTTAGTCCAAAGCTCCACATTATTACAAATACATTCAGATCATTCAGAGGAAAAGCAGCAAATCAAACATCTGAGAAGCTGAAACATCAAATGATTTTACAGGAAAAATCACTACAATGATTAATTTTCTGTCAATCAACTAATTGATTAACTGACTAATCATTTCAGCTGTTCTTATATAAACTGTTGGGGAGTTTAATTTAGTGAAGGACGTGAGGAGCTGAATCCACACAGGATGAGCTTCGGGAATGTGTCACGTCCGGCTGTTTGTTGGAACAGGTGGAATTAGTCACCAGAGGAAGACGAGGCCCCGCGGACATTAAAGGCGCACTAACGCAGACCTGATCGGGCCGGGCCGATGACTTTCTAGTGTTGGGATTTCCTCCAGTCTGAGTCAACAACCTGTTAAAGCTGTGATGTTCTGTGGCTGCAGCTAATTACTCTGAGTGTCTCTGTTGTGATGCTGTCATCCAGCTTTACACGAGCACCTGAAAGCAGCACAAACAGGACTGAGACTGAACAGCTGCACCGCTCAACCACCACAGAAGAAGAGACGACGCCACTAAAAGAGCTGCAGCCAAGAGTCGAACGACCGGAACATGATGGGAATGAGACATGTGTGAGGAAGGTCACAGCCTCCTCATCCTCCACACACACCTGATGTTTTCAGCGCCCCACGCTGGGTCACGTGATTCAAGGACGCCATCACTGATTGATTCAGTCTGTTTCCACTGCTCTTTGTTGCATTATTGTTTATTTTATATATTTGGACTTTTTAATTGTTCTGTTCGTTTTTTGTCTTCTGTCCTCGTTGAGCTCATGTTTTTTTTTCCTCTGCAGGTGGATTGATTGATTGATTAATTGATTGAATGTTTGAACTGGAGTCAGATTCCTTATATGTGCACACATACTTTTCTGATTCTGATTTTGCAATTAACGATATATGAACTTTTTCTCTTCAGCCAAGCTTAAAAACTTATAGTAGTGACAGTAAAAGTGATATTTTCTTCTTTTAAGTGTTTCCATGCAGATTGAATAGAAGTGGATGGAAACACACTTGTTGTTCCAATCAGTTTTAGAGAAGAGAAACTGCACCAAGAATTACACAGTGGACAGTTTGTGAGTGATGAACAAAGGAAAAGCAAAGAGTCACCTGATCACACCAATGGACATCTGTTCCAGTCACATGTCAGTAATGTCTGCGGCACACGTTTACCTTTGAGGATCACGCGGAGGTGACATCACCAGGTGTGACACATGTCGGTCTGTGGAGGGAAACACACAAAGAGTGAGTCAAAGTTTCAGTCTCACGGGCTGCAGAGGTTCAAAACACTGAAGCTTTCCTTTATACGAGTCCGGTGTGGCTGCTGGGTATGATCCTGATCTACTGCAGCACAGGACAAAACAGATCACACAGGTCACACACACACACACACACACACACACACACACACACTCTAGATTACCGACACTTAGGACCAACATTAAAGGCGTCTCTGAACCAAACGGTCGGCCCACGTGCCAAACACTGGTACCGGACAGACGCACAACTCGACGAAATGCCAAGGCCTCACGCCTCCACGGGTGCCAAGCGGCCGCGGCAGGTGACACTTCACTGTGGATAATAAAAAGAGTTGATGTGGAAAAGGAGGAGGAGAATATTCCCGGAGGCTCAGAGAACAATGGGGGCGAAGGGAAGTGATAAGGGACAGGACATCCTAACGCTGCTGCATCTCGGCCCTCCCACCGGCCGCCGACACGTCACCTGGCAACCCCCGCAGCTGTCAATCAACCTCGTGCGCCCACACCATCAAAGGGAAGTCATAAAATGGAGATGTTTGTGAAGTTCTCTGCTGAAACGGATTCATCTTATTCCACCTCTGCTGCTGCTTCACACTGACGACTGAAAACAAGCAAAAACACCAGTAATCCTCAGCAGGACTCAAAACGGATACTCAGATATATAAATACTAAACAAGTAGTACTACAGAAAAGCATCTGAATACTACAGACCTGCACACTACATGCAGAACTATAAAGTATTCAGTATATTCTCTGTATTTGTTGCAGTATACTGCTGTGAAGTTGAAGCTGGAGTGAAGTAAAGTAAAGTAAAGTAAAGTAAAGTGGATTTCTTGCATATGAACTGCAGAGCTTGATACTACAAACATGAAGTAAATACTGAATATCATCTGTCGTCTGGAACACTACACATCTGTAGTACTCAGATCCTTCACTCAAGTAAAAGTAACAATACCTTAATGTACAAATTACTCCATTACAAGTAAAAATACTGCTTTTACAGGAAAGTGCACAATTATTATCAGAAAAATGTACTTAAAGTATCAGAGGTAAAAGTACTCGTCTTCATTTCACCCACCTGCTTACAGTGAAAGTAGCAGAATGTTTAACAGCAACGTTATTGATTGATCACATGTATGTTCTGAGAGGGAACAGCCAATCAGAGATAAGGATCCTGAAGAGGGATCTCTCTTCCTGAGCTTTCTTCTTCTTCTTTGTTAAAGGGTTTTTCCAAACCGAGGGTCTGAGGACAGAGGTGAAGACTAACATCTGTTGTTCATTCTTTACAAAAATCCTCATTTTATGAATATTTTCTGTGAAAATATTCAGGTTAGTTTTTGTGTTTTTTAAAGTTTAAAACCATGCTTGGTTTGTTTTTACTGTTGAACTCTTCTTCACTGGAAACGCTGATTCTCAGAGTCTCAACAAGGATTTCTATGTGAGTGTAAACACACCATAGGAAGAGAGGAGGAAGCATCTGGCCCTCTGAGGACACACACACACACATATGCACGTGCACACATGCACACACGCGCACACGCACACACTGTTGTTTCAGTCTTCATTGTGCTGCCTGACTGTGATTAAGATTTGTGTTTTTATGACCCACTCACCTACTACGTGACATCATGACTTTATTCTCCTTCATCAGTGTGTGTGTGTGTTCATTAAATAACGAGCTTCCCAGATGAAGACCTGATTGTGTTTTTCTGAAGGAATGTCGTTCGTCAGCATGTTGACGTCCACGACGATCAACAACACCTGCTGCAGTACCTCTGTCCTTCATCTGAAAATGCTATCATCAATTTGATCCTCATCATTCAATCAATAAAACAGCAAATCCATGCTGTTCAGGTGATATATTGATCCATATTCGCTGCACTGAATTGTTCATTTTGACCATTGAAACGCCACATCGGGACAAATATTTTGTTTATCTTAAATTTGCTCCGTTGTGGTTGTTAGAGACTTTATCTGAGCAGTCCAGCTCTTCCTCCGCCCTGTTTGTGTTTATCTGCTGCGACTTCCGACCGAGTCAGTCAACAGGCAAACACCCCCGTGCCCCCAGCTCCCCCCGGACCTCCCAGATACCAGCGCTCTGAATCAGCCTCTCAGTCTATATAAGGGTGATGGAGCAACTTCATGACTAAAACTGAAAGACGGAGAGTAATTAGAGAAGGTGTGGTCCAGCTTTTATCAACATGCATCACTTCGTCTGCAGTAAACAATAAAACTCTGTTTCCACACACACTAACCTATACAGGATGCTGCATTCAAACTGACCGGGAATCAAATTTGGGTGTATTTTCATTTGAAGTCTGAACAAATGAACTGGTTCCCGCTTTGCTTCTGAGCCGGAGTGATAAGTTTATCAAGCTAATATATACGAATAATATCAACATCAATATAAAGGCAGTGGTAGGATTAAATGTAAGAAATTAGCTGAAATCAGAACGAAACCAAAAGCAAACTGGAGCAGGAGAGAATTTGTGCTGTTAGAGGAGGAACAATAGAGCAAGTTCACAGTCTGTGAGGCTGAAGGCTACTTTGAGCTAAATGCTAACATCAGCCTGCTAACCACGATGCTAATGAGTGCAGCAAACTAAACTGAAAACATTTATTTTTCAGTTGTCTGATTTGCCCGTTTTCATGATTATTTTATTCCATGTTTTGCTCTTTTATTGGAGCTTACTGGTCAACTGTTGGTTTTAATTCAATCTATTTCATTCTTACTTTTTAATGGTTTTAATTCACATATTATAGTGTTTTACTGTCCACAAGGTTTTTGTTCGGCTGTGTCGTAGCTAATGTTCTGCGCAGCGCGTTCTGCTTCGTCCACACTGAAATGTGCTTTATGAACAACGTTTTGCTTGTGCCACAGGGGAACCACATCATGTCTTGGGACCTTCAGGTCTAAGAGCCGGTTGGAACGGTAAACATTAAAGGGCACCTGCGAAGCATCAGCACGTTAGCATTGTGAGTATGCTAACATGCTGGTGTTAGCATTTAGCTCACAGCAGCGCTGTGTAGAAGTGCAGCCTCACAAAGCTGCGAGCGTGGCTGCCGACTCTCAGTCTGACCTTTGACCTCTGACCACAACATGATGTAGTGTTGCAGCTTTTTATTATCACACTCGTAAAATAATTAGTTGAGGAGCGCCTTTAAGAAATTTGTCCATTAATCTCTTGAAGTTTGTTGAACTGACATTTTGAGGGTTCTCAACTTTTCCATTTTCACAGTGAAGAAGATGATGAAGAAGAATCAAGTCTGGGTGTGATCTGGTTTCAACAGGAAGTCGTCAGGTATCTTTTGTTTTTTTACGCCCATGTGACGGCCCAGAATGCTTTGCTTCTCCTGACGTCGCAACGTGCACAGGACATGTATGTTGGGTTGACTGAGTCCACTTAAAGCACAAAAACAAGAGAGAGTTGAGGGAATTTTTCAACATGGAGTCCAGCACAATGGGGCCTGTCATCATGGCCGCCGCGTCCCTGCATGGAGAACTTCCTGTGCGTCGCTGGGGACGGAAAATGGGTCAAGAAATCAGCCAGACGACAGAAAATCAGCTCAGCTGCTGACAGAAGAATCTGTGGCGCAGCTTCATCAGACAGTTCAACTAATACGATGAAGAAGCGTCCAACAAATGAATGCATGAATAATTAAATCATTTCTATCAGAAAATCAACTCTTCTGTGTAAATACTCGATCATTTCTTTCCTAATAACACCAGCAAACTTTTTCTATGATTGGAAGCAACTTAAATAGATTTTTCTGAGAAATGTTTCAGGAAACATTAAGAAATGAAAGAAGCCCTGAATCAAACACTCAGTCACATGAGCAGACCTCACAAACTAACACTTCAACACTTTTCACAGTGTTCAGCAGTCAGATGTTGAAATACTTCGCTCTAAACATGTGTCCTTGCTTTTTCTTCAGGATCATGCATGTTTGTGTTGGATGGTCGCAGGTGGAGGAATGATGGGATGGATGAGAGAAGAACCCAGAATGTGGTTTTCACACCGCATTATTGGATGAGGCCGCATGTGTGACTTTTATTTGACTGTGAAGTCTCATTGAGATGATTGACATGTGAGACCTCGACGAGACATCCTGTCCACAGCGTCTGCTGTTTGTCCTCTACGTCCACATCTCTGTTTGCTTTACGTGTTTGACTTCTTTTTACCACGCAGTCAGATTATAAGATGGAAGTTGACGTTGTCCTGCAGGCTCTGAATCACAGGAAGACTCAACATCTGCTGCGCTCCGACACGAACCGCTCGACGCGCTCTCACACCGGTGCGCACGCGTGCACGCGCAAGCGTGTGAGGCGCTGCTGCGGTAGAGCCCCCCTCATTGGCTGAGACAAGGATGCATTCACTGCTGATTGGCCCAAAGTTCCTCAGTTTTGTTTTGATGGCGGTGCCGCGGCAGCGTCGGGCCGGTGGTCCCATAAATGAAACGCTTCGGAGCGCACGCACTCAGTGAGCAGAGGCGAGAGTGAGCGCGCACAGAGCATCCACACAGACCGCTGAGAGGAGCGAGTAACGAGCAGACTCTTCATCCCCACCATCAGCAGCACCACACTGAAGAACAGCGCCATGCTCGCTGCCTGCTTGGAGTTCCTCGGCTTGGCGCTGTGCGTCACGGGCTCGCTGCTGGTGATGGTCGCGTGCGGGCTGCCCATGTGGAAGGTGACCGCGTTCATCGACTCCAACATCGTGGTGGCGCAGACCATCTGGGACGGCCTGTGGATGTCCTGCGTGGTGCAGAGCACTGGCCAGATGCAGTGCAAAGTCCACGACTCGGTCCTGGCCCTGGCGCAGGACCTGCAGACGGCCCGCGCCCTCACGGTCATCTCCGCCGTGCTGGGGGTCGTCGCCCTCACGGTGACGGTGGCCGGGGCGCAGTGCACCAACTGCATCAAGGATGAGACGGTGAAGGCGAGGGTGGTAAACGCCGGAGGGGTCATCTACATCATCAGCGGGCTGTTCGTGCTGGTTCCGCTCTGCTGGATGGCCAACAACATCATAGTGGACTTCCACAACCCGCAGGTGCCCCCGTCCAAGAAGAGGGAGATCGGGGCTGCGATCTACATCGGCTGGGCCGCCACCGCGCTGCTGCTGCTCGGCGGGACCCTGCTGTGTTGCTCCTTCTCTCAGGGGGTGAGGGGCGCCTACCCAATCAAATACGCCCCCACCAAGACGATCACGGCCAAAGGAGACTTCGACAAGAAGTTTTATGTTTAATGTAAGACTTTGGTCTCGGAGCAGAGCTGAACTTTCCGCTGCAGAGGTTTGACATGATGGTGAAAGATGCTGTTGGTGCGCTGAAGTGGAGACACGATGAGCACATTCAGAGCATCAAACTTTAAACATGGACAACTGTCACCAACTGAATGTCATTTTTTTTAGCATCTGTCAGGCAGCAGCAGTTTATTTGTGCTCTAAATGCGTTTAAATCTGCTTGTTTTGCATCACAAGTCCACTTCAAGTGAAGTTTTAGGAGTGTGTTAAGTAACAAAGTGGATCAGAGGCTGGGAAGAGTTTCCAGTTTGGCTCAGCTGGCCTCTGAAACGCTGCAGAGCTTCATTGTAAAGACTTTCCTTTCTCTCCCCGTGGACTCACTCTGTGTTCTGCTTCTGAGATTCGTTCCCACAGTGAACATGCAGCAGGCGGCGAAGCCTTCAGACCAATGTGCACTCATGTTGTGATCAAAGGGAGGAATTTGCATTTGAATGCATGTACAGTGTTTTGTACTTCCTGTCATTTTTTCTAGTCTTTCAACAGAAAATCCTTTTTTTAATAAAGAAAAAACACCAATCTAACTGTCTGTGCTTCTTATTTATGAGCTGATATATCTGATATTTAAAGAAGAAAATCAAATATCTGAGCTACATTCACTATAAATCACCCTGTTGGCATATGAGCACCAAAACGTGCCAAACGCTCATCTTCACATCAGAACCTCGCTTCCAGAACGAGGTGAAAGGTGATCAGCAGCAGAAACAGGCTATGATGTTCTCACACGTGCACTTGTTTGTAGGTGAAATAAAGGAAACAAACAAGAGCCAGAAAATGACGCCAAAATAATCAAGACCCTGGTTCACACACCCTGATGGAGCAGCAACGGCTGTGCCAAGAGGCCGGTCCGAACAATGCAACCAGTAGACTATCACCATGATCAGCAGGGTGCAACACCAGCGTCAGGAAGCTTGGCCCAGATCTGGACCAGCGGAGCAATCAGTGCCCTCACGTGGATAAACAAGACGAACGTGCAGACAAACACAATCAGCAGCAAAGTGAGTGCACACAAACACAAAGACGCTGGTGATTTACAGCGTGGCAGAGTCCACTTAGAGGAGGAGCAGCCTCCCAAATGTCTGCGTTGCATGAGACGGAGGCCCAAACCCGGATCTAACGGTTTTAAGGGAAATCAGGTCACGAGTTTAATGACATGCGTCAAAACGAGAGAAAAAATGATGTCATGTTGTAGATCTCAGCTTTACTTTTAATCATCATCACATCACAGGTGGCTGAAGACACAGAATATCTGGATCTTTATGGATATAAGATGACAATCATGATCTCTGCCATTAGCCATTAGCTAAAAGTTAGCTCATAACACCATGATCCATGTATGTTTCTGCAAATATGCTGAAACCTTCTGTTGTGGCAGCTCTGTGGTTCACGTCTGGTTAGTTCAGGCACACTTGAAAAGATCGCGTGTGGAGCAGCCGCCACAGCTCCACCCTTCAACCTGCTCGTGTGTAGCAGAAATCTGAACGTCACTTTGAGTCTGCTGTAGAAACGTTATGACACATAAGAAACGTACGACGGGCCTGTTTCAACACGTCAGATCTTCCAGTTTGATTCACTGCAGAGTGTAATCAATGAATCCAAACACAATCAGCAGATTCATTGATGATGACGATAATAATCATTAGTTTTAGCTCATTAACTGCAGCCAAGACACTTTGAGGTTTAATCGCACGTGATATCTTGTGAGTAAAAATCACCTTTATTAAACAGAATTTCCTGAAAAATAATAATTTACTGAGATGAGTTCAACTTGACTCCTGAAACATTTTGGTTTTTTTAGCTTTTAATGTTGAAAATCCAGAGTTTCTCTCTGGCACGTTGTGTTTTATTATCATCTGCACACAATAAATTACACTGAAATATGTACAAACAACTGATGCACAAGAGGTCTGTGAGATCAAGCACATCAGGCCACAGCCTCTTCACAGATTCCAGCCCAAATCTTCAGGCCAACAGGTGTTTCATTACTCAAGTGTGAACTCTAACTGCCATCGAGAACATTAACTGAGTAGAACTGAAATTAAACACTGTGTACATTCAGAAAGAAAGAGTGTAACTGTGATCACTTTGCAGGATCTCATGAATCTGCATGAAACAGAAGTGGGTCAAGAAACATGAAGGCACACCGTCGCCCTCTGCTGGTTCCACCTCTCACAGGAGGCTCAAAGCTGAATGTAGGAAAGTCAGGACAGTCAGGAAACACCTGAAACACCGGCCCTGACACTCATTCCTCATACTGACGTTAAGCTCGTGTCAAACTCTGATTATACATACCATATCAATCATGCAGTAGATTAAACTAATAAAGTGGTTTATGTGGTTCAGATGAGCCAGGACCTGACCTGAGATTCTTCAAGCCCAGACAACACCAACAGCACCCCATCCAGGAAGTATACTGTTGCCATGGAGACGATGAGTTACGTATGGCGACAACCTGAGCCGTTTTTATCCTATATTTGTTTACATTTTGGTAAATTAGCACCATTAAAAGTCTGCTGAATTAGCTGCTAGCAGCTCCTGTTTGCAGTGTGCTTGTGGACATACAGACAGCCATCACTTACTCTGATGATGCAGAAAACTTAAAAATGTGAAGATTTTAAGGCAAGTTCTGGACTTCTAAGGAGAGTCTTTTTCTCACGATTTCCAGGAGGATTTACGGATGTTTATCTGAGGTGGAATATCCATGGAAAGTGTAAATCACACTGAATGTAAAAATACGTGCATCATGTCTGTGTGTTGTGACTTATGACTCAGAGGAAGCAGCTGAAGTACTTTAACTTCCTCCATGAGTTGTGTCTCAGGCTCTGCTGCTGCTCCAGCTGCTGATCATGATAAACAGTTCAAACCGGCAGGACAAAGCCTCAGAGTCTCAGAGGCAGCTGTGTGAAGTCTGATAAAGGTCCTCAAGTGATGTCACTCGAGTCAGTGTCAGTTGAAGACAAAGTGTGTGAAAGCGAGCTGAGCAGCTCTGTGGCTGCTGCTGCTGCTGCTACAGGCTACATTAGCTGCTACGAGAAGAACACACCATCCTTCACCCAGCTGTGAGCAGGCTGAATTGCATTGTGGGTAATGAAGGCGCCACACAAGGAAGAAGAATATGTGGAATATAACAGATGATATCTCTGTTTATGCTGCATCAGTTTGAATCCTTTTTTCCCCATAAACTGAACTTTTCAGCATCTGTAAGGTCTCGGTTCTCTGTTTCCATTGTGCTTTACGAACCACGGGGTTTTAAGCATCATTGAAAAGGCGACACCAGAACAAACGCTGCTCAGTTTTAAGCAATGGAAGAAAAATTGCACTAATATAGATTTTCTTCTACATTTACGTGTAATGTAATTTAATGGCTATAGGAGGTCGACAGAATAGAGCAAACAGAGTATTAAGACCACGTAAGTCCTTTTCTGTAAAGTCAAGCTGCTTTTGAGTTTTGTTAACGTCAGTTTTAAGTTAATCGAGAGCTTTATGTCAGCAGAGTGTCGGGGTTGATATCTCAAAACAGATAAAACCAATCTATCTGGCTCGATGCCACCAGCAGAAAATAAGTCTGTTTCATAATGTAGGCGAACTGACCCTTTAGCACACTGATATCATCTTAAGGCAGCAGAGTTTGAGGTTATTTATCTTACAGCGTAGCATAAAGTAGCACCTGAATTCCTTTGAGACAAGACAGAATGGAGTTAAAACCGTGTGGATCTCCTCTGGAGTTCTGCATCGTCTCTGACCACAGCTCATATTAAAGGTGATCATACTGGCTCCTTCATGGTTAAGGATGATGTGATGTCTCTGGGTTGACTTATCTGATTCCAGATCTGGGATTATTTGTCCATATTGTACCAAAGGCAGCAACAACAGCGTGTCTATAACTGGTATTCCTTCAGTAACTGGCCGGCGATGACCAGTCTCTGGATCTCACTGGTGCCCTCGTAGATCTCTGTGATGCGAGCGTCGCGGTAGTGCCTCTCGGCGGGCATGTCCGAAACGTAGCCCATTCCACCCAGAACCTGGATCGCCTGAAGTACAGACAGAGAAGATTAAAAAGGCGTCTTGAGGGCTTTTCTGTATCTTCACATTCTGTTCGTGGTTGGTTTCTCACCTGATGGGAGCAGAATGTGGCGGCTTCAGACGCCGCCAGCTTGGCCATGGCTGCTTCCTGCAGGAGAACGCAGGCGGGTTAATGTTTGTTACACGGAAGAACAACAGACTCATTAAATGGACTGAGTACCTTGGTGAAGGGTTTCTTTGAATCTCGAAGAAGTGAAGCCTTCCAGGTGAGCAGCCGAGCGCTCTCCACTGCCACAGCCATGTCCGCCAGTTTGAACTAAACAGTGTGAAAAAACTCAATTAGTTGATTAATTCAAGTCATTTACGAAGCAAAAACAACAAAATTTTAAAGTCTCCAGCTTTCAATCTACATTAAATTTACGATAAAATGAAAATCTTTGGGTTTGGGACAAAAAAGGTTTTTGAGGACATCAGACAGACTCTGGGAAGCTTTTTAAATTAAATCATTTCAACAAAGACAAAGGACTCACACAAGATTAAAAACTGAGATATCCTAACTTTTATGACTCAAAGTCCATAAACACTGTATCGTACAGTTCCCATAATGCACCTGCTGGTAAACAACCATCAGTGTGGCCCATAAATGAGGCCTACAGTCAGAATATCTGAGGATTTTTAGCCTTTTGTGAATCAACATTATGGAACTTTACAGCCGTTTGCCCATGTCCAGTAAACAGACCTTTAATAATCAACAGCTACACTGAAAAGAAATAAAAACAGTAGTTACACTAAAGTTCTTCAAAAAGAGAACGAAGAAGACTGAGACTTCAAGTCTAAGCTGACAATAACAAAAAGCACTGCACACATGCAGCACACACCATGTGAGACCATGTGTTCATATGTTAGTAGCTCTGGACCTCAGTTTCATCGGTTATGATAAAATTGTATTTACAGGAGTAGCTGCTCAGGTCTGGAAACGTGACGCCATCGCTAAAAACAAGTCAACGCGTCAACAGACATGCCGACAGACAGGTTTTAAACAAACCACCAGAGTTAGGCTTCACTGACTGGAAGAGGAGACGAAGGTAAACAGTAAACTTATCACCCAAACTGTTTGTTGTAAACATCCAGAGCCACTTCCTGCTGCAACCTTTCAGATTATTAAGTGCTGGTTTGTTTACGATGGGTCTGATGGTGTTTGTTGACCTGCTGGAGGAGGCAGCGTCCGCTGTTCCTCAGTATAATATTATCAGAACCGCTCGAACCGAAAAGCTGTAATAAACTGTGGTTTCCTTTCCCGTCCGTCCCCCGTCGTTCAGAGTCATGGGACCGATCACGGGTCGGGTTACCTGTATGGCCTGCAGCTTGCTGATGGGAGCGCCGAACGCAGTGCGTTTGTGTGCGTAGTCTGCAGCACAGTCCAGAGAAGCCTGGGCGATACCAAGAGCCTGAGCTGCAATGCCGATCCGTCCGCTGTCCAGGGTTTGCTGAGTGACGCAGACAAACAGGAAGTTTACACACAGCAGCTCACCAATCAGATCTGTGCTACCCTCAACCTTCTTCTGGAGGCTTGACCTGCTCACATTAACAGCAGTAGTGATAAAAGACGCCGATTTTACTGTGTTACGTAGGGCTGGTGGTGCAGTGAGGGCAGTTTTTGACTTGTTCAGACTTCAGACGCCACTCAATGCCAGTTTGGACAGAGACGACATTCTCTGAAGACGAGGAAGCCACCAGGACTCTCTCCGTCTGAAGTCTGGGATGCACACGACGTGTAAATCTAACAAGCCGATTAGAAATCTGCATACCTGCCAAACAATCAATAGCTCTCAGTTTCTCTAATCCACTGATAACAGAATCTTTGCGGTACAATGGATGCTGCGCTGCAGGGATATTTCAGGAAAACTTGAACTCTTATATAACTTCAAACTTTAATTCCTTTAATTCATCTGCTTAACGAATCATAAAAGCACCAGGCTTGTTGATTTCAGCTGAGGTGTTCACACACACGCACACGCACACACACAGTGTAAATACCATGGCGATCTTGAATCCAGCACCACGAGGGCCCAGCATGTTGCCCAGCGGTATCCTGCAGTCCTCCATGATGATGTTGGCAGTGGATGAGGCTCTGATGCCCAGCTTATCTTCCTTCTTCCCCAGAGAAAGGCCTGGGTGTGGCATGGGAACCAGGAAGGCACTGATACCCTGCAGACGGACAAAAAGCAGGAAATAAAAAAACAGAAGGGTGAGCGAGGATCACCATTGTTACAGTTACACCCTGAACAAACAACCCACTCTTTATCTTATCTTTATAAGAGTTGAACATGAAACCAGTAAAATGTGCTGCGTCAGGTGCCTTGTGTTTGAGTTTCTTGTCCGTGGTGGCGAACACGACGGTGGCAGCGGCGTCCCAGCTGTTGGTGATCCAGGCCTTGGTTCCGTTCAGCACCCACTCATCTCCCTCCTGACGGGCTGTTGTGGAGGCTGCACCTGCATCGCTGCCGTTACCTGGAGTTCAAATTCAATCACTTTAGTGGATTTAGACCACTTTCAGTTGGTTGGTTTCAGAAAACATGATCAAAACTCCTTTAAAGTGCTGTTACTGGTACCAGTGCTCATTCACTGATAAATGTCCTCATCAGTTTCATCATTCATTACAGAATCCTGCTTCCTGTTTGACAGGTGAAGACTGACAAGGACTCTCATTTACATACAGCACATATTTCCTGATATTCCTAATCTCATCCATGAGGTAATTCAGCCTGCAGTGTTCCAGATTAATTCCTGAATTACCTTAAAACACGAGACAATGGACGTAAATCACCTGAATCTCATATGGAGTTCTGCAGTGGGTCTAAGGACAGACAGTGTCTTATGCTGTGATTTGTAGCGAATGAATTTAATGTTTATTATTGTGTCGTGTATCTAACTTTGCTCAGCCCACATGAGCCTACAAGACACGTGAATTCATGCAACGCAGCACCAGAGTGCAGCGTTTACATTTGAAAACAACAGAGAAGGTCCAGACACAGAAAAACAGCTAAAGCAGCTTTCACAGTCTAATCTTCACTGAGCAACATCCATTAATCATAATTACTATGTAGGACGGGAGACATCAGAATAAATATCAGTTAAATAATCCATCTTCTCCAGCTTTTGAGTCAAAGTTAACTAACTTAAACTCGCTAGAATTTCCAGTTTTTGCTCATCTGAACAGCAGAATATTTCAGGGTTTAGTTGAGTCACTTCATGTAAAGTGAACTCCTCAATCATCATCATACAGACATGTGATCTAAAATAAAACACTGTTTGTAATGTTCACGTTTAATGAATAATTACTGCTTCTCTTCCACAGCTATCATACTAACTTGATAATTATCACACCTTGATAATTACATCACATCCTTCAGTGGGATGTTCACACATCAGCATGGGTGCAGGTGTGAGGGGGTACACTTACCTGGCTCACTGAGGGCAAAGCAGCCCACCTTCTCTCCGGTGGTGAACGGTGTGATCCACTGCTGCTTCTGCTCTTCTGTACCAAACTTCAGTATTGGTCCGATGTAGAGAGACTAAGAGCAGGATCAGAGAGACCAGAACAGACCAATAACCACGCAGCACACCATGACACCAGTTATATTCACACGGTGCTGACAGCTTGTCCTCACGTTGTTAACAGAGACCACGACTCCAGTGCTGGCGCAGCCTCTGCTGATTTCCTCCATAGCCAGACTGTACGCCAGATAGTCCATCCCAGCTCCACCCAGCTCCTCAGGCACCTCCATGGCCATCACCCCCATCGCCCCCAACTCCTGAATCTGGGCAGTTGACAGACAGGAACATGTGTGATACTTTAAACCTGAAATAACATCACATTACATTCATTCGTGTTTGTGTCACCTGACGACTTTAAGTCCAACATTCTCTCTCTTTCAGCTCTGTTTTTGGTCTCCACCAACCAAATATCTGCTTTTTAGCTGCTAAATGCTCCACTATGATCACCAGCCTGTCCCTAACTGAGTCTGTCTGCTGCTCAGCAGGTTTTTACAGCTTCTTCTCTAAAAACGACACCATGAGAGCGCTGAGAGTGAAGCAAAACAGTGAAGTTGTGTCCCAACAAGACAAACAATGAGCTGAAAGTCACTCTGAAAGGTCTGTAAAATCAAGGTAAGATGCACATTCAGCTGATAAGGTTCATCACTACCAGAGACAACACAATGTCAGTTCATACATTAATGTTGTTGTAAACATCCCGACTGCTGGATTTGTTAAACTATTTTTCCTCATCGACCATATGGTTTTTAACTTTTTAACTGCTAAACACTGGATTGCAACAATAAAAATGGGATCAATTTTCAACTCATGAGTCCCAATTTAAGCATCACATTGTGCAGCTCTGTGTGTGAGGGTGTGTGTGTGTTTGTACCTGTTTGGCAGGGTAAGAATGCTCTTTGTCTAGTTTGGCAGCGATGGGGATCAGTTCTCGGTCAGCGTAGTCCCTGCAGGTCTGTCTCAGGATCTGATGAGTCTCTGGTAACTCTGCCAGCTGAGACAGACTTCGACAACCGCTGAGACACAAGCCAAGAGCTGAGGGACAGAAGAGGATAAAGACTTTAGTGCTCCAGACTGAGTCACTGGTGTTCAGTCATGCTTGCAACATGGCTCCAAATGGCAAACTTCAGGCTGAATAAATATCTCAAAATCTATTAGACTGCTTCTGAGTAGTATTTCGACGGCTACTGGATGCATTTCCATGAAATGTGGTTCAGGTCTTCATGTTCCCCTTAGGATGAATTCTAATAACTTTGCAGATCCTCTGACTTTCAGAACTTTTCAGCGTCCTCTATGAACTACTTCTGTTCTGGCATGGCCCTGCTGCAAGCACGGCTGTAGACTCTTAGTCTTCTTGAAAATCTGAATGGGAATATAGCATGCATGATTAACTAAACCTGGTCTTAGTCAGGGACTAATGCTAATTTTGATGCCAATTCCTGGATCAAGAGCAAAGGAAGGAGTGTCCTTAATATTCCCATCCTTCAGTTTAGGTGCTCAGTACTTCATCACCTGTATCGCCCTGGCAGCACCTCTTCAATGAACCCAGATTACATGAATGCAGAGGTTTCACTCCTAAAACCTTAATTCCTTTCAGAGTGAAGGCAGAAACCAGACGCCTGAAAGCTTCTCTTCACTAATTGTTGTCACTCAGTTGGTATATGTTTTAAAAATTGTTTCACATTTTTCAAAATTTTCATGAATCACCCGCAAAATTGATTTTTTAGTCAATTTGAGGGGATAAGAAGGTGATGCAGGTGCTGTGTAAACCTAACCCGTGCATTTAGGTGACTCCATTTGTAAATTTTAAATTATAAAATTATTTTAATTTAGCTAATAATTTTCATTCATCTAATCATTTTTATGCAGTATAAAAGTATGCATGTCCACTAAGATCAGATCCAGTTTTTTCTCAGGTGATTTGATGAACTGGTCTGAGCGGTGAGACCCAGCTGCAGCCTGCGAGACGCCCACGGCGAGCCAGAAGTGACTCATGATGTTATTATGAGCATCATGATTTGTTATGATGGGGTCAGATTTGATGATGCTGTCAGGACAGTGAAAATGGGGAGTGCAGAGGAAGTGAAAGCTAAGCCACAGTACGACATCTTACTAATACTGTGATCTTGAACAATAATTTGCACAACTGGTCAAAATGGAGATTTTTGAAGGCTAATGGAAACTATTTAGCAATGAGTTTTTTTGTTTTTTTTAAACATTTTTGATTTTACTATTCATTGCAAAAATACATCAAAAGATGATTAATAATAACACTATAAACTGAAACATTGGTCAAAAAATGTCAAAAAAAAAAAGAAAGTTAAACTCATAGCGAATGTTTCCTGGTCTTAGCTTCTCACATGTGAATATTAGCTTGTTTTCTTTGTTTTATATCTGAATATACCTGAATATCTTCAGGTTTTGAACTGTTTGTCAGAATTAATGAAGAATAAAAATAAAATAAATAAAATAATCTATTCCAGTACAATTTTCAAGGTACTTGTAGTTAACTTGAGAATTTCCATTTTATGCAACTTTGATCTTATAGAATATGATGCACTGCTGTAGATGAAACCAGCCAACAGTTTATAAAGTGGTTCAAATGAGCTCGACCTGAAACATCTACAGCAGTAAAATGCAACATTAATGCAGCAGTAATATTAATCCAAAAACATCAGATATGATAGAAAAACACTGACAGGGGACATTTTACTGCTACATCAGTACTTTTACTTCAAGTACTTTAAGTGCATTATAGTGTTAATACTCATACATACTCTGTCTTTGAAGGCAGCACCAGCTCACCAGTTAGCTTGAAGTTATTTAGGTGAAAGGTTAACCTCATCATTAGTCACCTTCGTCTCAATCTCATAGTTTTTTAAAAAAACATCAAAGAAACTGGAAGTGTAGTTAAATGATTTAGCAAGAGTTGAGCTAATATTCTTCAATGACAATGACTTTGAATTCGTTTAAGTTGAAGTTATGACAGCACAGCTACGCTAGCCAGCTAGCTTGTCACCTTATTTAGCCGGTGAGCTAACTATCAAAATCAGGTTCACCACTACATGTTAGCTAACCACCGCTTCCTAAGTCATTTAAGTGAGTTGCAAGCCAAAGCCAGCACACGTTTACATTTTTGCTGCTAGGCAAAGTGTTAAATTAAGTTAGTTAGGTTTGGTTAGGTGAGTTTACCGGGTTATGTAGCTTCTGGTTACATAGCAAGCTAACATAACTAGGTTTGCAATATAGCTATACGGTATTTCCAGTGCATGTATCTATGCATACGCAGCTAACATGTTAAAAGCTAGCACTGTCTTCCATGGGTAATGATGTTTCTTAATATAATCCTTTTCTCTTGGTGTACCGACCTTTCCTTGCTTTGAACAGTGCGGCCATGGTGTCTTCTTCTAGTCTTAATGGTCAGCCAGTGTTTTCACTGAGGTGTCCTGAAGCGGACTGATGCCTTTACGTTCTGTCGGAATCATGGGAATTACGAAATTCAAGCACAGTGTAACGCCTGACGAGGCTTTTCGACGTTACGACGTTTAACTGTGAGTGTGAATTGTAAAGAAAGTAATGGAAAACGGTTGTATTCAATTAGCATGTTTTAATATTGTCTCTCAAAATAATGATAATGTTAACAGATCGTCCTAATCAATTGCATTTGGCCATGTTCTGTTGTTAAAGACTAAATGTTTTCTAGAGTTAGTGGTCATTGAAGAGGTTCCAGGGGTCCTGAAAATGGTTGTCATGGTGAGGACGTTTAGTGGTCACTGAGGGGGTTCTATGGGTCCTTTAGGTGGTTCCAGAATTCCTGAAGGAATTGAATTCGTCAAAGAGACTTTAGAGGTCTTTCAAGGGATTTAGTGGTCAAAAGGTTGGTTTTATGGGTGTTTTTTGGGTGTTGAGTGGCCACAGGGCCACATTTTTTATGTATTATCAAAATACACACATAGATCAATTCAGCTACATTATTTTACGACTCTCAAGGACCAGTGAAGGCAGCATTTGGCCCAGATTAACAGGACCTGACTTGAAATCACCAGATGTTTACCAGGTATGCTCCATTTCATTCATTTCATTCAGTTCATGTCCCTGAATGAATTTCACATTCAGCCAAAACCATTTTGCAGTCTGTCATCCAGTTTGATGAACACACAGTAAAATGCTGCTCTAACATTGATCCTTCAGTATTAACAATCTAATGATATCTCATAGAGTCAGAGATCAGTCACAGGAGACATTTTAGTCCACAGACAGTACTTTTACTGCGTGAAGCTGAGAGTACTACTGTACTTCCTCTAACTTTAGAGGATTTTGAATGCAGGACTCTTACTTGTAATGGAGTACTTTTACATTGTTGTATTGGTAGTTAAGTAAAGGATCTAAATACTTGTTCCACCACTGTTCAACTCATTCAACAACATTGGTTTAAAACCTATGAGATTATTGTCTGAAATTACCTCATTTTTTTCTCCTTCTATATATTAATTTATCTCTGTTGAATATAAAGAGTTCCCTGTATTATTCCTGTGCATAATATTTACTTGTGTAATATGGTAATTTAATTACTTGGCACTATGTTTCCTCTTTTTGTTCTCACACATGTATACACTGCATGTAATATTCCAAAGCTATTCATATTTGGACTTATAGTGAGTCTGTAATACCACAGTAAACTAACCACATCCTGTGATATTTCCATTCTTTTATGTGTTTTTGTCAACCCTACTCAAAAACCTACAGGAAATATAGCAAAGACACCATTACTGTGCATTATTTGAGGTTAAAAGAAGTGACTGTGTGATGTGTTTGCTTTAGGAGATGAAAATAAATAGAAAACACAGAACAAATGAGCTACACACAATGAATTCCTATCGAATATTATCCAAAAAAAGAAAGAATAAAGGTAATCCAGCCAGGGAGGTTTCAGGTTTTTCACAACATGTTTATTTTTTAGCACCATAAAAAGTCAGTTAAGGTTGTCCCGTGTATTTGCTCTCATTCTGTCTTTCCTTTGGGATGGAGCGATGATGGTGGAGATTTAGG
Organism: Chelmon rostratus; assembly: GCF_017976325.1. NCBI lineage: Eukaryota > Metazoa > Chordata > Actinopteri > Chaetodontiformes > Chaetodontidae > Chelmon > Chelmon rostratus. The sequence continues at coordinate 20,909,092 of NC_055676.1, read as the reverse complement.
AAAGGATTGGAGAAAGGGGGCGTTTGGAGAAATAAAAAGCTGAGAGGGCTGCATGGCTACGACAGCACCAGACGGCCAGCAGGTGTCATTCACTTGCTGGCGGAGGTGAAGGTGAAGCATCCTCTCTGGTGGAACTGCATGTCCCTGATACGACGCATGGACTGGATCTGGGGCTGGAAGGCGCAGAAGTCGTTGTAGTGTCTGTAGTCACCGCACTCAAACAGGTACTGGTAGCCTCTGTATCCAGGGTACTGGTAACCCACCCACCTGACAGACGTGGAGAGAGTGAGCACAGTTAATGCTGGGTGTCACTTCAGCATCACCCATTTCAGGATTTGAATCTCAGTTTGTGTTGGGTTCCTTTTAAGAACTTTTAGTGGCCATTGAGGAGTTTCTAGAGGTGCTTCAGCAAGAGCTAAAGCTACAGCTAAAGTTGAAGCTGTGTGTGGGGGCTCGTGGTGAACAGCCGGAATGAGTAGATGTGTTTCACTGTGAGAAAACAGAAATGTAAGGAAACATTTCCGCCTAAAATACACATTTGTCACCACACAAAAGACCACGCAGTCAGCTTGAAGCCTTGTGATGGCTTGTCATCCTACTTTTTATGAACAACTACATTGTAGTGTAACTCTGGAGGCCCGTGGCTTCCTCCAAAACAATATTTGTAATACAGAGCTTCCATTTTATTTCTACGTGGAAAATGAGCCAACAGATTTGCTCCCAGGCTGCATAACAAGCCTGGATCCTCTACTGAAGTCATTCATTTTAAAAGCTCATCATCTGAAGCTGTTCAGCTGTGTGTGTGTGTGTGTGTGTGTGTGTGTACTCACGCTCCTCCTGGCACCCTCACGCTGCCCACTCTGTCGCAGAAGCCATGCGCCCAGAGGGTGGGCACATCATCCTCCTGGATCTCCATCTTGTTGCCCTTGAAGTCAGAGAGCTCATACAGGCAGATCTTGTGCTCCATGCTGTCCTGTAGGGATGTTTTTTTGGCAGTGTTGGTTATAAAATACACAGTTATCTATTGGACAGGTTGTCATGAAATTTGATGAATTTTCATGCAGCACCACCATCAGGTCAGAGCTTATAAAAAGGATGCCTCCAAAACTAAAGCCTGTCAGATTAATACACGAAACATAGCAGCTGTCAGACATAAACACAAAACTGGCATGTGAAAATAGATAAAGTACGACTCAGAGTCTCAAAACTTAGGATAAATCCCTGTCTTTTAGGTAAAAACAGAACCGTTGCTCTGGTCGAATCTAACTTTTTGTCTCTAAATTTAAAACAATTTATCGATTAATCGATCAGCTCATGGAGAGAAAATTAATCAGGAACTATTTTGACAGTTGATGCATCATTTCAGTCATTTTTCAAGCAAAAAAGCCGAAACACTTGCAGGTTCCAGCCTCTCAGATATGAGAATACGTTGCTTTTCTTTGTTGTATATGAACAAATATAAATATTGGTTGAGTATTAACTGACCGTCTTTTGTTGGTGAAACAAAAGCAGATAATTGAATCTCTCACCTGAGAGATTATAATGAGCAAAGGTTTCTGATGTTTTCATAAGAAAAGTTAGTTTTTTGTTTTGTATAATGAATCTTGCCTTCCACCACAGAGCATCTCTTACTACCTAAAGGACGTCCTGTATGGACAGTGTGGTGGCAGTGCAAACCCACCATGCGGATGGGCCTGAGGGACATGAGGCAGTCGCTGCGGTAGGAGTTGCTCCAGGTATCCCAGCGAGGATACTCTCCCTTCTCCAGGATGAACATCTCCCCACGGAAGTTAGTCTGCTCAAAGGCAACAAAGCTGGAGAAGGGGGTCCGCCGGGCACAGGGAGGGCACAAGGGGGAGAGGACAGGAGAGAGGAATTAGAGGAGAGATAATACAGAGGAGGTATAAAGAGTTTGTCTGACTGTACTTTAATCGGGTTTGTGTGTCCACTTACGGGCCGCACTCCACAATGATACTACGCACTCTATCCATGCCACGGTCACACACGTTCATACACTCATTCTGGACCTCGATCATCCTGCCCTGGAAGTTCTCCTGGTCGAACAGCATGATCTGCACAGGGGAGATATCACAGGTTACACTGGCGGGCAGGACGACAAGCACCGTATCCCTCACGATTCCCTGCAGCGTCCTCTTCATGTCAGTAACAAGCTGAATGCTCTGCTGTCACAGTCACAACAGTGTGTCTCTGCTGCTGGCTTTAGCTGCAGCACCTGCTGCATGGACAGACACTCTGTCACATGGTATTATCCTCGCTATGCTGCTTTATACTTTTACCACATTTCAGAGGAAAAGACTCTGTTTTCTTAATCCACTACATGTATATGACAGCTGTTGCTAGATATTCTGGTAGTGTTTTATCTGGGTAATATTAGATATTACAGTACCCAGTAGTTTAACGTTAGCTCCACCATGGCCAGCGACAGCATTGACATTCTTGTATGTTAATGCAGCAATAATAAACACTGAAATAATATAACAATAACATAAAACTCTTGAACTCTTTTACTTTTGATACTTTAACGTTTTTACACAAGTAGCATTAGTGCTGTACCTTCACTGAAGTAAAGGATCTGAACCCAGTTAAATCCATTTCATGAACTCATTTGAAGGAAAGGAATCCAAGCACAGCCAAGCAATAAACTGTATGAAAACCAGCTAATCCAAGAGACGCGACTAACCGCTTCATTTGCCATGACCCCAGTAAGGTGTGGAAGAATATGATTTTTCTTCCTCAAAGCATCAACATTTTAAAAAGCTCCAAAAAACAATGCTCTGGCGTGGACAGATTTCACTACTTTAACCACGTAAACCACACTCATAAGATATCTGAGCAAGTAAAACCAAAACTATCTGCACGGCTCGAAGGGGCGACGTGTTTTCTGTGTAATTTGGGTGAACTGGCCCTTTAATTAAAACTAAATGTGCTCATTCTGTTGGAAAGCAGTTTGTGCAGATGTGTAGCGCCGCGGTGACTCACTCTGTAGGATCCCATGCCAGGCTCGCCGGTCTTGGTGGCCTTGCTGGAGGCAGCTGGGGCTGGGGCTCCCTTGTCCTTGGCATCGGTGCCCTGGCTGGAGGCGGACTTGGCAGTCTGAGACATGGTGAGGGGCTTCAGGAGAGTCTGGGTGAGAGATGGAAGAAGACAAGGGGATGAACAGAAATAGAGGTGTAAATGGAAGTGACAGGATCACAGATAAGAAAGTGAAAGGGAAGGAAAAGTGAATGTGGCTCAGTCGAGGTGTCAACACTTTCGGAGGGGTGGTAGGTACGTTTTTGGGGTTTGGACTAAAGCACAAGTCTGCTGTTTATGTGGGAGGCTCATTTGGGCCCTGGACTCTGTTTGGGCCTTCCCCAGGCTGAGGGTGGTTTGCCTGGGTGTGGTGGGCAGGGAGTGGGCCCCGGCTCTGGATGTGTGGTTGTCCCCCTGCACTATGATGGGTGTTCTGCTGTGCATGTCTGTGTCTGTGTGTCCTTACCTGCGTTAGTATAGCTTGCAGTGCCGTGTGAGGGAGGCTGGCTCGTGCTGGTCCCTTCAACGCTCGACCCAAGCTTTTATACTCTGGCAAAGGCCAAACGTAGAGGCTCACAGCACAATAGAAAGCCTCTCGTCATCACAGTTGGCCCGCGCCAAAGCCACCGGGTCATCGCATAGCCTAGAAACGCCGCCGGCCCCTCTGGCCTGCCTGTAAGCGTTTTACTATCAAAGGAAACCACTGACCAAGGCATTTTTCTCGTGTGTTGGGGTGGTAGGGCTGTAAGCTATAGTTGCATGTAGAGAGGAGGAATGCAAAGGTCCAGAGGGCACAAAGAGGTAATCCCTCCCCTCTATCACCTACAGGCACACACAAAAATACATCATGTTCTCTGAAAACAAAGACTCGCTGTTTTAAATCATACTTTCTTCTAAACTACATCACTTTGATTGGCTTTGAGGAACCACAACAAGAAAATAATCCAGGAAACAGGAAATAAACACACCTGTTTAACACGTACTGTGTCTTGTTTTTACTCTTTATGTCACAGTTTAAACCATATGAGGAATATCTTAAAAACAGTGGTGTGACTTATATGGTTTTATGTTGGACAAACTATCTGTTCCCATAAAGAAATTATTATTATTATTGGGGAAATATGCTTATTTGCTTTCCTTCTGAGGGTTAAAGGAGATTATTAATATTGATCTCATGTCTGTCTGTGTGGACAGACATGGAGTCAGGATGTGATTAGCCTCACATAGCATGAAAACAGGAGGAAACTAGCTAGCTAGGCTCTGTTCAAAGGTTAAAAGGTACAGCTAAAAGCTGGATCACACCACAGAGTAGCACAGAAACTCATTGGTGCCGCTTTGACCAATAGGCAGTGCTAAAGGTTTGGTGGTGTAGCGACGCTGAGCTGGGTGGTGAACCACTGAAGCTGGCAAGCTAACCACTAACATGCTAGCCAGCTGGGAACATGCTAGCGCTAGTCAGCTACAGCAGCTCTCAGGGCCTCTTGGTTTGCTGACGATATGATCTCCGTTCCCTTAAATTAGACAATCTGCTGTTAGTCGGCTGTGCACATTTATACGCCGAAGTTTACTAAAGTTTGACTGGATGCAAAAGATTGCACAGATTAACTTTAACCCCCCAAATAAATCCACTGAGTGCTTGGAGTGAAATGTGGTGTAACCCTTAAAGCTGAACAAATTAACTTGAACATGTCTGGTTTATTTAATCTGTACACACACACATGTTAAAACTCCTTGTGGTTTTACATGGAAATAGGCTACATGCTAGAACGACTTCAATGAGCAACAGTTTATCCATCCAACACGCCTTTGTACATCAAACACATGCTAACATCACTGTGAAGACTCTAGGAAGTCACTGAATCTGCTGCAGTTCATCCAGAAAAAATAATTACAACACATAACTCCCTAAAACTACACCGCTCACAGTCTTTATGCTAAGCTAGGCTAACTTTCTCCTGACTCCAGCTAATTTATGTACTTAACACACAGACATGAGAGCGGTATCGATCTTTTACTGCAACTCTCAGTAAGAAAGTGCAGAAAAGCTGGACTGCTTGACAGCTTTTCATTTGGGAGAGAAAGATTTCAACAGTTGCCTTTAAATCTGCATTCATGTATTCATGCATTGTTTGAAGTTTGAATTTCTCGCTGTATAAACACCAATCTATCATAATTCAGCACCTTTATCAATGAGGATCCCTCTGTGTTGGTCTGTAGAGGTGAAATAAAGGTTGTTGTTGATGACCATGATAATTCTGGGATTACAGCCGGATTAAATCTGGATTATGTCACCTCAACTGTGATTATTTCCACGTTGGAGGCAGCATTAAATTGTGTTTGATATGTGCAGATTAGGTGTGAACTAATCCTGCTGTGTAATCTCCCTGATTCCCATTGAAATCTCGGGCCAGCCATCAAATCTCTCCTCTCTACTTTTTTTTGGTGGCGTCTGAAAAGTGTCTTTGCACCAAGTATTAAAATCCACTCTGGATGGACGGCAGCACCTGCATAGCTTTATAACCTTGTTTTTTTGTTTGTTTTTTTGTTTGTTTTTTTTATCAGGCCAAATTGTTGAAGACTTGTTCTAAATTTGAATAGATTTAGATGATTACATTTTGTGAAAGTTGTTGTGCAGCTGCTTTAATTTGAAGAACAAGGGTGATGATATTCAACATTTTTAGTATCAATAAATCACATAAAAAGCCATAAAGCATGTGTTCATCTGTTTCTCTGAGCACATTGGTTCCTACTGAAGATGTAAATCTTCAAAAATACCTAAAAAGTAATAGTGGACTTGTTGCAGACTTTTATCAGAGTTGGATTAATCCACATGTAGTGAGTGTTTGTGGCAGCAGGATGGTGTGTGTGTGTGTGTGTGTGTGTGTGTGTGTGTGTGTGTGTGTGTGTGTGTGTGTGTTTATGGTGATGAAGGAACATGTCAGCCAGAGCAGTGAGGCTCACTGATGTGTTTTCATGGAGCTCCATGGCTCAGATGAAGAGGATCTACACTAATACTCTGTGATACACACAGAATCATGTTCAGGTTTTTCAAAATTACCCAAAATATAATTTGTTGATTTGGTGAACAAAACTCAGGTTTTAGCACCAGAATTGTAAACAGTCAAACGATGGAGCTTCTTTTGAAAACAAGCTCACTGTGCAGGTTCAGGTGGAACACACGTGTTGATCTCTGAACCTGTGGCCCTCCGTCTCTAACACTGACACAGAATCTGCTGTGCACATTTATGCTCCAAAAATGGAAGAAACCTTGTTGACGGGCCATGACCTTCCCCATCAGACGACCGTCAGGAGCCCTTAGGGCTTCTCAGTGTTTCTGTCCCTGATGTGTTGCTGTTAATCCATCTTTTGGTTACTTCCCTCCTCCAGAATCATGTTTGTGAGGCATGAAATCTGTCTTTTTTTGGTCATTGAATCTAACTTGCCTTTGTTGAACTTGCAGTATTTTCTGCTGCTAACAAGAGGAAACGTATCGGTCCTGCTGACTCCATGACCTTCTCCTTACTTCTGCTATCAATTGGCTTCCCCTGTTTATTAATCCTGTCAGTACAGTTTGGACTGTGACAGCTGACTAGACCAGTGATTAAACCTTGGAATTGATTTTGTTTCTCTCGTGGTTGCTTCTGATATGACTCAAAGTCACAAAGAGTCTAAATAATAATCAGCATATCAATCATTTCTTTCAGGGAGGAAATTGTTTTATCCTTATGATAAAAAAAATGGTGAAAATCTCTTTATAGGATAAAAAGCTCAGGTCAGATGTGTCTCTTATCATATGTGAGAAATTAAAGTGGCTGAAACACAGATTCTGAGTTTAAATTCCTTTGAGCACACAGGAAATAAAGCTGTTGTTTAGAAAGTCGTGCTGCTCATACAGTGCCTCTGCTCTCTTGTTTACAAGTGGTTGATTATGTAAGCAGTCACTCTCTCTCTCTCTCTCTCTCTCACACACACACACACACACACACACAGTGCTTGCTCGCAGCAGAGGATAACATTGTCTTACACAACACCACCTCTTGGTTAAACACGCTTAAACACTGAGGACTTTTATCTTTTTGAATGTCAGAAAGGACGACTGTGTGTGACTTTGGTTTCTAAACACTCAGCTGTAATCGTGTAATCTACGTTCTAAAGCACAACATGGAGTCAACAGAGGCAGGATTAATGTTGTCTGGATGAATAACTTCCTACCTATCCTACCTACCTACCTATCTTCCTAAACATCATTTGATGTTGTGTAGCCATTCTGCACTGAACATGTCATATGTATAGACACCTGAGCAGGTGAGATAAGAAGTGACATGAAAGAGATACAGAACAGAGCTGAAATCATTAGTTTACCAATCAAATAATCAATTAACAGAGAAGTAATCTGCTAATATTTTGATCGTCTGAAGTACAATGCTAAACATTCCTTGGTTCCTGCTTCCAAATTGTGCAGATTGGATCATTTTCTTTGTCATATATGACAATAAACTGAAAATGTTTTGGTTTTGGACTAATGATCAGATAAAACAAGTAATCTGAGTACATCACACTGAACTCTGGGAAACTCTCATGGCCATTTTTCACCTCATCCTCATGTCCTTGGCCCTCAGTATTTTCTCAGGGACTTTCACTGTATCTTCTCTCTTATAATTCTGTCTCCATGTCCACTGCCCAGGGTGATAATGTGGTGTCTGCACTTCTGCCCTCCACAGATTAACCACGCTTTTGTCGGGGGGGACAAAGAAGAGCCCCTCCCTGCTGCTGAGCCGGGGCTTTCAGCATGGCCCCTTGCCAGGGGAGGCTTTAAAAGGGTGGGGGCGCGTGGCTCCTCTCACTCTCACGGCAGGACAACCCAAGGGCATCAAAGCAAGGTGAGTCCCTGTCCCTCACCCAGCCAGCACAGGCAGCACAGCCAGGGTACAGCAGCCCCCATATCCACACTCACACAAACCCCCAAACACAGGAGCCGCTCGGGCTCCAGGGCCCAAAGGCCGTCACTGAACCGAGTGGGTGAGATAAACAGTGGTGATGGTGGAAAATCTCTGCAGCAGCAGCGGCGGCGGCGGTGGGGAGGAAATGGGCAGAAAATAAGATAAAGAGATAGAATGGGTGGGAGAATGAAGTCTAGATGAGGCCTCTGGCCTCTTTGACCCTCTTCATTTTTGTGTAGGAACTATAAATAGACTTTGGTGCAATTATTCATTCAGGCTGATTCTTGTATCCAGGCCATAATGTGGCTGCTGCCGCTGTTTAACCTTCTGAAATACACACTGTTGCTGTTGTAAAGGACATACGTAGCAGTCCAGGCTTGTTTGCATATAGTAACGCTGACGTTGCTGTAGCGGCTCTCCTGTGTGCTGGTTTTGGATGTTCAGTCATTGTTTTGCATGTTTTAACTGCCAATTCAAGTTCTTTTTTTTCCCGCCAGACTTTGATGCTTAACTTTTTTTTCTGGGTCAGAATTGGATGCATGTTCAGCTAATCTCTCAGACTGTGTGCACAAAGTCTTAGCCGTCCTCTTGTCATTGTAATCTATGTACTGAAGGTCCCTTTTCAACCGTCTTTGTGTCTTTTGCCTTCAAGACAAGATGACTCACCATTGCACCAAGTTCTCCGGCCACTGGAAGGTGAGTCTGCAGATGGAAGCAGATTCATGCATCACATCACCGCAGGACCTTTCAACTTACCAGGGTTCCCTGAGACGTTTCAGTGTCTGTTAAACACAGTTTATTCCCAGCTCAACGGGCAGAGCTGCTATTTACTTCTGAGCATAAGAACTAAATCTTAACATCATATGATTGGTCCTATCAAAATAACCACTTCTCCCAATTTGGTGCATTTAAGAATCACAACTAACACAGTTTTATGTCTTTAAACTAAATTGCTGAGTTGATTTCTTGCATCAAATCATATTTTTGGTGTAAATGTGTTGCTGTGTTCATACGTGCACATCAGCTGTATTTACATGTCTGCATTTCCTCCTCAGATCATTGTCTTCGATGAGGAGTGCTTCCAGGGCCGCCGCCATGAGTTCACCTCCGAGTGCTGCAATGTGATGGAGTTTGGCTTCGAGACTGTGCGCTCCCTCAGGGTGGAGAGTGGAGCGTGAGTAGACAGATGTACACACAGAAAATAACTATAAGCAACTGAAACTGAGGTCAGCGCGACGGCATGTGAGCTGGCCTTGTGTAAAACTGATCTCTGCTTTTCCACAGCTGGGTTGGTTACGAGCACGCCTCCTACCAGGGGCAGCAGTTTGTCCTGGAGAGGGGAGAGTACCCTCAGTGCGATGCCTTCGGAGGCAGCAATGCCTATCACATCGAGAGGCTGACCTCCTTCAGGCCTATTGCCTGTGCTGTAAGTCAAACTCGTTCTCTGCTCGTCTCCTTGTTGTCTTTCTGCTTCAGGGATGTCAGATAATTAGTGTAGATTTGACTGACTGGAAAAACAGCTCATATGTATTGTTTGTTCTTCTGTTTTTCCTCCCTCCAGAACCACAGAGAGTGTCGTATGACTATCTATGAGCGTGAGAACTTCCTGGGCCGCAAGGGTGAGCTTAGTGACGATTATCCCTCCCTCCAGGCCATGGGCTGGTGCAACAATGAAGTTGGCTCTCTCAGGATCCAGTCTGGAGCGTGAGTTTCCTTTAGCTGCTTCGTTTTTATTTCCTGCTCACCTAGTTTTTTTCAGCCTCCCCTCAGCAGTTCCAAAATAATCCTGGTTGACTTTCACAACAACAATCTTTTGCAACATTTCATCAGCACTTCCTTCTCTCTCTGTGCGATTTCTCAACAGATTTGTGTGCTACCAATATCCTGGTTATCGTGGATACCAGTATATCATGGAGTGTGATCGTCACTGTGGGGAGTTCAAACACTTCAGGGAGTTTGGCTCCCACTGCCAGACCCCTCAGATCCAGTCCATCCGCCGTATTCAGCAGTAACAACTTACTCCAAACCCTATCTCCCATGTGACCCTTCACCTTTGACCCCTTCTTCATCCCAGTGCTGAATAAACTGTCTTTCTTAAACCTTACTGACTTCCACCAGTGCATCTGCTTATCTCACAGATAGAGAGAAAGATAGTTACACATTCCACACTTAAACTTATGTTTTTCTGAATTCCAATCAATCTTGCACAGCTCCCCTGGTGGTGACCTGGTGTCAGTGTTCTGGCAATAAAGGTTGAGTTGAAAAAAAAAAGGAATAGAAAACTGAGTTAATAGTTTCTTATATAGCAGCCTAGTTGCTAATCTTACTTAATCTTACTTACTAACCGTAAATCGATTAACAAATAAGTCACCTGATGACAAGTCATCTGTAACCATTTTGATAATCATCCATTAATCTTTTAGGTCAATTATCAAACAAAGATACCAACCATTATCTGGCTCCAGCTTACACGTTTTATATGATTGTAAATTTACCACTTTTGGGTTGAGGACTGTTGGTCCAACTAACAAAGATTTGAAGATGTCACTTTGGGCATTTTTCCCTATGTTACAGTGCTTTATAGACTAAATGACTGGTCAATTAATCTAAAAAAATAATCAACACATTAAATAAGCATTAGTTGCAGCCGTTGTTAAAGCACAAATCATTTTTATTGAATTGTATAAAATTTCAAGCACTTTAATATCTGCTTTTGCTTAAAATGAACAAGAGACAACAAGTAAGATGAGAGGACACAGGGAAGCCTCTCGCATTGTTAATCATCCTGTGACCCCTCTGATTTATCAAGTGACCCCTTGTAGAGGTCCTGACCCCCAGGTTGGGAAGCCCTGTTGTGCTCGGTTAGAAAACTTCAACATCTGTGTCGAAGTATGATAAACTTACCCCAAATAACACAGGATTACTGTTGAGGTGCTTGCACGACCATTTCCATTTCATGTTTGTTGCAACTTACGTACATTTATCATGAGTAGATAAAATTAGCTCCACCTCGACAGCTACATGTTTGTGCACAAGTTACACAAATCATTTTTTATAATAATACACAGACAAGAGACATTTTGCTTCATAATAACTACTTCTGCTTTTGATAGTTTAAACACATTTTGCAGACAATCACTTTTTCCTTCACTTACTTGAATGTTGGACTTTTACACTGTGGTGTTGTTAGTAGGGCTGCAACGGTTATTGATTATGTTTATTGTGGATTAATCTGCTTATTATTTTTCTTGACTGAGTGCAGGGTCACATATTAAAATTCCTTTATTTTAATCAAAGCAACAGTCCAAACCCAAAGATACTCAGTTTACTATCACAGAGTCAGAAAAGCAGCAAATCCTCAAATTCCTTGCATATTTTGCTTTTGTTCTTATTAAAAAAATATGAATTAAATATGAATTATTTTTTTTAAAAAAGGGTGCAGATTATGATTTAAGATGAACGTTTTACTTTAGTAAAGGATCCGAACACTTCTTCCAACACATGCTCTCTCTGCACAGTGAGGGTGACTATAAACTGGGCCTGTCCCCGTCAATGATGCGCCTCTCCTGCACGGTGTCTTCCAGCGTTTAGGGCCTGCTGTCGCCCTGACACCCATCTGCCCACTGCAGTGTGCTGGGAGCATTACCACTGCTGGCCAGGAAACGGCACTGCGTTTCCACCAAAGCAAACACAGCAGCAGGTCATCCTATAGATACTATAGATAATCATTCACTGGTTATAACATGTAACTGTCAGGGGCTGCTGCTTCGTGTCCATCCAGATTCAGTGTGAAAAACAACACATTTAATACTGACACAGGAGGAGAGGGACCACTGAATATGCTAAATGTGCTGCAGGGAGACTATAGCTCTTACTTCTCTAATTCAAATGGGCTTAAATCTGTCGGGCTTTCTTTTTCAAATACCCCCCTCTGGGAAATTTCCTGCATACAGACTGGTCCATGTTATTCCCAGTAAACGTCGCAAATCACCGCCGACAAAATGCTCCACATCTGTACAGGGGAAATCCCTGTTTATGGCGCTGTGGTGTGAAGCAACGTTCGTTATACATGTGGTTGAATAAGACATAAAATGCAGTTTCTGTAATAATAGATTAAATTTATATCCTTTCCTCTAAAAACACCCAGCGTTACTGTGATCCCGCTCCATCCAGCGGTGACCCGCTCCGTGTTTTACGAGCCTCTCCCCGCCGCAGTGGGAGGAAGTTGAGCCACAAAGCAAGTAGTGCCGCTGTGCTAGCAAAAATACAGAAAAACATATATATCGAAGCAGGACTTCAGCCAAACATGTGCCATACAAGAGCTGGGAAACGAACATCTTAACGGGAAGGAGCGGGAAGTATCGGCTGGCACCACGGGCGGAAGTCAGCGGACGGACACTTGCTTTAGCTACTTAGCTCTGAACTAGCCGACCGTGGGCTCCCCCAGCACGGATAGCCTGGCAGGCAGGAGCCGCTCGGAGCAGGCGGAGTGCGACGACCCGCTCGGCTCCCCTCGTTTTCTTTGAGATATCGACCTCTGAGGTGGATTTACGAGATAAGCCCATCAGCACCGTGTCGTGTTTGGTGTTTGACATAATCCAGGGTGGCCGACATTCCCGTCTGCCCGCTGCCTCATTAAGTTAACCGCAGTTTACGGCGAAGAGGAAAAGTTAGCGTTTAACAAGCAAACTACCGCCGGGCAGCCGATTTCCATCTCCCAGCGCTCCCTCCCCCTCCTCCACCATCAGCGTCACCATCAGCCCACAGTCAGTCGCTCTGTGCTGGGTGTCCAGGCGAGGAGGGTCCCCCCCAACGCTCGGGGTAACTCTACAAGCAGCTATGGATTATGTGTGATTTTTGTCCTTGTTTCTGAAACCACTGGACTCTCGAAGACTCGTTTTTTTCGGAAACGCTGCAGGACTTCCCCAATACGAGTAGCCAGTTTACTCGCAGACGTTAGCTTAACGTTATTAAGTAAATCGCTGTCTGAAATCCAGCCAGTGTTACTGTTAGTCTGCCAGCTAGTGACGCTGTTTTCTGCTGGCAACAAGGGCATTTTTATCCATCTGCTGAGCTGAAACAACTCAAAGTAGATGTATAGGATGTACTAATCACTCTTTACCTTATCCGATAGTTAGCCTACTGGCTAGCAGGTTTCATTTTGCTAGCTAGCGTGTTGCTAACTAGCAGACGAACCCAAATATCGGTATTACCAGCAGGCTGAAACAAGTTAGCTTTCGGACGCTTGGATTCGGCTTGTGATCAGTTGATTTCACCCTCTTGCTTGGACTTATTTTGGCGCTGGAGCTCTTGGGGCGCTAAACAACATTTCTGCGGACATTTTTGTGATTGATGAGCCGTTAGGGAACATTTTCAGCCTTGCGTTGCACAGGAAGCCAAGCCAGCAACGACGGATGCACCAACAGCAGCGGTGTGTCGATTTTTAATGTGTGCAAATGATGAGTCCCGGTTCGTCGTTATCTCGTCTTCTGCGGTTTTATTTGTGCCAATACGCGTCTGAGAGATTTGCATTTTTGCTGCACCTACTGAGATATTAAGGACGACGAAGTAGCACTCTGATGGTACACATTTCAACCTGTCGCCCAGTGTCCTCCCTCTTTTCTCGGGTCTCACTGGTTGTTTGAGACGAAGAAAACCAACTACACGTGTCCCTGTTTTAATACGGCAAAGCTGCTTTTCAGCTGTGAAGGCACAGCAGGAGCCAGTCACATTTTCACTGTGCAGCCACTCCACTAAAATTAGAACATTTTTTTTCTCGACAGCACAGTGTTTACATTTGAAGGAAAAACCCCGAGACACATGCCGCACTGGAGACAAACCAGTCGTTTGGACACATCTCCATCAAGAGGACCAGGAAAGTCCCCCGAGACCTGTAGGATTTGACAGCTGTCTCCAGATCCAGCATCTGGTGCGTTTAACCTATCTGTGTGAGACATATCACATTACTATAAAGCGAGGAAGTACTGGCCTCAAATCGAGGTCTCATCTGTCTTTGCATTATTTTCCACCCTTTTCCTCCAGCACGCCCGTAAGTAACCTGCATATTTGCACTAAATGGGATTACAAGGACGGTGAGCTAGCGGCCCTACAGACTGATATCTGTCGCGTAACCTGTCACCCAATGTTTCCCCCCCGAATTTCCTTTTTTCTGTCACAATGATGGTAGTTTGAGGCGAAGTGAACAGACTACAGCCGGAGACAACGACACCATTCCAGTCGACGGTCAGCCCTGCCGTCCGCTCCGCTGGCCCTGTCACGCACCTTGGCGCTTGATGTTGGTCCTATCTGGTGGAGGACATTGTTTTTTTTTAATTCCCTAAAACAAAACCCATCCCCAGCCCGGTCATTTTATTGATTTGGTCGTCCCAGGGTCGAAAGATGGCGGACCTCGAAGCAGTGCTCGCCGATGTCAGTTATTTGATGGCGATGGAGAAGAGCAAGTCTACTCCAGCGGCCCGGGCGAGCAAGAAAATCATCCTCCCTGAGCCCAGGTAAGCACATAAACAAAGAGCTGTAATGTTGTGCTGTGTTTGTTTGCCTGTCAAATGGATGAAGCTTTTTGTGCATGCTATGCAGCCATATAGGGAGATGGAGGCGTGCTTCCTCTCAAACCTGTGACTTACTGTAGATGCTCGGTGAAATATGACTGTGGAGCCTTTCACTTGAGATGTCTGCAAACATGCAACAACTCAGTGGCTTGATCTCACCCACACGACCATGCAATGACTTAGTTTGCATGCTATTTTACACCTGTAACTTACCAAGAAGTTAACCTTACATTAACCTCTCAGCGATCCTTACACAGGGCTACTATAGCAGGTTGTGATGCAGAATATTAGTCATGATGTTGTCATTGTTTCAAACAATACAAAGTGTTAATGATGTGCTTTGTCTGTCAGATATTGCTCATTTCCCCCCAGGCTTGCTTCGCTGACAGTCTGATGATAAATATGTTTTATGTAGCATGTGCCACACATTTTGAGGCTGCTGAGTCTTGTCAGTCTTGACTGTGTAGGCCCTTTGATGCAGTTTCACTATCAGTGTATGCAGCTCTTGATCTGAAACCCCCGTTCATCCATGCTGTTTGCAAGAAGCCAGCATGAGTGGGCCTTCAGACAAGACTACAGCTAAAATCTGATTTAAATAATACATCCACCCAACATCCACACATAATTGCACATCCTTTTGTCCCCGCTGCGCAGCTCGTCAGCGGCTTGAATGTCTCTCCCCAGACCAGGTGTTAGGCATGTCGTGTCTGACTTGATTGGAGAGGATGTGGTTAAAATTTGGTTATTGAGACAGTTGCTTGTCATATGAGGTTTGTAAATTTCGCAGCGCATTTTGGGTTTAGTCAAATGACAGCCATTGTGTGAGCAGCAGCTTTGTGTAGAACAGATCTTGGCCGGCAGTTGGCACCGCTGTCAGATTGAATTTGTTCATCATGTTTACAGTTATAGACCTTGTACTTCACACATCTATTAAATACGAGGTGAAAACAATGAATGACACACCCACACAGGTATGAACCTCATGGCTCTACGTGGTGATTTTAAAGTGCCGATGTGGGTTTAACAGCCATTATTTTTAAACTAAGGGCGATTTTGAAGGAGATCAGCTATTCATTTACTCACTGACTCGTCTTCGGCAGAAACCAATGATCCGGACAGTGCTCACACACAGTAATGAATATAAAGCCTGTTGATTTTTCTTTCCAACTGAAATGATGTCATTAAAGGATATTCTATAATAGCTAATTAAATGTCCTAACCCAGATCAATAGCCTTTCTTACATTGGATTTAGAATGATATAAAATCATTAATTACCTACTATTCCTCATTTATCTGTTCATCTGTCATGGAAAGCAGAAATGTTTTGCCAACTTGAGAGTTTTAAGGAAAATAACGCCGTGTGAGAGCTCCGCAGAAAGGATCTTAGGGTTTGAAATGAATTCTCCCCTCTGGCAGTTTCCTCGTTGACACCTGTCCTTATTAACTGACATGCAATCACCTCAAGACTACTCACTGTATAACGCCACCATTTTATAACGAATGCATGTTTTACTTATTATCTATCATAGACCTTTTTTGTATCACCTTCCCCTTTATAGTAATATCAACCACTGCATTTTTTTTTTTTAATTTTAGCCAAGTTGCTAAAACTACATTAGCTTTACAGCTAACTATTTGTGAGTTTTTCAAGTAGATAAATGTGGGTTTCCTTCCTTCAGCCAGCCATTGGTTTCAGTTTGTGTCAGTATGGTATTAAAATGAACTTGCAGAAGCTCCAAGCTCGCTTGAGACCGCCAATTCTTAACACTGAACTTTCTGTCACATTTAATTTGTGTCAAGTCAAAGTCGTGTCAATGTTTCACGATAAAACAACCGCGGCCACTTCCGAGCTGGGTAGTACGTATGGTCACTACTGTGCCTTGTTATAAAGACCCACATTTCACAGTAGAATGAGGCCAGCTGAGCAGTTTAACCAAATTCACATAGGATATTTTTTGGCTCACTAGCGACAGACCAACATTGAAAGCGTGGTTGTGGTGGCTGGTCACTTCAAACAAATTTGCTGTCCAGGAGGGCTAGCATTGCCACAAGTTTGTAGCTTCCTCCCTTGCAACTGCACTTGCTTGCATTAGTTGCAGTTGACAGGCATAAAAGGCATTAGCACAGCAACTGTGCAAACAACAAACTGAAGCCATTAGTAATATTTTTCTAATATTTTTTGCTTATGTGCCCAAAAGTTTTTGCATATTTGGGCAAACAAATAATATGCTCATAAAGTGGTTTTTGAAAAGCTTCTGTGTACATCTTAAAACATTTGGTATTGTTTGTTACAAGTTACAGTTGACAGATCAGGTTTGTTTTTGAGTCTAAAAGCCGTGGCTAGATGGGGCTATTTATGTTTTGGATCTAAATCAGTTGATGGCTAATGATCATTGCCTTGTTGGACTCCATTTTAATAATGTTGCCACACCCCCAGATCTCGGTCTCATTGTTGAAGTTGGCGAGTGTGTTGCTGTCCTGTCAGATGATAGAATGATGGCCAAGGCAGCACACTAAAGGGCTGGCTGTACGTTAACTTTTATTGCACATAGCATTGGTTCTGCAGGGGGTGAAAGTTTTGTAGCACAGGCCACAACATTGTAGCAAATCCATAAAACGTCTGTTTCCATCTCTTAAAAACCACCACAAGTGGTGCAATTCATCTCTTAAACAGGCATAAAAAATGAGAATCCAAAGATTAAAGCCATTAGCCACAACCAGGGTCTGCGGACAGACGTTAAATAAAGATCTTTGTTTCTTGATTGCGGGCTCATGTGGGGTTTTGGTTGACAACTTGAATATACTGCTTGATTTTCTCATGTCATCGAGCTCTACTTGCTTATAGATGTTTACACAGTAGATGATGAGTTTGGCTTGTGAGTTGCTTTGATGGTCTAATGAAAGAAATGTCAAAAGCAACAGGGAATAACATGTCACAGTACAAAGTTATTATACAACATTTTATACATCAGTACGATTCTGAAAATAATCGATCTTTTTATATATTTACTGTATATGAGATTACAGCTAAATTTTGATTGTTCTTCTCTTGTCTGACGTCATTAATTTTCACTTGTAAAAAAAACCCTTTCAGTAATTTTAACTGTATATTGATTATACAGTATCAGAATATGTGAACTATTTTAACTACTTCCAAAATTGTATACTAAATAACATCATGGCAGCCATTTTCCATGTAGTAAAAAACTATACTTACTAATTAATTATGTAGTGTAAGCTCAACTACGGTCTACATGAGATAAAATATTTTGTTATGAAAACTGACATTTTTATCAAACAAGCTATCCTCTATCATAAACACATGTCTGGCATTTTTAATATACCAAACCACTTAAAATCAGGTGAAAATTCAGCAAGTTCGGATGGTTTTAGTTGTGGATGGACCTGCGGTGCAGCTTCCCTGTACTAATATGGTGGCCGTTCCCAAAGAATTGTGGGAATTAGTTGTAGGTGTATGGACTCTCTGCAGCCAGGGACATGATTATTAATTGCACAATAGACAAAAACTGTGAAGTCGGACAGTGATAGGCATCGATAAGCGCACGAACCCTCGCCTCACACGAACAAGCAGCTCTGCTACGTCCACGTTTTCAATTTACAACGGAAACGATCTCCGTCAGGACGAGCCTTTAGTCTCACACACACTCTGCAAAACTCTATCACACCTGTAGTTACAATAAACGTAACACATGCAAAGTATATCTTGCACTGTTCAGCCCTTGAGGAATAAATCTGGCCAATCAGCGACACAGTAAAGGTTTTCCTGCTAAAGCTAGTCTATGCTAGCTTTTCTAGCTCATGAAACCATGGAACATGTTGCACAATGTGTTTTTAATAGTTTTTGGACAATGGAGCTCTATGGCACCAAGGACGAAGATAGATCAACAGTATTAGAACTGGAGAGTGGCGCTCTGCCCTAACATGCAAATCGAAGACCTTCACTTGATGCGATTACTAATAATTACTAAATAAGCTACTTTTATTTAATCTCTAAACTCTGCTGTTGATCTTTTTCTGAAAAAAATCATTACAATTCGATAGATTATTGATCAGTATTGTGCAGTTCTATTTGTTGCACGCACTCTCCTTCACATACAGTGTAAAGTTGGTAGTGCTAAGTTTAGGCTGTGTGTTTGGAGCCTTTGAGAATCAAATCAGGATCATCTTGTTTGGCAGTGAAACTGTACGCCATGCTAATTGAGTTCACTGCTACTCATTAGATGTTCGGTCAAGAATCCAGGTTGCGAAATATTGGCGCTGGAAGATAATCCAAGGATTGGCGACCATGTGCCACAGAGGTGCTAACAGCATGCTAAAAACAACACAAGGCCATTTGACTGATTAGCACATTAGCAACCTACAAGCAGGAGTTAATCAGTGAGATCGCCTGCTGGAGTGGTCAGCTGGAATTCATACACAGTTCATGTAGTTTCAAAGCATCAGGCAGAGCTGTGTATGTGGCTCTATGACTAAACACGAACAAGCACTATGCGCTGCTTTTGTTGATGTGGTTTATTAAATGATTTTATGTTAGATATGAGCTTCATTATTTATAGCCTACTATGATACAGGAGCTGCAGAGATAAAAGCTCCAGCTAATGGACTTGTAAAGCAGTATAACACTGCCATCGAGTAAATCAGTCAGCAAAGCAACACTTTCAATAATATGAGAATTTACTTAAAATAGGTCGTTGTTCCAGTAATGTATCCAGTGTAGCTGGATGAAATGGTTGTATTCTGTTTATTCTGTACAGCCTAATCTCACACATTGTGCTTCAGATGGCTTCAGAGGGATGTCAATCGCTAACCGCAGAAAATATTTTTGACGGCCTCAAGGTGAATTAGCACACAAACACAGTGTGACGCACGCCGGTCTGAGGCCATACTGGTTTACGCTGTGTCGTATGATCATATGCTGCCAGTCAGTGCAGCAGAGGGCGAGAGGTTGAAAGAGCTAGTTCGGTACCTCGAACCCAAGTACGTTATACTACCGAGGCTTACTTTGACTAAACACATTGAAAAACACTTTGAGGAGAAAAAGGAGGAGGAGCCAGAAGTCAAGCTAGCCATGGTAGACAAGCTAGCTCCGACCACCAACTGCTGGGCAGCTCTCACAAACAAAAGCTACATCAGAACTAGCTGACACTTCCAACAGTGCTGACTGGGAGCAGGGTTTCCGTTATCCAGTAATTAGCATTCTTTACCGTGAAAATTCGTTGAAGTCTGACGTATTTAAGTCTCTCCAGTCATAATGTCCAGTGAAAAGAATCAGCAGTTAGATGTGAAAATACTCGGGCTGTACACGCTGTTTCCCTCGCTGCTTCTCCGGTGTCCGCCCTCCCTCTCACTCCTCTCAGATTCAGTGAACAAAAAGTTTGTTTATTTCGATTAAACCAGAGTTGGCGACGATTGTTGGATCAGTGGAAAGATGAACGAAGACTGTTTTGTTGAGTTTTATTTTGCTTCTGTCAAGTGTGTTGTACAGTGATAAAATTACCGTTTCTGTAAATGGAGTCTGGTGGCGCTGGCAGGAGCGACATAGCAGCTGTATCTGGTTAAACAAAAAGGTCTTTCTCTGCGGTGATTCTTTGCATAATGTTGTCAGACAATTAGAATAACGATCTGAGCCGGTGGCAAGAACAAACACTTTTCGTGAACAATGTACATCGACGGTACACATGGAGGGATAACATTGCAGCCCATTTTGCGGCTGCCAGTTGCGGTGCTTTCGTTCAGCACTGGACCGGTTTTAAAAATCGTTGTGCTCATTAGTCACTTAGACACAAAAACCTGGGACAGTAGGATCCGTAAACACAGATCACATTTGACTGGATTTCTCCCGTTTGTCCGGACATTGAAGCCTTCCAGGACACGACTGACCGAGAGATGCAGTCCAGCGTGTTCCACAACAACCTGTCGGGCTATTGAAAGCAAAATTATACTGAAACTGACATCCGTGCTTCAGAGGAATGAGTTTAATTTGTAACGGATTGTAAGATCTGAGAATAATGTGGCCCATACAAGAGAGGAGCGAGAGGGAAAAGGAAGAGCATGGATCGTATCTCTGAAACTAGTTTCTGAAAACTTGATAAAACTGAAGAGATGGTGTGTGAGCTGACAAACATTTATGTACGCACGGTTTCGCAGTAGCCGTTGTGCATGTGTGAAGCTTTTCAGCCGCTTGTGGGGGGGCAGTTAAATGTGGCACTTTGGAGATAGCGTGGTGCTGCCACATTCTCGTCAGGCCAAGGCTGTGTCCTCTGGCAGTGAGGTGAGATTTTGACAGCAACACTGGAGGCAGTTGGGATGAGAGGTGTGGGGGAGGGGGGGCGATGGGATGGTCCACTATTACAGAGAAATCCACAGAAGAGAAGAGATGATGTTATCCAGGAGGTGGTTAGCAGGCTTCTCAGTGTTAAATCTGATCAGCTGTAGTCAGTAAAGCTAATTTTGTGAATTAGCCAAGCCACAAAATGAAACTGTTGGCTCTGGTAAACATCTGGTTACATTTAAAAGTATATATATTTAAGAAGGAATAGCTACAGTGAGTGGTACAACAAACAACATGAACATGCAAACGTTTCAACCCATTAAATCATCAAAGCGCAGAAGCAGATGAGACAAAAACTGATTCATGCCGAGTGTTGACCCCCAACGTGTGGTCGATGCTGTTCATGCTACGTGTTTCTTTATGAAAACACAATACTCCTTCACACTGCAGCAGCCATTAAATATTTAAGATTAGCAGTTGGATATAATCTGTTTTTCTGCCGTTCGCAAACACGGACAGAGGGCTGATTCCATTGGTTGAGAGACAATCTGCCTCAGCTGACTGCGTTACCGGCAGCAAATATTATTCCATAAGCGAAAAACTACATCGCAGCTATAACTGAATATGATGCCACGCTGGAATCACTCAAGTTTGAAGTTCTTTGGAGTTGACATCCAAGTAAAATACGTAATAAAAATGACATGTTTGTGGCGTGCTTGAGCTCTGGTAAAACAAGTATTGATCACTCTCGTTTTTCATCTGTATAATTCATATTTGTACATTTTTTAGTGTAATTGAAAACAAAAGTAGTCTAATATTGATTCTCATTACATTTGAACATTATGCTGCAGCACTAATGGGTTTTTCACAGTGCTGTTTATGTCCCCCTTGGATGGAGCAGTGACTCATTAGAAAAGTACGAATGGGCCCATTTGACCTCCTCAAATCAGTTCTGCCTCAAACACTCGAAGCAGTGCTGCGAATACTCTTCACATATATACATTTTTCCAAGGAGCACGCCACTGTCACGCTTGAGTCATCAAGGCGCCTGTTGCCATCTGTTTCAGCTGATCTGTCTGTATTTTAGTGGCTTTTCTCCTGTCAATTTTCCCATTTTTGCAGAACTTGCAGTAATTACGACTGCTGATGAGAAAAGAGATGGCAGTATTGGTGTTGAGGTTATCAGCTCGTCCTGCAGTCAGCTACTCATGCCTTGTTGGAAACGGGACATCAGATCAGCATGGTGGTGGCAGCTTTTGACTTCCCTTTTAATTATATTTGCCTGCTCACCTCAAGAGCAAAAGCATAATAGCACCAGAGGTAGCGTGTGCAGAGCAGACATCCCAGGCAATCGTTGCACATCAGAGGTTTTTCTCAGATAAGAATTTCTTCTGAAGTTTTCTGTTAATTAGGAAAGCCAGTGATTATTTTTGTAATTGCATAATCTGGCAGTTCAGACAGAGAATAAATGTGTATGGTGCCATCGTGTTATCATCACACAAGGTGCTCATCCCTGACATTAACATTGTCACTACTACTGGGGTTTCCAGCCAACATTGAAATAGCAGAAGAGCTTTTTTTTTAAGCTTTTGAAGCCGAACATTAGAATATATCAGGCTGTGTCAGCAGTCTACAGTGAAACTAAAACTTCAGAATCATTTTAGGCACTCTGTGAATGAATAGGAAATTGTCGCTTCTCTGAAAATTGTTTAATTTGTCTCAGACGGCTCCACTCACGCCCCCTCAATCCTCCAGTGAGACACCAAGCAGCAGCCAGAAAAACAGGTTTCAAAGTCTAACTAGTTTTCCAGGTAAAGAGAGTAATTGCAGGTCCGGAAGCTTAAATAAACTGAAATAAGCGTTCTTCCCTGCTGCTCAGGTCATGTTTATTTTGTCAGCTTTGAACTGAGCTTTCTGAAGAGATACTGACAGAATCAATGTTGCTTATTGTCCAATCACATTGTGAGAAATGCAGAGGTTGAAAATCTATGAAGTAACTGTTAAAGATCAGGTGGAGTCTAAAATAAACTTAAACAGGTGATATGTTATCACACAGTTGAATCACATGCCCACAGACCCAGCTCTTGTAATGTGAATGCATACTGTTAATATGTTAAATATTTACAAATCTGCATACTTCCTGTAGTGTTAAACAGTCAACAACACAGTGTTGTTACACTGTCAGTGTGCAGATCAGCAGCTAATGATAGCTGAGCATTTGTGCCTTTACACTTCCTGGTCCGGTTATGTTTGAAATGTTTGTTCCTTTGTAAAGAAAAACCTGGAAACAAAGATAATCCACAGAAACAAGAGAGAAATTATCTGAGTGAACCCATTTCAGAATCCCTTATACTGCATGTACCATGACCTTTTACTGCTGCACTGAAAGTTACTCAAGTGAGACCTCACACTTGTGGTTACACATGCAGACACACACAAACACAGACGAAAACATGTGGGGTTTGAAGCCCTTTCCCACCCACCCAGAGATCAGTATTGAGACATTTCATTACCATTACTAGCATCACTTTACTTTAGTACATGCCTTTTCACAATTCTGTTAAATATAGGAGTATAGCCTGCGCAGCTGTCCTGTCCAAAATTTAAACAAGTGTGCTGTATTCAATAAATCAAACTCGGAAGGTGCACACTGACATGCAGCTAAGGGTATTTAAGAAGACATGTAATTAGGTCAGGGTCTCCCACCATCAGGGTGCTGCTGTGTCATCACAGAAATAGCTGTTGGCGCTTTAAAAAAGGTCACCTAGGAGGCAGTAGAAGACTAAACTGGTGTTGGTGGAGGTAGTGCTGGCAGCGTTTGGCTTATTGTTATACTGCTCATTGTGTTGACGAGGTAAGCGCGCTCCCATCTAACTGTGCTAACAGCTGCTGAAGCAGATGTAATGGAGGCAGAATTATGTAACTGCAGCCGAAAGGAAGGTGCAATGCGTGCTCTTATGGACCTTGTCTGTATCCAACCATGCAATAAGCTGTGCATATAGCAGGTGCTAGCTTAGAATACAAGCACAGAACAGACACACGATTCCTCGCTCCTCCCTGACAGGAATAAACTGTCTTGCTCGTGGCACTTCAGAATATCTTTGTATTTCCTGCTGTTACCCCGTGACCACTGACACTCCCACCCAACTCACAGTCGCTCTAGTGTCCCTTGATTTGATCCTGTCCTCACCGGAGGACTTTCAGACACATTTTTCAGTTGGAAGTATAACTGCGTAGCAGGTACAGTGTGTTGAGAGCTCGTCACCTCTTTTCCCTTTCTGTGTCTTGATAGGGTGTGTAGGGCTGCAACTAGCACTTATTTTCATTATTGGGTAAATAATATATATTTTCTTGATTCATTTTTTTGGCCTATAAAACGTGGGGGGTAAATGCTTGTCACAGTATAGTAGACCCTGCGGTGCCTCTACTCAATAGTCCCAAACCCCAAAATGTTCAACACAATAATGTAAGCATGAGGAAAGCAGCAGATTCCTTCTTCAGAGAATCAGGAGCTATAATTTGTATCACCAATTATCAAAATAGTTATTATTAATTGGTTCATTGACAAAAAAACAAAACAAAACTGAGGACAGAATTGTTAAATGTCGTCTTGGTGAAGGCAGGAACTGCCGTTGCACACTGGACACTGTTGCCACACTGCCAACTGGAACCAGAATCAGCTGCTGGTGAAGCTGACAAAGTGGGTTCAGTGTTGAGTTACTCTTCTATAAGACTTGTGTTTGCAATGGATTAGTTAAGATGAGACTGGGCTGGAAGGGGGTGGGACACGTTCTGCTGTGACACATCATCAATAGTCTGCAGCCAGGGTTGGGCTACAGGGTGTATATATGAGGAATGGGCTGACAGTTCGAGCTGGAGTTTTGCCTGTAGCCTCCAACACTACGATGCAGCACTGGTAGAGCTGACGACCTCCTCAAAAAGGACGATGACAATTGTGGTGCTACCACATGAAGACAGCCCAGTAATTTTCTCCGTCTCGGTAAAATCAGACACATTGTGGCACGCTGAGTCCCAACCATGCAGCAAATAGATTGGCTATCAGCGGTTGGAGGGGTGACGGTGTTCTTGGTGTATGACTTGTTTATATTTGAATGATGCCACATGTGAGCCTGTCTGAGGCTAATACTCTATGCACACTGTTGGTGATTATTTCATCTCATTTGTCTTTGAAATTCTGTCAAACCAAAGGCCAATCATAACACAGTAAATTAACACCAGCATTTGTGCTACATTCAGTCACATGTTCTACATCCACCAACACACTCACACACGTTCATGGCAGAACCCCTGGAGATAGAATATTGCCTTATTTATCGTGTGTGCCAGCATCATTCTGTCACTCAAACTGCATCGTCACAGCAGGGGCCTCTTTGTTTTCGTCTGCGCTCCGGTCACCTGCTCCTGTGAGCGAATGACGTGTAAAGCTTTTCTTTGGTATAAAGCAATAAAATCTGCTCACAACAGCATCCCTGTGTTAGTGAGAGTCACTGGGACATGGTTTTTAGATAGACATGCTACTGTTGAAGTTTTAAAATGTAATTCTTCAGTGCTTCAATTGTGTGGTTCATGATTACATTTTTTTTTTTGAATGCGCCTGTGTCACCACCCATAGCTGTCTGTGCACTGCCTGACATGTCTGTCACTGTATATAGGTTCGCTGTCTGCTGGTATCGTCTCTTGCCTAACCCCACCAACCACACATACAGTGTCGGAAACTTTTCTCCCCCTACGTGTAGATTTACGCCTACTAAGGCGTGACTGTTACAGTAAATATTACCAACTGTCTTAATTTGGCGTCTAAAGCAGTGAGGTTTCATACAGATAATCCAGAGTCAGCTGCTAATGATTCAGTGGGGCACACAAACAGGCCTCCTCTAAAAGAGGAAGTGTTTACTTCCTAGGTTCTTGTTCCTGTAGCTGCGGCCATGGTTGAAGTGTTGCCTCCACTGCTCATTCCCACTCTTCCATAATGTCTGCCTGCACAGCTCCAGGTTACATTTGCATGACCAGCGAGGACTGCTGGTCTGCTGGGGTCTTCAGTCATGATTTTTGGGTAGCAAGTAGTCGTAGTTTTTGCACCGTGAATTGAACCCAGTCATAGTTTCAATGCACGTCCCAGTGCCTTGACTTTTTTAAGAAAATATATAAGCTGTCATTGTTTTTCCATGGAGGAACTTACCTCAACATTAGCTTTGCTTTTATATTTGTGTCGTTGCTGTGGAGCAACAGTCAAACTCAGCATTCTTTGTGCTGTTTTTTTGGTTTACTTGTTGCTAGAAAACTGTCCTGTATTGCTACATGAGTAATTTGCACAGTTTCCTGCATTGCCGTAAATGCATACATGTGAGTGTTAATGATCTTTTTATTTGTTTTTCTTTGCCTGGGTAGCAGTGATGTGTACCAATTTAAATGTCAAATGATGTGTGATTCTTTTTTAATCTGATGAAACAAACCCAATCCTATAGTGTCCCGTCTGTTGTATACATGTCAACCATTGTGTTGCTCTCTATTGCACACTGATCAAAGGCACAGGAGTTCATTGTGATGAAATGTACACTTGACAAATTACTGTAAGGTGTATACTGAATGTTAGTCCACAGAGGCCCATTCAGTCTCATTGTACTGTAAATAGACATCTGTAGACGGGAGCTCTGTATGCTCAGTATTACACACAGATCAGCTGTGAGTAAGACAGTTACCATAATGTGCATTTTGAGTGATTACTTGTATTACATTAAATTTTTATAAATTATTCATGCAGAAGTGTTATGAAGTCCCCATTTGCTGTCATTGCATGTATAACTCAGCCAATACAACTCAAGGTTAGTCAGCATTTATATGATGAAGTCATTAGAAAATCTCACCAATCAGCATCAGCGCTCAGTGCAGTCACACACACACTGTCGTCAGGAAATGCCTCCATGGTTTTTAACATTTTCTTTGGACTTGATCCTGGAACCAGAAGGTTATTTATGATTGTGTTGTTTGTCTGCTGTGGGAACAGAAAACAACAGTACGTAGCAGTGTGAGCCAGCACTATCAAAATGTAAATACTGGAGAAATTATGACCGAGTCGTAAGTAGCCGGGAGTTCTCCTTTCACATGCTCAGCGTAAACCTGCAGAGGTGTTTGTAGGTGAAGCCTGGCCACTCCTCTGGTGTATGTAGGGTGCTGGTGTAGTGTTAATGGGCCTGTGGAGGGGGTGCTAATTGATTTATTCTCCCCACTCTCATTCTCATTATCACCCGTTCCCAGGGTAGCATGCACCTCTCCAGGTTCCCCTGCAGCCTCCCATGTGTCCCTCTCCCTCCCTGTCATTTGACTGTCAGGGGACAGGTGGCTGGGAGAGTCCCAAACCTAGGCCAGGATCGCAGATGGAAGGTGGAGGTGGAGGAGGGATAGGGCAGACATCTCTGAGATTAGGTTATTGTTACTTCTTGCTGAGTGAACTGATAATGATGGTGTATATTAATCCACTTCTCCTGTTCTCACCCCACCCCCAACCACCCTGTGTTCACAGTATTCGCAGTGTGATGCAGAAGTACCTCGAGGAGAGAGATGAACTGACATTTGACAAAATTTTCAACCAGAAAATTGGTAAGTCTCAATGTTTTTAATTGCATCGAGGGATAATATCCACTCTGAAGGATCCAAATGAAATGTTCTAGTCATTGTAATAGAATCACCAGTGTTCAGTAGCATTCCTCTTGAGGAGGGAAGAGGCTGCTTATGAAGTTGAATAAAACAATTGTCGGAATCTGCTTCATTCAAGTGTGATCGCATTCATACGGTCTTTGTGCACGGCTGAAGACGTGCTCTCAGTTTATACGGAAAGTTAGCCCGCGGCCCACTGGCTAACTCATAACCACATGTTGTCTTAATGGGCTGATGGAGTCCACTCAGGGAATTAGTCCGGGAAAGCCATCCGCTGATGAAGGATGTGAGATGTAGTGAAAGTAAAACTGGACCCATTTTGGCTTTTAAGTGCTGATACAGTTCAGTATAGTGTTCAATAAACCCAACAGTGATGTATTGGTATATTTACATAAACACGTTACATCCACAAAATGTTCAGCTAAGGATTCATTAAATTCAATTTCTTTTTTTTTTTTTAATGTGACAGATGTGACATATTCTGAAAGAGATTTTGTAATGGCAGTGTCTGTCGGTTGGCAGGTCAGTCCACTGCTGTGGGACAGACAGATGTCTTTACATTTTGTCGTGTGACGCCATCATCAGGGCAACACTTCACCTGTCCAGTACTTTGGTTTATGACCAAACACCTGTAAAATTATTGACCATTAAGCTCATCAGCATCAGTTGTACTTTTTTATTGTTAATTAGCAAATGTTAGCATGCTAACATGCAACAATAAGATGATGAACATGGTAAACATAAAACACGACCTGTTAACATCTGCGTGTTGACCTCCTGAAGCAATGCTGTGTTTGAGTGCAGGCTCTGTGTTTGAGTCTTCACTGGGACTGTAGACTGTTAGTCTTGTTTTATTGATAATGTGCAAAACATTCAGGTAGCAGGTCTCCCATTTTTCACTGACACTGAACTTTGCTTTTATCTGTTTATGTCATCATTGCCAACAGTGGACTATATCAGCTGTAGCTAATAAACAGTAGTGACACATGAGTTCCATACCAAAAGGCCAAAGTGAAACTTCCTGTTTGTCTGCGTAATGTGTTCTGAAAAAGTTCACATCTCAATTGAATCGTAGTTTAATTTCAGTTGTTTTTAACCTCTTACTGAATCGTAATGATTCAGTAAACTGGATTCTGATTGGCTAAAATGCTACGCCTTCATTAATGTCAGTGTAGCTGCGGTGTGGCACAGCACTGGCTGTGCAGGTAATATGTCCCTACATCCACCACATTGATTAGTTGTGTTAAGAGGTGAGCTGTTGTTATCAGCCTGCTGGGTTCCTTCCATTACTGCTGCTTGTCCTGACATCCATACCCACAGGGCTGACTGGACTATAGCCACTGATCACAAACTCAACTCGTTCTCCTCATTTCTACCTCATACTGCCTACCTCAAAGAAGTTGCTTTAGTTTCATTTTTGCTTTGCCACAGAGGACATTGAATAAAAGCATTTTTCCCATATCGTCCTGATGCACCAAATGTTCAAAATCAGGATTTTTTTTGTGTTATGTGCCAGCTGTCACTGTGCAGAGCTGTTGGTTGAGATCTTGAGGCGGCTTTGTTTGTCTTTAGCGTTGCTGGTGTCGATGCAGTGGCTCAATGCAGAGCGTCATGTTTCCTGCTTCCTCCTGCCCTCCCGTCTGTAGCAGTGCCTCTGTGCCGGCTCCTCCGAGTATTTCCATTCTGAGCAGGCAGGCTGCGTGCCAGGAGTTGTGGCGTACCAGGGGACCACAGCCGCCCTGCAGGCTTCTACTAGGTTTACTTACTGTTCTAGGTCTCAGCCCCCTTGTGAGAACAAGCTGCGTTAATTCTCCCTGCCTCCTTCTCTTTGTCTTCAGCTCTCCCTCTGTCAGACTTGTTGCTCTCTTTATTTCCCCGTCCCGTTATGTTCAGTGTCATCACCTCATACTTCCTCTCTTCTGCTGTGTGTGTGTGTTTGTGTGTGTGTGTGGGCGGGTGTGCACATGCTTATTAGTTTGAAACCCATGACATTCACCCATCCAATAACATTTCAACTCTTCCCAGGTGATGCTTTGCCCTATCACGTTCTGAATAGATTCAGGGAAATGACAGGTGCTCTTGCTCTGCTGGAATTTTTCAAATTACACACATGATAGTAAACAAACACTTCCTGGTTCCAGCTCTGCACTTGTGAGGATTGTTGTTTTATGTACTTGTAAACTGAATCTCTTTGGGTTTTGGACTGTAGCCTGGACAAAGCAAGCAATTTGAGAATGTCACCTTGCACTCTGGGGAACTGTGAATGTCATTTTTCACAATTTTCTGACAATTAATTATACTTTTGGACTAAGTGGGCACTGTACTGTGGGGACCACAGTGCAACTAACAAATATTTTCATGTTCAGTGTATTTGTAGACTTTGTTTTCTAGCTTTAGTCGTAGTTTGTTGTGTCATTCATATTTAAACGCCTGACGACCATCATGGACGTGTTGCAGCGGAGACACAATCATAATCATCCTACCAGAAGAACTTTCCAGCAGACATGAAAGACATTTTACTGTCCAGTGTTTTCAGGCTCACGTACTTAACAAACAAAGGATGATCTCCTCATTGAAGCTGTTTCTGTAGCAGATGGAACGGTATTGTGCACACAGAGATTTGATTTTTGGTTAAAGTTTGTTTCACATCAACTGCCTCCCTGCTTATCAGACTGTCCGTCTTACCGTCTTCCTTTGAGACAGAAGCCGTCCCCTGGTTGCTGCTGGCCCACAGGTCTCATTAGTTAGCCTCCCTGAAAACACTCGTTACTAGGCTGTCAATGTGTCTCTGCCTCTGGGATGTTTACATTCCGGGTAACGAACAGGAAGCTGTCCTCTGCTTCATTTCTGTGAGATGGTAGTTTGGTCTCCACTATTTGGAGCACTTTCTTTTTTCCTCGCGTCCAATCAGCTACTGCAGAGTCGTATCAAAGTTTTCCCTTTTGTTTCACCCTTATTTTCATTTGCCAGTGTTTCATTTGATGCACACATTAGATCAACGATGGCTGGGCATCCATTGCGCTCAAAACATTGCAACATGTGACTGTATGTCTGTTTCAGTAATAAAAACAGTAACTACAAACCCAAACCTGGTGCTTTACAGTCTAATAAGTATAATAATGTATAATATGAATATGTAAGAAGTATGTTCTTAATACTGGTTTTATTCTTATTATAGATTGTTTTTAAACAGAGTTAAAGAAGGAAACCTAGATCTTAGCTATTTCAGTAATTTGAGCCGTTTCATTTGCATAACATTTGCAAAGTACAGTCCGTCCTGTCACAACAGGATACTAAAGCTCATTCATGCTTTAATAATCAGTCTGACTCTTTTGTTCTTTGCCATTCAACTCACTTAAAATGCTGCAGCCGTGGTTTGATATCAGCAAAATTGTGAGGCCTCAACACACCTGTCTTGTTTGACTGACACTGGCTGCCATCGTTTGCTAGAATAGATTTTTTAAATTTCTTTCATTTGAAAATCCTGTTTTACACTCTATCGTGCCCTCTGATTTCATACTCAGACATTACTGATTGGGCCACATCCAGGATGTGAAGTCTGTCGTCGTCGTCCTTGTCATTTTGAAGTGATTCTGGCAGAAAACGAGGGAACACATACTCTTGGATCTTCAGCTTTCTGTTGCATTAAGAGAGTTTGGCCTCACAGAAATCACAGAAATATCCATTTAATCTGAGTCTCTGGATCTGTACATGATACACGGTGTGTTCCTGCTCGTGGGTTTACCTGCGTTGGCTCTCAGTCACAATGGATCCCTTTCTGGTTTTGTCAGGCATAAAATATGTCCTTTTCAGATGACTTGCAGGGTTTTAGCCTCATGATTAAGAGCTGATTTTAATCAACAATTGTAGAAGCTGGGCTGTGAGCTTGCTTTTGATTTTAGTACTCTTAACATGCTTTGTCCTTGAGCTCAACAAGCCTTGTTGACTGTCATGACAACCAAGGTCAGGATGGAGATGCTGCAGTGCTGCTGGAATGTTTATTCTCAAGGGTAAAGACACAGTGTTAGCCAGTAAGTTTTAAGTTGGTTCAATGCCTTTGCAACCATAAAATGTAATTGTTGAATATTGACAAGTGGATGAATTAGATTAGATGGAGTAGTACGAGTTTGTACATCAAATGAGTCAAACTGGAGCATCTGAAACTGAGTTTAACTGCCAATACTTTTTCATTTTTACAAATCCATCCGGAGAGCGTCTTTCACGGTCTTTGGCAATCCATGAACTCTGCCGTCCGGAGTCCTAAAGGGGTGAGAGTCGGTGGTGTATTTTTAGGTGTTGTCTCAAAGCTGAAGAAGCGATCCAGGAGGAGATCCACCTGGCTTTACATCAGCCAGATAGCCAGTCCTCTGTGAGAGCCCGGGCGAGTAGATGCCTGCTCGTGAAGTCCATGGGCCAGACAAAATGAGGGTCAGGCAGGATGACCATTATGTAATGGACATTTTGTACGCTCTAAATATAGCAGGGATACTGGCCAGTACTTCACCTTGAATAATTTTTTAATATGTATATGGTTTCTACAATAACTACTGCAATCAGAGCTGTAGCCACTTTACTAATGTGTATTAATGCTCAGTGTTTCAGTGTTTCCTGCTGGTGTTTTCAAATGCAGGCTGTATGTTGTAAAGTGAAAAGACGTAGATTGTTTGTGATGTGTCACACTGAGAGATCGTATTCAGAGAGAGCGTTCACTTTCTGTATGTGTTTGGCCATGAACGACACTCAGTCCTCATTGGCTGGAGGGTGTGTATCGTCTCACACATTATCACGCAGTTCTGATGTAGCGGCTGCTGCTTTAAAGCCGCACTAATCGGTATTTTAGATACTAACAGCGGATCAGATGACTGCATGTAAGGTGAAAGGCGTCGCTCATGGTGACAGACCTGCAGATAAATGTCACCTCTGCTCACTTCCCCTCTGTTCTGCTGAGTAATTTAACATCTTTCAGTCTTGCTTAACTTGACCAAAACAAAGGTTTTGGTCAAATTAAGCAACTACGTGGACACAGTGTTGCTGGATGTGCAAACACTGAACAATGTTTTATGCTGATACCATGTTAGTGTTGTGATTGGAGCTTTTTCCACTGCCAAGTGGCCAGAAAATCAATTGTTGCTGCTTTAAAAACTAATTTGCCGCTAAATTCTACTTTTCATGTTAGTACTTGTACTATTCCACACCATGTGGTTTATGTACTATTGCTATGACATGTTTCTCCACGGGGATAAATAAAGTGTGCATATCATTAATATTAATTGAATATATTGTGTTCCTCAAAGCATGAAGCTGTGTAAATCAGCAACCTTTAATGTCTTATATTTGCAGTTGAAGTAACAAACTTGAAAATGCAACAGCATCAAGGTCGACATAAAGTACAGATGTAATGATTTCTTGAAGAATTATGAATCAATCACCGGTTCAGAGGAATATACAAGCTGTAAATACAGCATCCTCAGCCACACATGCACATCACTCTGTTCTTTCCTGCTTTTTGCACTTCTGGTTGGATGCTAGCTGTGTTTTGTTGTCGCAGTCCTTGCGCTGTGTGCAGTGGCAGTAAAGTCTAATCTACAACAGCAGGTCAAAGCTTTATAGCGAGTCATAGCACTGAAATATTCATAAAAACTGACTGAAACAAAGCTCGTTTGTAAATGAAGCCACCCCTTATGACCATAGTGAAATATGAAACTGTGGACTAAGAATTGATTGGAAGCTCGGTTTTATTTGGGTTGCATCATCTCCACCTCTCTGCTGTGCAGCTCCTCCTCTGTTTTCGTGCTTCAGCCATCTCTTCTTCTTCATTCTTTCCTAATGTCCACCCTCTCCCCTTCTCTCTCTTCTTTCTCTCACTCTTGCCTTGGCATTCTCCCTCTCCATCTGTCAGACTTCTGGAATGGATGATGGAGAGTCGTGTGTTGCCTAGCAACTGCGGTTGCCATGGGAACATGACCAGAACTGCTGCATTTGCTTGTCGACAGGGAGAAATGAAATTGATTAAAGGAGGAATAAAATAGGTGATGAGAATTGGAGAGAGGAAATGGAGAGGACGGCGTTAAAAGGAGAGCAATAAATGGAAAGAGCCTGGACGATCTTTTTCCCAGAATGCAACATTTCTCCTAGAGGCCAGAATGTGTATGTCAACAGACTGTCCACGCCTCCAGCCCTTCTCACGTCTGTCCTTTATTCATCCATCATGATTCACACTATCTTCACATCAAATGAATCTGATTTCAACGAGTCGGAGTAACAAATTACACATTGCAGGAACTGGACTGTGATAAAATAAAGCAGTTTTTATATTTTTAAAATACTGCCAACAAGTATTACCGTCACTTTATTTTTTATACAGCAAAATCTTAATGATAACCAAACATTCCCCTAATAACACTTAAACATACTAATAATAGTAGTTTCAAACTTTATTTAAACGGCACATTTCACACACGGAATACAACTCAACAGTCTTTACAACTAAAGATAAGAGCTGTTATTTACCTCACTCAGTGGACAGAAAACGCCTTGAGCTAAAACCACAGACTGCAGCTTGAAAGCAAAACTAAGAAAAAGTAAAGTACGTTTCCTCGGCTGCTGCGATGTGCCTTCACATGTATTCATGTTTTTTGTCCACCCTCCATTGCAATCAGCACTAGGGTGTGAACCCACAAACAGGAAAGAAAAACACACTTTTTTTTTTCTCACCACGAGGTCCACAGGGTGCTGTAGGGCAGCGGCCCCCAACGCCGGGCCGCGGATCAGTACCAGTCCGTGGATCAACTGGTACCCAGCAGCACAAGAAATAATTAATTATTTCCGTTTATTTATTATCTGAGTCTGAACAATCTTTTATTTTGAAAATTTGTTTATTTTGAAAAATGACCGGATCCTCCGGGTTGCATCTCGGTCACTTGAGCGCTCAAATTTTACCCACAAGCTAGCAAAATGAGTATAAAACAGACGTCTTTGGAAAGTTTCTTTGCGAAGGGGAAGAGGCCCGGTGAAGAGACAGAAGAAGAGCGAAGACCTCCGAGAAAAAGAAAGCTTTTAACAGACAACACCAGGAGTCCGACTGGAAATTTGGATTTGGTGATTCCCACACACGAAGTCCGCTCTGCATAATATGCGGCGACCGGCTCTCTAATGAGGCAATGAAGCCTTTTTATAATTTATTTAGGGGGCAGAGAGGATGTTACCACAGTATTGTTATACTCCTGTTATGTTTTTGGCACAATGTTACGAGGAAGCTGCTAATAAAGTTGCATACGCGTACACAGTGGATTTACATTTATTATTATATTTACAATATAAACAATCTTCGTACACCCTCTCCCCTCCCGGGCCGCGGTGAAATTGTCAAGCGTTGACCGGTCCGCGGTGATAAAAAGGTTGGGGAGCACTGCTGTAGAGGCTCTGGAGCCTCTCAGCAGATGGAGTTTGCTGCTGGGAAAGTCTCTGCTCTGTGGATGTATGTTTAGTTAATAATGTTGTTATGAATGTCAGCAGCATTTTGAAAAAGCTTTTCTTCCTTTTGGAAAAGTTTTTCTGTTCCATCAGAGGTTTGTCCTGTCCAGACACTGTGCTGTAAGTTTTCCATTGAAATGGATGTATTTTACTGCTGTTTTCAATGCTGGTGTGACCGTTTTTGTTTTTTTTTTACCCACCATGCCACTGGCACCATACTTCATGTCACCTTCCAGTGTTGCTGGTACTCAGGCTGGTTAACATGGAGAGCAGTGCTGGTTTACTTTTTCTCCTCCGCTCACACGACAGAGACAGCTTTTCGCTTTGTTGCCCACTTTCCATTTTTCCTCTGACCCAATCTGTGACCCCCCCCCTGACTTTTGGCAGCATGTGTGTGTGTGTGCGTGCATGTCTCTGTGTGTCTCATCTTTTAATTCGCTGTGTGTCTGTGTGCATGTCTTTGTCCTTACTTGTATGTTTGAAGTGCATGGTAACGCTTTTTGTCTTCATCTTTCATAAATATTAAACTGAAAATTGTGATCCATGTTAAAGGTTACTCCATCTGCTGGGGACCACATCAGTTTCATCCCATGTGTACTGATTGGTGGTAACAGTCCCAAATATTACTTGAGATGCAGCCAGCTCGGATGTGATTGGATGTGCAGGTGGACGTGGTGAAGCGTGCTGAATGGAGCCCAGCCAGCGGGCCTGCAGACACTCTCCATATGCTCGTGTATTTTATTGTTGTGTCCTTTGTGTCCAGTTAGATTTTAACCCACGTGTATAAATCATAGTGTCTGCTCTGCATGCAGTGCCAGGTTGTGTGCGTGGGGGAATCTCACCTCTCTCAGCTTGTTGTTTTTATAAACTAAAGTCTCAAGGTGTTCATTATGTGATCCGAGTTGCTTGCATTAGCACAGTAAGTACAGTGTGTTCAAATGTCAACAGCTGGAGTCTTGGTTAGCATATTCAGTGCAGCAGGCTTCATAAACAGACAAAGTTGTTCCAGGACGAGACATCCGCTCTATCATTTGTTTTAAGTTTTGCAAACAGTCCTGTGGTGATGATGTTGGAAGTGGAAAGCATGAAAGTGTCTCACCTGCTCAAGTCGAAGGGCCCGCAGCGCCTTTCTGTGTCAGTCGTTTTCTTTTGTAAATGACTGCTAACCTCAGCTGACAATACGGTCACATAACCATAAAGGAAGTGTCCCTAAAACGGCAGTCGATGCCTGACACATTTCTTTTAACGCCACTGTAGTCATGTAACGTTTAATCATGCTTTATGTGCGTAACGCTGGAAATTGTTTCTCAGAGTTATATGTTAAGATTTATTTGTTTGGGGCAACACTAGGTTAATGAAATATTTGATTTTATTCTTAAATAGAAATAATAATTCAGACATTCAGAGGAGGATTTGCTGCACTGATCAATGCTTAATTGTGGCTGATAAAGCTTTGATCAGAACTTGTTCTGTTCTGCAGCTCTGAACTCAGGTTCAGGCTGCACTCACAGTTCTTATTAATTATCATACAAAGACCTCAGGGGAATGAAATGTTCAGTGTGGGATGGATTCAGACTCAGTGGAATGAGCATAAGCTTGCATGAGAGCTCTGCTGATGTATGCTTCTTGATGACACAGGACTTTTGAGTAGCCGGTACATGAAAGCATGTGGAGCAGAACTACAATCATTCATTGATTAGTTGATTAGTGCTGCTGTTGTCAATGTAAACTCAGCGTCTGTGGGCTTTGGACTGATGCCTGGACACATGAAGACATTTGACAGCCTGTGACAGGCATTTTTCAATACTTTCTGACACTTTTAGATTAAACAATCAGCCAATTAATTGAAAGAATAGTCTGCAGATCAGTGATAAAGGTTAGTTGCTGCCCTCGGGGTCCCCTGTGAAATCTGTTTTATTCTCTTCCACACGTAAACGTCATTGACATTCATTCAGTTTGATTGTTGAAAGCTTTATTCATCCACTTCATGATTAGAGACTCTTTCTGATGACAATGTGCTTCTATTGTAAATTCATATTAGAAGATACAGAATCGTGAAAAACCTGAACTGGTTTTCACAGAGGCCTGCACCTCCGCACCGCCACCGCCATCGCCATGTTATGGTAGATTTGTTCGCGATACGGTGTCTTTGTATCTGAAACCCTCTGTATGAAATCCGGCCTTTAGTCTGCACTCGCACTTGGTAATCACCATCAAACAGCAGCGCGAGAGAGCAGCGAGACTGGGAGAATACTTAACATTGTTTGCTAATCCTGATGTAGTACTTGAATGAATATCTGCCACATTGTGCAGTTCACACACACACACACACACACACACACACACACACACACACACACACACACACACACACACACACACACACACTCTCTCTCTCTCTGGTCTGCTTGCTGCTGGCTCTCTTCCATCAGTAAAGGTCAGTGTATGTATAATGCAGCACAGTCATCCCTGTCTCACATGACCCTTCAATAGAAACTTTTTTTTTCTCCTTTTCATAAATTGAGTAGAAACAAAATCAAACTTTTTGCAGTACTGTTCACCTGATAATGAACAGCCACCTGTTTCCACATCAGATCAGTGAACCTGAAACTCACATTTTTAAAGAACCATCATGAATGTTTTAAATTCACAGCAGAGCAGAAATGTGCAGCCGAATGTCACTAAAAGGCAGTACAAGTCTCAACCGCACACTGACTGAATACTTTTACTTTACTTGGTGTCGACCGTCCACATTTCTAGAAGATAATGATGTCGTGAGAGTGACTGAAACACCGGTGAAAACTCGCACTTCCTGAAAGATAACGTGGACGAGAAGAGAGAGAAGTATAACTGCTGACGGTGAAGTGTGTCTGATGGTGGTGATACTTTTATTCTTTGTGCTCTTATTCTTCTCAAGGCGTCTTTAGTACTCTGTCCATCGTGATTCTGTGTCTCAGCTCTGATTGTCTCATGGTCTTAGATGCTCTGTGTAATATTTGTAAATGAAAAACAAAGTAAAACAGCAGATTTTCTGATTCTTTTTGGTTAAAAACAGAAAAGTATAAATCTTCTGTACGTAATTTATTTTAGGATGTGTCGTTTGCAGCCACAGGTACACACTGAAATACCACCCAGTCAGTTTAGTTTGAGTAATAGATGAGTGTGAATTTGAAGTTCCTCAAACAGCTGACACTTTACAGCTGTTTATAGTACAGTGAGACAGTTTATTGTCTGTGGATCATTTTGTCCTCCACCGTGATGATCGGCAGGTAAACAGTAGAAATACGCGGTTCATGTTGCTAAATAACCAACAGGAGTCCTTCAGTGTAATCAATCTGTGTGAGACAGACAGACTGTGTGAAGGAACTCTGGTGCAGCGATCACGCTTGATCAATTATCAGAAAACGATTCTGCAACTGCTTTGATAATCCTCTCCTCCAAATTGACCACCGTAGACGTAGACAGGTCTGAATTGGCCTTTCACAAATCAAGTAGCACATTTGGTAATGAATCCCGGGTTCTGGTTCCAGTTGAGGACCGACTGGATCCTCAGCCCTACCTGGTCCACGATGTGTGTGCTGGTGATGGACGACGGAGGCAGATGTCGGAACAAGCCAGCTCAGTATTTTTAGACAGTTCAGGTGATCTCACTAATGAGACAAAGCTGTGTGTGTGTGTGTGTGTGTGTGTGTGTGTGTGTGTGTGTGTGTGTGTGTGTGTGTGTGTGTGTGTGTGTGTGTGTGTGTGTGTGTGTGTGTGTGTGTGTGTGTGTGTGTGTGTGTGTGTGTGTGTGTGTCTGGAAGAGGCCATTTGTTGAATTAGCTGGGCAGTGTTGAAGTGTTCAGCGATTAAGGTTAATCCTTGACTCTTGGTGATGTAAGAACTGTCGTTTTCCCCTTGGTCGCTCTCTCCTAATACCTCTCTCGCACGTTCAGTCCTCGCCGCTGAAAACCTGTGTGTGTGTGTGTGTGTGTGTGTGTGTGTGTGTGTGTGTGTGTGTGTGTGTGTCAGCAGCACCCATTCTGCAAACATGGATGCCCTGCGCAGTCGGCTGTGTACATACACGATGTGTGGATGCATGTGAGCACGTTTGTTTGTGTGAGCCTTGGTGTCAGCACCAGAGCAAAGGGGAAATGATGCATCACGTCTGGAGGAGAGATAAAGCAGAGGGGGAAGAAGTGAGAATGGATGATAGAAGGCGCGAGGCCCCAAGCAAATGGCTTCTGCTGCGAGCTCGCCTTAAACTGAATCACTGAGGCCACTAAATTGAAACAAAGGCCACTTCTTAGAGGCGAAGAAGCTTGTTTTCAGTTTCTGTGGCTGATTCCTGTAACTGAACAATCCACAGATTGTCAGGCAGTAGCGAGACCTTTAATACAAGACTGTTTCAAATAGAGATTCCTAATTTCTCCTTTTTATAAGTTTATTTTATCATATTTCAAAAAGAAGACGCCTGTTGATGCAAACTCAACCCGTCCTGCGTGTGCAACATTTTCACAACACACGATCCATCAGTACAACAGCACCTGCCATATTCACCACTCTGTTGCTCTCACTAGAGCCACAGCTAACAAATATCAGTATTGATTAATCTGCAGATTATTTGGTCTATAACCTTTATAATAAAACGCATGAAATGTCTCCAAGGCAAACAGTGAATTTCTGGCCTTTTTTCTTGAAAAGTGACTTAAACAATTAATTGCTGATCAGAGTAGCTGCAGATCATTGTTTCCGTTGATTTAATATTTAAATGGCAAAAAAGTAAAGATTAAACGTTTTTCTATGACTCTGTAATCATTTCCATTCAAACTGCCGTGTTGTTACTGATGGAATCGGTGCACATTATGCTGAATTGACCTCGTGAGCCTTTACAGTCCAGATCATTTTGTCCTGGCGAGACTGAAACATTATTTCAGTGATGTGTTTTATTTGACACATAAGGCACATTTTCTTCTTATGCCTTCCACCACCTCGTTGTCCGACAGCCCGTCGTGCTGCTCTCACACTGCTATGTCTCACGCGTCAGTGGGGAAGGTTGGACCGACCGACCAGACTCACGATCTTCGTCAAGAATGAGATCTTGTTAGTCGTCTATTTTTGGTGGTACCTGATGCTAATCAGGTGAAGCCACAGAGAGGACGCATGCAAACACTGAGTGCCACTGTGTCTCAACAACATGCTGCCGCTCGGCTCGTTACTCGCCTCTGTCCTCTTGATGCGCCGTACGTCTTTGTTTTGACCGTAAGTACCAGTGAAACCATCCAGCAGTGCGATCACGTTGCAAACATCAGCGCATCACCATAACTCAGCGGGCCCGGCCCCCTGGCGAGCAGCACCGTCTACTGTACATCTCCACTGTGTCTCCACGCCATCGCACACACATAGCCGGTAGCCACGGAGGCAGTTACCATGGCAACAGCGCGTCTCATCTGTGCAAGCAAACGTGGATGCATTTTTATTTCCCCCACCCCTCGTCCTCCTCAGATAATGTTTCACTGAGTGTGGATTTGACTGCGCGTTGTGAGATTATTATCCATTGTCGGTGTGTTTGAGAATAACAGAGTGTGTCATTTTCAGCCAGTAATGCCTGGTGCCATCTTCTCTAATTATGACCTGTGTGTGTGTCTGTGTCTGTGTCTGTGTCTGTGTGTGTGTGTGTGTGTGTGTGTGTGTGTGTAGGCTGGAGGGAAGGCTCAGCCCTAATAAGAACAAGACAACCTCAATCCATTATTAAGGCTAATACAGTAAATGGAGCTTCATGTGTCTTACAGTTCACTTCAGTGTTTGTCTGCTGGACACCTTTGTTTTGGTCAGTATACACATCTGACAGATTTACTTTTGTTCATTTTTAATTCTCCACCACCTTTGATGTCACAGACGAGAGATTTTTTTGTGAAAGCGGACTTCAGTCCTCGTAAAGAAAACCTAATTGTTCGATGGATTAAAGTTGAGGTTTAAAGTGCCATCAGTTTCGAAGGTGTTTTGGTCGTAAACATTCTGGACAAATGAGAAGTTTGACCGGATGGTCGATATCTGCCTTGTGCTAATCTTCATAGTATTCTGTTTTTGCTGGTTTTATGCTTGATTGGCATACTACAGATCCCAACATACTTTACCGTTTTGCACTAAGAGGAAATGAACACCGTCTGATTCTCACTGCCAAGAAAACGTCACAGAGAGAAAGCAAAAAAAAAAATTTAATGCCTTTTTTTTTTTTTCTAAGAAGTTTCTGGACCTGTTTCACAACAGTCTGCAATTTGTTTTCCAGCTGTGAGCAGCTCCTCCATTTCCTCTGAGTGGTGCTTTCTGGGAGAGTCGTGCACGTCAACAGCAAAGTCAAAATCCAGTGTGCTTGTTTATTTGAATGAAGACAGGCTGTTTTTACTGTGCTTCATTTTGTCAACACACTGCACTCTCACACAGGCTTAGAGTTAGCGTGCAGCCACATTTTGTGCCAGTTCATCTGTTCCAGAAGGTCAGATCCAGGTGTGTTCATCGGTCAAGCCCCTGTATGAGCCTGTGCGACAGGGGCTGCAGGTTTTAGAGGTAAAAACGTGGTTTTAGAGGCTGTTTCTCCTCTGTGTGTCCTACAGGCTTCCTGCTGTTCAAGGACTTCTGTATGAATGAGATCGATGAGGCCGTGCCACAGCTCAAGTTCTACGAAGAAGTAAGTCCACAGTGTCCCGTGTATGCGGGATTAGACGGCATCATGGGATGGATGAGAGATTAGGCCTGTAATCCTGCTCATTCCGATTTAGCCCTCCCAAGAAGCGCTTTGCGTTGTTTTGTTGTGGCGTCAAGATGACCTTGTGTGTGTGTTTCAGATTAAGGACTACGAGAAGCTGGACTCCGAGGAGGAGAGGCTGACCCGCAGCCGGCAGATTTACGACGGCTACATCATGAAGGAGCTCCTGTCCTGTTCGCATGTGAGGGCACCTTCGCATCCACGCTGCGCCATGAGGCGCTCAAAGTCAAGTGCATGCAGAGACGCAGAGCTCGCACCTGGTTGGACGAGAAGTGCGTCCGGCTGCTGTGATGTAGTGATCCCAGTCAGCCGCCACCAAATGGGCCAACACAACGATTATTACGTTGGCAAACGATTATTTCATTACTGTCTGTCAATCAATTAATGGATTAGTGACTAATTAGGTCTACTGATAAGTGGAAGTCCGTCCTTTGATTGAACTGCTCGCAGCTCGCAGACGACTGCGTTCAGCAACCAGGAGTCAAACGTAGACACTGGTTTGTATTTTAAGGCCCAAATGTTTCATAGTTCCATGTGTGACCACAGCTGTGTGGGGTGGTCCAGCAGGACAGACCTTCAGACCACTTTGATACGAACGTCACAAAGACGATCTGCCATTTCTATAACACAAGTCTGAATTCTCAGTGCATCAGATGATGTTCAGGCTCCAGCAAAACACGCTTAAGTACATCAACGTGTGCACAGGAGAAATGAAATTAGTTTAATAAACTCTGAATGACCTGATTTTGAGCTGTTGAGATCTTCTCATGTCCTCAAACCACATTAATACTGTTTCCCTGCGCAGCGCAAAGAAACGAAAGCATCACTCCCTCTGCATGTTTTCAGTGTTCATGTTCAAGTTATGAACATTGAGCTAAAAGCTTCACAGAAGGCATGCGAGCAAATAGGAATGAAATCACAAAAACCTTTAATTTACATGCAGAACAGTTTTTATGTCCATCACTGACACAACCTGTGAAAGAACTTCATCTTAATCCGTCCAGACGTTTTAACTCTCACTCGTTAGGTGCATAAAAAAATCTCCAACATTGTGGCTCTTTCTGTAGTTCTGTCATGATTGAATCAAGCTGTGAGGAATATTTACGCAACAGACACGTTCTGTTTGTCCGAATGACAAAAGGCCGTCACTGAAACTGGATGTCTTCTTCAGAAGGAACCGAGCAGAGCTCTGATCACGACAGACAGCTGAGTTCTGTCTCTATATGTTGACTTCAAGTTGATTTGTTTGGTCTGGTGGACAGAATTCATCTATTGTCTCTTAAAAAATGCAATAAACACTTTAGACCGAGACCAGAATCAAAGTAAGTGTACATATGATTTATTGATTTAGAGAAGTATATTTAATATTAAGTTACACACTTGGATCACAGAGGGATG
The DNA here is from genome assembly GCF_017976325.1 of Chelmon rostratus. NCBI lineage: Eukaryota > Metazoa > Chordata > Actinopteri > Chaetodontiformes > Chaetodontidae > Chelmon > Chelmon rostratus. The sequence goes on along the minus strand of NC_055676.1, from coordinate 20,865,966 downwards.
ATGGGAAACTCTGGAGTCCATCAACGTGCACCAGAAACGGCACGCACAGTGCAGCTTTCATCCTCCTGCAAGGCAACAATTTGGGATGTAAAACAAAGTTAGTGCTCAGTGACGCTAAAGGGAGGAAGTTAATAAACCCACACACACACAAACACACACCCTGACATGAGTCTTCTCGTTGGTAGCGGCCTCACAGCAGCGTGATGTTCCTGGTCATGTTACACTCGGGGATCCTCTCACAAAGAAAACAGAACTGAAATTTCTGGTAACGCTGCATTTTTTTAATGACCCTTCTTTTTATTTCCTCCTCTTTGTCTCAGCCATTTTCTAAGAAAGCCGTGGACCACGTGCAGAGTCACTTAGTAAAGAAACTGGTTCCCCCAACTCTCTTCCAGGTAAAACACCTTTCTGAATGTTTTCATTCTTCTTCTGTGTTTTTTCTACTTTTGGTTCACTGAATTATTCATTCAAAAGTCTCCCTTTAGAAAAAAATACTTTCAGAATAACATGAAGGGAAACAGGGAAGAAAACACACTTTAATCTGCACAGGGAATGATTTGTGTGCTGGTCAGGTATGACAATAATTGATTTAAAGATATTGGAGATTTCCTTTATTTTTGTACTTCACACCCTCAACATGTTTGAAGGTGTAAATGATGAAAACACATTATGCTGCAGCCTCTGCCCTTTCTCAAAAAGGCTGCAGAAGATTTGTGTTGTGATACGGAAGAATATAATCTGTGACCAAGAATTGTTCCAGCAAAGAGAAAATCAATTTAGATGCACAAAACTGTGGTCGGTGACTTCATTCGTTTTAAACGAGTGCGGCGGTGTCATGGTGGAAACCATGACTTCCCACAGTGGAGGCAACCCGCCTCTCCTGAAGTAAAGAGCACCTCCACTAAATGCATGAAAAGACAAATGCACTCCACGAGATTTAATATCAGCGCGAGCAGAGCTGCTGCAGCACAGAGCAAAGATCACACACGATGTGATGAGATGTGTCGGGATGTTGAACGTTTGCTTCGCTGTAATTAATCAGAGCCGCATCTTACAGCGCCAGGGAAGAAAGAAAACTGTAATGTCAGCTGCTCGTCAAAATCATAATCACGATGGTTTCCGTCAATATTGAGATCACGATTATTTAAGATGTTTCCTCAGAGACCTCAACTTTTATTTTCATTCATTTAGCAAAACTTTTCATGTTTTCCTTATGAAGGAAGGGTTTGTTTAACTTCCACCTGGCCCCGATGTGCAGTATGTGTTCATGTTATCAACTTTATTTTTAACCTCCAGATTCTTAGAGTCATACTTTTGCTAATTATACATTCAGTGTGGAGCATTTCTGCCAAAAAGCCACCCAGGAAAATTAAACCCAGAAGAAGCTCACTTAATCTAATCAACAATTTCCTCTTTTAGACTACGAGACAGCTCTATTCTGGATATAAAATTATCCCCAGTGACTCAGTTTTCCCTCACAAATATTACATGGACCTGTCAGCATTTCCTGTATGTTCTGTGAGCCCTCAGTGTTGCTCAGATGTTGGAACATTGGAGGTGTCTTTGGAGCTCACTCGTCAAAATGCTAAGAAATGAATGTTCCCGTGAAGTGAATTAGCTTTAGCAGCAGATGCTGTTACAAGGCTGAAACCCCAGAAAAGCTCAAAGTCAGTCACAGCGACTGAGCGCAGAGGTCGTGTTCAGTCATCAGAACGATGCACAGAGAATATATTCACATACATCTGCAAAGAATTTTTATCACATAGTTACTGAGAGAAACGTTGACTGAGCTGCCGTTAATGTGTCTGTCCCCTGCAGCCATACATAGTGGAGATCTGTGACAGCTTGAGAGGGAAGATCTTCCAGAAGTTCATTGAGAGGTGAGACCGGGGAGGTGGAGGGTGGGGGTGGGGGTGGACGTTGGGCCACTGGATGGAAGAGTTTCACAACATACAGCAAACTCACATTTTGTTGTCTGTTTTTTTCCCCTCAGTGACAAATTTACTCGTTTTTGCCAGTGGAAGAACGTGGAGCTCAACATCCATGTGAGTATAAGCTTTTAAAGTCACTTCCTGTAGTTTGGCTCCAGATCAGAGGTTTTCCCACCGCTGTCCACAGGTTGTGTGTATGCATGGATAGAGGAGAGAACACGTCATCAATGCCAATGTAAACATGCTCATGGAACGACAGCTCCCATAATACTGCGGTGATGTAAATGGGACGTGTCACCACACTGTTGGCTACACCGTCAGCTTGTTTTTTAAGCTGTATTTGTGTGTATTTGTTCAGTGTGCTGGTGGATGTACAGACAACAATCACTGGATTACTCTGGTACAAAAGAAAACCCATTTTTCCTGTGATTTATAACAGATGCCTGTGAATATTCTCATTCATCCAGGTCATTGTAAGCTTTAGGGCAATCAAGCATTTTCCAAACTATTAAGAGAGTACGAACCAGTTGCGAATTTATAACAGATGTATGGAGGTTTATTTGAGATGTGCATTGGAAATAATGAAACCCTCAGAGAGTGTAAGTGACCCTGAACCTAAAGTACGTGCATCATGTCTGTGTGTGCTGATTTGACTGAGTTGTGACTTGAAGAAGTGTGATATTGACGCAGATTTCAGCAGTCTTGTTAAAGTATCTTAATTGCCTCTGAGCTGCGTGTCACCGTGTTGATGATAAGTGGGCCAGCATACCGCCGGCCTCAGAGCAGCTGTGTGCACCTGTGGCTTTCACCTCACGCTGTGTCTTTGCCTCATGTCTGTCCCTCCGTGTCCTCTCTCAGCTCTATCACCTTAGTCTGAAACCCTCTGGTCCAGACCAAAAGGGAAAAAAACGGCCGCTGCTTTTTAGTTCCAGTCCATTTCATGTTCACGCTGACTTATTACAAATTAACCAAGAGGTGTAAACATTACATCCTGAGGACTGACAGGTAACTCATTCATTGGACAGCTTCAGTGTTGACTCATTCTGCATCATCAGCATCAAAATCAAAACAATGTTTGGTCTACAACAAGTCATGCAGCACTTCACCGCCCCTCCACAAGTGGAAGGATCACATGATGCAGCCACGTTGGCTTTAAACCAAGTGATCATTGACAGCTCCCACATTCAGCAGATGGATTGAGTAAACTTTATAGGTCGACAGAAAAGAAGTTACTCGAGGTTCACTTACTCACTGTTAACCACATATCATGGTCTTCATCAGCAGATGGTGTTTGCTGAGTTGTCATGGAAAGGGTTCGTTCTCTCTTAAAAGTTTGGAAAATGCTTAATTTTAACAGTTTTGATTTAAAGGTTAGTAATACGCTTGAAAAATGCTTGATTTTCAACATAATTTTAAATTTCATCTGCACAGTGGCTCATTTTAACCAAAAATCTTTTAATATTTGAAATGAAACGTTTGTAGTTTATAGACAGAGAAGCCCTCTTAACGATGCTTTTCGCTGTTGTTCTGCCTCTGGTAAAGTGCTTGTGCTTCTCTCTCCATCCTCAGCTGACCATGAATGACTTCAGCGTGCATCGGATCATCGGCAGGGGCGGCTTCGGAGAGGTGTACGGCTGCAGGAAGGCCGACACGGGGAAGATGTAAGGAGAGCCACACAGAAAACAGAATCAGAGCTTTGGAGGACGCTGTCACGCTGTGACTGCCGATGTGTGATCTGTGCTGTGTGTCGTTTTGAATGGAAGGTACGCCATGAAGTGTTTGGACAAGAAGAGGATCAAGATGAAGCAGGGGGAGACTCTAGCGCTCAATGAAAGAATCATGCTGTCGTTAGTCAGCACAGGGGTGAGTTAGTAGCTGATTGAACTTCAAACATTTAAGCCTCACTGAAAAAAGGCGTTGAACAGCTAACTGACAAAGCTAATGTTAGCTTGCTAATATATGACCTATTAGACTGAGGAATAAATGAATTGATGGGATGTCCTGGTTACTGTTTGATAGTGATGTTCCCATTGAAGTTATTAAATTACAGTAAAAAAAACTACATGGGGTTTGGAACACATCATACAAATCATTATTATTGTTATGCTAAAATAACTTCCTGTTTACACCTATGATCACTTTTGATTGGTTAGTGCTACTGAGGTTGTCTGGCAGTCAATTTACACGTCGTTATAGTCCAGTAGTGAAAAGTAGCTCAGAAGATTTACTCAAACTGTCCTTCAGGTTTAGCATTAACACGTGTTTTAATTTGAAGCAGTCGTCCAGCTGCTGAACTTTTCTGATCTGGTTCAAACTCTTTGACTCTCCCTCTCTGTAGGACTGCCCGTTCATCGTGTGTATGACGTACGCCTTCCACACCCCCGACAAGCTCTGCTTCATCCTGGACCTCATGAACGGTACGGTGACCTCCGCCCCACCTGCACAGATTAAACTCGAGCTCCAGTCATTCCGTCGCGAGACACAGAGATTGGATTACTCAGCGTGTCGCCAGCTGGTCGGGTCATTCCTCCAGCGGAGAATCAAGAGTTGATGGGATTTTGACCTCGCCGATGACGCTTCACACCGCAGCGACCTGCCTGTATTAGCCCTCCTAACGTCTAATCTCAGCCTTCTTTTAACACTCCTCACACCTCAGCACTAGTATTTCCTCGTCAAGGTCGGCCGGCGAGCAGCCAGTTTCCAAGCTTCATCAGGAGCTGCACTCAGCGTTTCCAGCCAGTCTCACAATCAAAGCCTGAGTCACCTTTTAAAGTCAACACTCCACACAGTCATCATCATACGGCGTACAGTATGAGGCTGAACGCCGTTACAGCTTCAGCTGTGCTATTAATACAGCTCGTCAATACGTGTTGAGACAGAGACTGCAGGGGTGGAGGATAGTCATAGAAGCCTCCCATCGATTCTCATTTCTCCCACAACTTATTGATGGATATTGATTAAAGTGTGACCTATGATGAGGTCATACTGATGCACTGTGTGTGTTTTGTGTGTGTGTGTGTGTGTGTGTGTTTTCAGGGGGTGACCTGCACTACCACCTGTCTCAGCACGGCGTGTTCAGTGAGAAAGAAATGCGTTTCTATGCTGCTGAAATCATCCTCGGTCTGGAGCACATGCACAACCGCTTCGTCGTCTACAGAGACCTCAAGGTAGACTCTCTGATTCCACAGCGATCTCTAACACAGTCCTGAAACAATTTAAGAACAAGTCTGGTTGTTCTGTATTCTTCCTTACTGTCAGCAAATCCATGAAAAGCCCGAAACCAACAGAGAGTTGATCTACTAACAGTTCTGTGTGTGTATCGCAGCCTGGTAGATCTTCTTCCTCTGAGCCATAGAGCTCCATTGTGTTGTTTCAAAGCTATTAAAAAACACCAGTGAGCCTCACTGTCACACTGCCTGACATGTTCCTTCATTACCATGAACACACGCTGTAGTTTACAGTCAGTCCTACACACACACACCGTCCTGCTGCCTTTAAACCTGCATTAACTGGGTGTTTTGGCTTCTTGTGCTCAGTGCAACAAGCTGTTAACACGTTAACATGTAATCAGCTTATTAAGTTGTTTTGGCAAACTAACACCTAACTTATACATCCAGCAACACGAGCATTCATCAGGAGTCGTGTTTGTGTCACCTGATGAACATCAGTCCACTATTCCCCCTCTTTTGGCTCTGTTTTTGGTCTCCTCCAGCTACTGAGGGAAATATCTGGTCTTTAGCTGCTAAATGTTCACCAGCTAGTGTCTAATTGTGTCTGTCTGCTGGTTGCTGCCCAGCAGGAAGTGATCAGAGGCTTTTTCTCTGAAAGCAGCTGCTGCTGGAAACAAGGTCGATGAGGCCGAACCAACGCAGTGAAGCTGCGGCTCATAAAACCGAAACAATGACGCTAAAAGGCTCAAGCTGCGAGGAACTGAAGACTAGTGTCCATCACTATGAGTGACACCTTTCCCAATACATAGTCAATCTATTTTAATGTAAAAATGTTGGATCAGGGCAGCTTTACTCACTAGAGCACCAAATGTGGATTAATCCGCCACTGAAAATAGTCCCCAAAAAATGCACCATTTCCTCCACTTTGTTCGATAAAAACTACAGGAAACAGCTGTTGTAGGAAATGACTGAAAGTTTTCAAAAATGAGACTGTGTGTTCCTCAGCTGTTTATAGTTGTATGTTTTCAGCAGGAACCAATGAGCTGAGAGCTACATCCAGGAAATCAAAGTCTTCAGAGGACTGTCAGACACTCTGTTGGTTTTGGTCTTTCAGTGGGATAGAATAAAAATCTAGGATAACATCAGGCTTCTCCTTTAGTCTGTTAGTCATTGTTAATCACTGTTAGTCATTAAAACTTAATGAAAGTCTGACTAAGACCAGAGAAAACAGGACAGTGGGAGGAATCATGTGACACAGATTTAAAGTCTGAACATTACAGTTCTGTGAAGCACCAACACATCTCCACACACACTATTTTCAAAGCCATAGATTCATATCAGCCATGTTTTCAGCCCTCCTCTGTTTTCCCTCCAATTCCCCTGTTTGGACTGGTTGCCATAATAACAGAAATATTTTGCTGGAAGTCAGGGAACAGTTTTAGGGCTTCAATAAACAGTGCAGGACGATGCAGATAATACTTTTGGGCTGAGTGTTGGAGGGGAAGGAGAGTGAGTGAGTCACAGGTTTGCCAAACAGCAGAGGATAACCAGGACAGGAGCTTTTCTTTTATTGTCTGCATCCACGCAGAGTTTTCTCCTGGTCAGAGGAAATTGTGACTTAAATTGTGAATTAGTGAGGTCTCCATCATTGTTTCCTACACTCGTGATCTTATCTCTCGTGTCCTCCATCATCAGTGTCACCCTCTCTCTCCTTGTCTCTGCCCATGTGTGCGTCCTCCATCAGCCAGCTAATATCCTGCTGGATGAACACGGTCATGTTCGTATCTCCGACCTTGGCCTGGCCTGCGACTTCTCCAAGAAGAAACCCCACGCCAGCGTGTAAGTGTCTGTAAAACCCCCTCCTCACAGGACTGACTCCTGCAGGGGGGGTGGGCTCATTTAAATATCACCTGTGCTGGCGAGTTTAATCCCATCAGGAGTTCTCATGTCTGAGATTTTGTCTCTGTAAATTTTTTTTTTTTTTTTTTTTTTATCCCCACACCAGTAAATAGTACAAGCCTAATACTATTTTTCAGTGAACTCGCTTGGACTCTTGTGATTCAGGTCCAGACTAGTCTGGGATGTAGACTCTGAGCCTGCCGTTGGTCTCCTTTTTCAGGCTGCCAATGGCAAACCCTTCTGCTATCTGCGTGTTAACATCACCACAGAAAACAACGACCTCCGAGCTACACGCTAAGCTAAGCTGTAGAGTTCTCCCAACCTGGTCGCTAACGGTACAAACATGAACAGGCTAGCAGCTGTTACCGGTTCCTTTGCAGGATTTAGCCATTTAGATGTTTTTAAAGTTCCTCCACTGACACTGTTTTTCGTGGCTCCATCGCTGCTTCCTGGGCTTCGGTTGTGTTTAAAGTAAAACAAACTATAGCAGAGTGATAGTGGAGATACAGGCACAGACTGCAGAGATTAGCCGTTTACTCTGAGTGGGAAGAAGTTTTCTGCTCTGATAGAAAATCTTAAAAGTAAAGATTTTCAGATGTGAAGCTCAAACATTGAGCTGTTGTAACGTCATGTTGGATGTTCGGTCTCTGTTGCTTCACCTTTGCAGCTCTGTGGGTATTTAACACTGCAGCTGAGACGTTGTAAGAAGTGTGCACTGAATTATCAACACATTTGCTTCTGATATTCAGAGAGAATATGCAGTACTACATATTATGTTATATTATTATGTACTATATGTAGTTTTGTCATCAAACCTGGGGATAAATGAGATATATTTGTTAATGAGGCTTCATGGGTTTGATTTTCTGTTTTTGTGTGTTTTTCTTAGGCTTTGTCTCTTAAGTAAATATAATGATAATTTACATCTAAATAATAATCAGTACATAATACTGACATTGAGAATATAACACTAAAGCTCATCATGTGTCATCAACGCAGCTCTTATAATTTGCCAGTCGTTAAAATGTTGTCTTGAGCCACAGCTTTTATTACGAGGGATGAGGGGAGATGTTTTATTAGCCGCCCTCTAGAATATTACTGCTGTCTGAATGACTCAGTGTGTGACTCTGCACTCGCTGTGACACTAGAGCTGTAAAAGTAATGAGTGTGTGCTTGACATGAAGCTCTGGTGTTTCTTCGCAGGGGTACTCATGGTTACATGGCTCCAGAGGTTCTCCAGAAGGGGACGGCGTACGACAGCAGCGCCGACTGGTTCTCCTTAGGCTGCATGCTCTTCAAGCTCCTCCGAGGGTAACTACTCCAGCGTCTCTCTTCCTCTTATCTCGTCTTTTTCTTCTCTGTGCTCTTCACCCGACTTCCTGTCTGCTTTCAAACCTCTTCTGCCACTCGCAGTAAACCTTTTTGAATCTGCTCTCTGGCGTCTGTTTGGTGTGTGTTTGATCTTGTTTGTGTGTAAAGATGTGTGTGTGTGTGTGTGTGTTTGATCTGGAGTGTGTAAATGCCAGAGGTCTGGGCCCAGTAGGTCGGAAATCAGGTAAAAGGGGGAAGGAGTGTGTGTGCGTGCGTGTGTGTGTGTGACGTGTCTTTCCATTGATGTTTGAGTCTGTGTGTTTGAACACTTTAAAGAGGAGTGTGTTGGTCTTTGGTGAAAGGTTGGCTGCTTCAGAGATGGAGTCCAAACAGCCCTCTGAGTGAACTGCTTATGGCCAAAAGTAGAAAATTAGTTACTTAAATTTGGTCAACAATCTTACATGTTTTTTTTTCCTCCATCACAATAAGCTTGTAACTCACATTTTTATTGACTTTTAAACATTTGAGCAGAATCTGAGAATCAGGATTATTCCAGCAGTAACATGACAAAGTGTCTGCGTGTGAGATTCATCCTGATTCGATGAACAAAGGTTTTGTTTTCATCACACTGACTTTCCAGGTTTTTAAAAGAATAGCCCTGTTTAGGAGAGAGCTGGAGTCGTTAGCCTAGCTTAGCATGAAGACTGGGAGCAGGGGGAAACTGCTAGCCCAGCTCTGTCCAGAGTTCAAACAAACACATTCTACATGTTTTAGGGGCAGTGACATGGTGGAGCTATTTCTTGGTGAACAACAGCGTATCCATCCGCTGAGCATTTGACGGCGAGGCCTCAGGAAGCTGCACTGATAGCCCGTCAACAGAAAATAGTTCCAGCATGTCCACCACAAACTGTTGATGTCACACTGATAATACAACATGTTTAGATGTGAGCTTTACAGGTTTTGCTTTACCTTCTCTTTCTTTTACTCATCTCAACATATTTTGTCATTCTGATATAAAATTACACAAAATGTGAGTCAAGGTTTTATTTTTTTATCAGTTATCACCTAAATGCAGATTTCTTTAACCACAGCACATAAAGTAAACGTTTCCAACGACGTGAAGTTGAGGTCTGGTGACGGTGGCGATGAAGTCGTGTGAGCTCAGCGCTCCTTTGCTCCTGCGTGGACGAACTGGCCTGTTGGAGCCCCGGTGCATCTGCAGGGTCACTGTTCTCCTGCTGGAAAATGAACTTTTATCTGCAGAACAAATTCAGGCTTCAAAACAGCCTCTTTCCTCTCAGTTTCTTTACTTCCGACATCTCCTGAAACAAGCTCTCTGGTTGCGTCCCAAAGTTCAGACTTTATTGATTAACATCCTTCCGGTCTTCAGCAGTGGATGTTGATGTCATTTGGCTCAGGCTGAATAATTAGACTCATTGGAGATGTAGTTTGGAAGCTGCTACCCTCCCATTAAGGCTGCCACTTGTCATTTGATCACTTTCAGTAAGTGGAGTGCGGCACTCTTTGTATCTCGGATAGAGATGCTGCTCTGTCTCATTAATATGTTCTCTTGATGTATGAACCTCAGAGGCAGTGCTCGCTCGACGGCCGCCGGCTATTCGACTGATCACAATGTGTTTGTCTGAGAAAAATCTCTCCAGAATGGATTCTTCAGCCCCAGTTTAGCTGCTTCTTTAGCATTCAGATGGCAATTTGGTCCCAAACTGCTTCACTTCAGCTCCTCTTCCTCTGTGAAAAGTCATCTTTCCTTGATTGAAGTTGAAGCAGTGGCAACAAGCACCATCAGTATTTCATCAATCATGTATTAGTTCAAAACAGTTCCCACTCTGCACTGGCAGCATTCATCACATTCATCACATTCTTTCATGTGTTAGTATTTAAATGGAATAATGGGCACACAGCAGTAAAAGAAGACTTTATGGTTCAGAAATGCAGAGGAAAGATTTATCCTGAGTGAGCAGTCGGTATGTGTATGTGTATGATTTTTAGGATAGATGATCAAATACTAAACAGTTAGAATTGAGAATTTTCTGCTGCTCAGAATAATAATGAAATGATGCCATAAATATGTTGATCAGTGATTTTTAATTTCACTTTTAAGACTCGGTTTTCGTCCCATATCTGCTCCGTGTCGTCAGGAAAAGCATTTCTGTATTTCAATCTGAGGTTTGCATCACGTCAGCGTTCAAAGTCTGATTAAAAAAAGTCTCCTAACTGCACAAACCTGACTGAAATTGCTCGTTTGGACTTGAAAAATGTCAGCTGTTCATGAGGAGGCGCCCTGTTTAATTATCGGAATAGTCAACAGTCTTAAACTAATGTTGAGCTTCGAGTCATTCTGTCAGACATCAGCAGCTAATGGAGGACGTTCACCTGGAGCTGGAGGCGTGGGACTCCTCGCTGGGTATAGTTAGTAGACATTTTCATGGCGAGTTTGCATGCCAATAAAAAAAAAAATACAAAACCTGTTTCCAAAACTCTGAGGAGTAGTAGTTGATAATGGTGACACAACTCCCAAATTCATTCACATGGAGGAATCATAATCCAGTAAGTGGTTTTCCCCTTAGAGAGAAAATCGCAGACTGTCTGCACGCAATAATTACAATAAACTTTATTTATACAAAACAGAAACATGACCTGTATGACGAGCCTGGGCCACAGGTGAATTGTGCCTGTATTAAAGAGAAATCGTAAATGTGAGAAATGAAGATGTGAAGGCACTCTCACTGAAGAGCAAAGCTGTTTGTGCAAGTTCCAATATGTTTTTACCTGATACACCCCAAATTAGAAAATATTAGAAACAGGTTAACTGAGAAATATCTCATGTTTGATTGAATATAGACAGAAAACATACTAAAGTGCATTTTGTAAGTAAAAGTATTTTGTAAATCAGCAATGCTGATTTGGCCGCAGCAAAATCCATGTGGAATAAAACCATGACTGTGAGGTAAAAGTGTCTCAGCAAGACTCTCAGCTGTATTTAAGGATGATTACACGCAGGTGGAGTGCACAGTGCGTCCACGTCACTGCTCCACCAACACCGGCCGAAAACTGGGGCAAAAAAAAGGCCACAGTTTTTAGAGTTTTCCTCCACTCTGGAAGACCCTTAAAGCTCCAAGTCAGCACTCAAACATGCAGGTGGCTAATTAGAGGAAGATCTAGGTCATTTCAAATTACCATTTCTTAATTTATAGTGTTGTGATATTTATGAGCTCGCTGCTTCAAGTTTTAACAGAGAAAGTTAGCGTGTGTGGAGTTCTGAAAGGTGTGACTGGCAGCGTGTGTCTCATTTATTGCTCGTCCTCCCTCTTTCTTCCATTAATGCACAGTCTCTCTCTGTCCTCTCCGTTCAGGCACAGTCCTTTCAGACAGCACAAGACCAAAGACAAACATGAGATTGACCGCATGACGCTCACCATGGTAAGACGCATCTCCACACTGCATGTTTCCCAGAAGTCAGTGGTGCACAGTGACAAAGGTGCACACGAGGGCGGATGCACATATTACGAGCAGCCTCTGTGTAAACACGCTGTAAAGCACATAGGCGGTATGAATCTTTGCTTAAGCCCGAGCACATGGGTTTGGCCTGTGTTTACCTTACAATAATACCAAATGCACACATGTTTGTACCCCTGTGCATACTGCTTTGTGTGTGAACGGTGCCATACCTGATGCACGCTAGTTAGGAGAATTGGATCTACCTGTCTGAGCCAGATTCAAATGTTTCGCTTCACCTCCCTGACAGAGATAAACGTCTCTGCTGCTGCCATCCGACACTCGGCGGTGTGTTTACTTTGCTGTGTCACGGGAAGACACAGGAGATGAGGCATATGACAGGAACCTGACTCAGATCAACTGAACTAGCAGCCAAGCTGCAGAGTTCAAGTTCACCCCTCTGGCTCAGATGGATTTATAGTCGCGTGCAGCACAGGTTTACTCAGGGAGTAAACAGAAAAATGCAGCAGGCATTACGTTTTCATCTGTTCTGAGTCTGCAGATTTTTAATCAAGTTTAAAGTCCGTCCTCGACTCAGAAACATGTTTTTCTTCTTGTTCCTTCACGGTGACGTTTGAGCCTCGCTGTGCAGAAAGATTTCTGTTCAGAGAAAAGTTTCTCTGCGCTCGCCTAAAAACTCAGTTTCACACCTGGATGTTTACGTGAAGGTTTGTGACATCACAGCTAGATTAGAGCCAATCAGGGCCCAGTATTCACGTGTGATGTAGAGAACTGAAGCTTCAGTTCCCAAACACTGAGAAGGACGAGATGCAGTTCTTAGTTTTTAACAAAGCAGTTGAACCTTTTTGTGGAAAAATTATTATGCAGAGTAAAGTATTTGTTTTTTTTTAACATGTCTGCAGACGATCTTTAAATTAGAACCTGGTCCAGTTCAAATCCTGATCATCTTCAACAACGGTCATTAATCACAGCTGAGTAAATTTGCCACCCACAGATGATAGTGCAGCCGGTGAAGTCAACAGTCATTGGCTTAAACTTGCTAAAGCTCGTTAAGACTCTGTTAATTATTAAAGTTAAAATTAGAATTGCAGCTCTCGAAATGTGAAAATTGATGAACGTTTACAACCCAAAAATGATTATATGATAATAATTGAACCAAGCTTCTCAGTAATGAACTTAAAATCAAATTATTACTGATACAGATAGAAATTATGGCCACAAAGGTAAGACCATTTGTTTCTGTTCCACATTACGCTGAAGCACTTTGACCGGTGTTTAAAGGAACTGCCAGGTCCCAGATGTTTTCAGAGAACTGAGGTTACTACAGGAGTTACTGCAAGTCTGTGAGACTTTGTGCTTCAGACACTTTCCAGTCAATACCAAAAAGTACAGAGGTTCGATACTCAGCCCTAATTAGAAGATATTTAGAGCTGCATTGATTAGTTGATTAATCAACAGAATGATTGTAATTTTTTATAATGTTCCAAGCAAAACTTCTGTCTGCTGGTTCCAGCTTCTCCACCGTGAGGATTTGAGGCTTTTCGTGAAAGACATGATAGTAAACTTAGCATCATGTTTTCAGAGCAGAGCTTTGATCGTGATTATTTGATTCTTAGTGCAGACACATTTCAGTCCCAGCCAAAAAAGTATTGCGGATCAATGTCCAGCCCTGATTGGAAGATATTACAACACTCCTGAGGCTCAACGGCGAGCAGAAAGTGCGTCACTGTCGGTTAGAGACTGCTGAGCCTTTTGATGTCATAGGTCAGATCCTGTAAACACTTGATGAATGGCATCCATTGAGCCCACCCAGTGACATATCTGCTCTCACCCACCCGTTTTTCCTCCTCGCGTCCAAACCAGAGCCCTGCGAAGGCGACATGTAGTGTTTGAGGCAGACGAGTTTACAGTGACAAACCGTGGAGTGAATTTTCAGCACAGCTTTGCTCGTCTTCACTCCGCCTGCCAGCAGCAGCAGTTGTCCATCACGGTGGAACGCATCCAAATCTCTGTGTCCGTTTATGCGTTTTGTCGGGACATGAAGCGGTTGAGAAGGGTAGCTGCTCCCTCCCACACACAATCAGACACACACAGGCGCTGTTTGGCTGAGCAGGACCTCTAAACAGAGAAAGTATGATCTTTCATATCACAATAAATCCAGATTAGGATTTTAATCCAGCCACTTAATCTGGTTTATCCGCTTAATCCTTGTCTCTATGTGTGTGTGTGTGTGTGTGTGTGTGTGTGTGTGTGTGTGTGTGTGTGTGTGTGTGTTGCGAGAGAGAGAAAGGAAGAGAGCGAGGGGGAAAGGCTGCGATTGAGTCCTGACCAGGCTAAAAATAGCGCTCTATATGTCTTTGTGTTTATTAAACGTGATGAATGGTCTCATTACATAAACACGATGGGAGCAGACAGCAGTGCAGAGGTTGAGAACTGAGCAGCCAAGACAGGAAGAGATGAATAGAAGGAGGGACGGAACAGATAGTTTCGTTTATTATCCTTTCAGAAATTCTCTTTGTGTCTGTGGCAACTGTCAGACAAATACAACCACAAGAGAAGACTACGGGTGAGGACAGACATTTAACAACAAAGTGCTTCACAACGGCATCAAAAACAATCAGCTGAGTGCGAGCAACACGCATCTCTCAGTTTAACTGGAGAGTATGAAGGATCTCTGGACACAGGAAGTCCAAAAAGACGTCCTGATAGATCGCTGTGAAATGTCTTCACAGAGCAGCTGACAGAACGTAAAGCCCATTACCCCATGTGAAGGAGACAGGTGCATACAGGTGTTTGTTAGTTATTGAAGTTCAGCATCAGTGACACTAAGCACTTTAAAACCCTTACTGGCCAACTGCTGTAATTTGTGTCAAACTTGGTCCTCTTTCTTGGAGTCACAATCCTACAGAGACATGATTAGATTCGCTGTGACTTTGACTGATCGCATCTTTATTTCCATTGTGAGTTAACGCCAGTAAATCTGCTCACAATTCTGCTTTATAAGTCCAAAACATGTCCAAGATCATCTGGTTTTCCTCCATATTGCGATCATCCAGTCACAGTTGTCTGTACGTCTATGTGTGCACTGCAAACAAGAGCTACTATTAGCTAATTCTGTAAACCTTCAATGGTGTCAATATGAGAAAATATGAATGAATGTAGAATAAAAAAAATGCCTCAAGTTGTTGCTAATAGTGTGATGACATTACATGTCATGTTTACATCCACCAAAAGCATTATAGGAACAGTAGTTCCAGATTTTAGAGCAGGATTATCCCCCAAATAGAAATAAAACGTAGAATAACAGAAGGAATGACAAAATCTATCGATATTTTTTGACATGACTGAGACTTGTGTTGTCAGATCAGCCCGATTCTGATATTTCAGGAACTGTGACGTTCAGATGCAGATCCTCAGATACAGATTAAAAAGTCAACAGTTTGACTCTGGCCGAGGGGAAGGGGGGGCCCGGTGTGAAACTCCTGTATTAGATGCAAATGATGTTGTTCTATTTTCAAACGAGCCATTCTCGCTTTCACTCCTCCCCCCTTTGTTTCTTCCCTCTGTGTGGCAGAATGTGGAGCTGCCAGACTCTTTCACTGCAGAGCTCAAAGATCTGCTGGAGGGGCTGCTGCAGAGAGACGTATCCAAGAGGCTCGGCTGTCAGGGCCGAGGGTACGACACACACTCAGCACACACACGCACCAGAGTTCACATTCACCTCCGTCCCACATGTCCCACATGTCCGCGGATGTGCAGATGAATGCATCAGTCAGATGGATTTTGCTAGCCGTCCTCATTAGAGCTGGAAACACTGGGTGGTGTAGTTTGCGGCCCAGTGAAGACGGATAGAGACGGACATCAAGTGATCCGATAAAAGCTGAGTTTTGTTGCTAATTTCATCAGCGCTGTCAGGTCGCATCAGCTTATGACTAAAGCAGAGTGATGGATCAGTGTCTGCGCTGGGTGTTTGGTAAAATAGCAGGATTGTGTTTGTTTGTCAGAGAGGAGTAATGTAGCAAACACTGCCACCTAGTGTACAAATGTAAACTAACACGTGAGTGAAAAAGCCCCCCTCCTCTTCCTCACTGTCTGTCTGTGTCACACACATGCAGAGCCCCAGAGGTGAAGGAGCATCAGTTCTTCAAAGGCATTGACTGGCAGCAGGTGTACCTCCAGAAGGTGAGCGAGCATCTTTTGTTCTCTGACCTCTGATATGACGGATATCTGGAGAGAGATCGTCTCTATGCTGGTGACAAATGTGTGCTTCAAGGCCTCCAAATTATATTTACTCATGTGTTACAATGATTTGTGAATCTTTTATGGTGGTAAGGTTCCAAAAATAAAGTCACATGTAAACACACTTCATTAAATATTATCTTATCAACGGTGGAAAACTGTTTTATCTTCTGAGAAAAAAAGCTTTGTAGTTCCTTGCAAATGTCCTGAAAAGTTGGATGACTGACTTTTCCACCAGCACTTAAACGCAACATGAAGCGTCTCAAAACTCCGACGTGTCAAACACTGGTATTTTTTGAAGTTGGCTTATATTTATCTGTAGAATTGTTTTACATTTGGTCAAATTGGTTTGTGTTTTTTGTGAATTGAACACTGCGAGTGACTCACATATTACTGTGAATAGTTGAGTGAGCAGAAGATGAACTGATCTACAAAGTGCATGAAGTTAAAAATGATTCTCTTCAACATTTAAGAAGATTCGTGAATTATTTTTGTTTTGAAGGAAAAGACCACCAAACAAAACTTCGGGCCACCGGAGAGATTTGAGCTCTCAGATGACTTTTAACAAGGTGTCTGACCTCAATTAGCTTGATAGGTTGATGGCTTGTTTACAGTCATCGTTTGGAACGAACAGCTGATGCCAACTTCAAATCTTTATAAATTCTGTGACTGCCAACAATCAGCAGCCATGTCCTCCTGCACAAATATGAGCTTCATGAAAGAATCATCAGTAGAAAACTTTCCTGCATCCTCACCACAAAATCCATCATCAGACGTTTGCAGAGAAACATCTAAACA
This sequence comes from Chelmon rostratus, assembly GCF_017976325.1. Lineage (NCBI taxonomy): Eukaryota > Metazoa > Chordata > Actinopteri > Chaetodontiformes > Chaetodontidae > Chelmon > Chelmon rostratus. The sequence continues at coordinate 20,849,141 of NC_055676.1, read as the reverse complement.
AGCCCGATGCCTTTTAGAAACGAGTCCTGTGGGCTGATGACGTTCAAATGGAACTCTTGGCCACAATGAGCAAAGTCATGTTTGGAGAAAAAGGTTGTAGAACGAAGAGGGACACCTCTGCGACTGTCAAGCATGGGCGTGGATGGATCAAGCTTTGGGCTTGTGTTGAAGCTGGTGGACAGGGACATTTCACTGATAGAATGCATTCAGTTAAATATCAACAACTTCTACAACCAAGCATCCCCCAAACAGGAAGTGAAAGTCTCTTAACGGGATACAAAAAGCCTTTACAAGCTGTGATTACTAAGTACTGACCGAGCAGGAGGCCCAAGCTTTGGCTTCAGGCCCTTTTCCTTTTATCATATTTTAAAACTGTAAAGGAAAGGAAGTGAAATCTTACAGTATCTCACCTATAATATTTAAGAAATGTTTAATCTTTAACTTAATGCTGTTTGTAAATCACTCAGCTGTTCACACTAACAGAAATTTTGACCAGCGGTCCCCAAAAACTGACCTGTACATGTCTGCTGAACTTTTTCAGATACGCTCCGTTCAGCTCTACATGTGTTTTTCCTTCTGCTCCAGCCAGCCATCACTTTCATTCTGTATGAAAGTCCATTTGCAGACTCTTGAACCCTCACATTGTTGAGGATTTTTATTATCATTGAATTTATTGAACAGCTGTGATGAGGAATCAAAAACATGTGGCACACTTAGTAAGTTTAAAATCACTCGGATGCAGGATGCTGCAGGTTTGCTACGTTAGCTCTTGAGGCTCTGCAGAATCCTTGATGTTGTTATTGTGCGTTTAGTTTTCAGCTGTGGTATTTGAATGATTTATAGTCTCTTGTGTTATTGTGTCATCTGTTGTGTCTGTTATTGATTAGAACAAAAATGAATACAATTCAAATATAAAAATCACAATGTCTGCACCATGCAGTAATGTAATTCAAACACATTAACAGCTCGACAACACAACGACATGTTCAGCTGCGCTGTCGTTGTCTTATTTGTAGTAAATCCACCGGTGAGAAACCACAGTTAGAATAAAGATCTCTGTTTGAAGCGACAGTGGAGCAGCTACGCTAGTCATTAGTCCAGTACAGCTACAGTTGCTATGGTAACCCATCAGTTCGGGGAAGCGCTGCTATGGGACTGTCGCCTTGTTGTTTTGCTCTCACTCTCGTTTCTCCTCCTCTGTCACTTTGTCTTTCTGCCATTCTTCTTCTTCACTGCACCCCTCTGAAAACCATCTCTCTGCTCTCTCCCTCCCTCTGTAGTACTCTCCTCCTTTAATTCCTCCCAGGGGGGAGGTGAACGCTGCAGATGCTTTCGACATAGGCTCTTTTGATGAGGAGGACACCAAGGGCATCAAGGTAAAGCTGACTTCCACGTCCATACGCTGCATTTATTACCCCCGGATTCAGTCTGAACAGCATCCAACTCAGCGTGTTTACTGCAACAGCCATAACAAGTCACCAGAACCTAAATATTCACCTAAATACGGACATTTTCAATATTTAGAAATGAAGCAACTTCAACTTTACCATGAAAATACACCACAGCCTGAACAGTTAGTCCATCAACAGACAATTAACAATTATTAACAATAATTCTGGTAATTGATTCATCGGTTAATTGATCTGATGAGCTAAAGCACCATTCATTGACTCCAGCTTCTCAAGACATGAAGATTAGCAGCCTTGTCTTTGTCATATTTGACAGTAAACTGAATTAATTTGGATTTGGGATTATTCAGACATTTGAATTTGTCACCTTTGCTTCTGGGATAATATAAAAGGTATTTTTCACCCTTTTCTGACTTTAGTTTTTTAACCTGCAGATTGATCAATAATGAAAATAATCTGCTTTACAATGGTAACCCTGAAATATGCCACACACCAGATGTTCAATATGTGAATATCTATTAGACGACTGCAGTATAAAACTTCCCAGTACAGGAATGAATGAATATGATGTATCAGCCACACATGCTGAGTTTTTAATGTGTGAAAAAGTAAAGCAGCATTAATGTGATTGAGTCCTAATCAGGCCCCTTTGGATTGAAGCCATTAAAGCAACATATAGTGTTTCCCTGGTTTCCTCCTGGAACATTAGATTCCTCCTTCATTAACTTTAATGTGGCTGCAGTAACAGTCATTCATCCTCTGACACTGAGGAAACAAAGACAAAAGCCATGTTTACGCTTCCCCAGACGGCGCTCGTCATTAACGCAGGAGTAATAATGTGAATAGCGGCCGTGCGCCGACACGAGAGCCTTGAGATGGAGGAGGGAGAGTGTGTTAATCCAGCCAGAGCAAAATGTCTGAAAGTGAACAAATACACAGCTTCTGAAGGATTACTGCAGTATTTACACTCTGTTTTTATTGCATTTTACTGAGAGGTGTCTTTAATATTTAGTCTGCTCTCACTGATAGAAAAAGGGTGAACGAAATATTAGCAACACCTCTCAGTGTAACACACATTTCAGCAGCAGCTCTGAGCGCTTCGACCTTCCTGAAGAGACGACGTGTCGCAGGATCGCTGAATGAGACTGAATTCGCTAAAAAACTGGAACCCGAGTGTGTTTTAGCGATAAAATCAAACTGCGACGGTTGTTTGATTACGTGGAATCTGAACTTAAGTGAAAGTGAGTGAAGTTGAATCACCAAGTGTCTGCCGCTCCTTTACGTCCCAAACTGACGAAGGTGAAAAGCAGCATCCGTCACACCGTCAGCGTCCTCCCAGGAGTGTGCGCTGTTATTGTCTCCTGAGGGGGACAACTGTGCTTTAAAAACAGACACAGAGGTTTGCTGTATGCTTGTCGTATGTCAAACAGCGTCTGTAGCAGAATTCATGGCTAACGCCCTGCACCTCCTCTTCTCTCCCCGTCCGGCCTGTAGCTGCTAGACAGCGACCAGGAGCTCTACAAGAACTTTCCCCTGGTCATATCGGAGCGCTGGCAGCAGGAGGTGGCGGAGACGGTCTACGAGGCCGTCAACTCGGACACGGACAAGAACGAGGCCCGCAAGAGGGCCAAGAACAAGCAGCTGGGCCACGAGGAGGGTAAGGGCCGCCCGGCCGCAGATAACGGCGCCGCCGGAAAATGGCGGCGGACGCTCTAACCGTGTTTGTGTCCGTGTGCAGACTACGCCCTGGGAAAGGACTGCATAATGCACGGCTACATGCTGAAGCTGGGGAACCCCTTCCTCACCCAGTGGCAGCGCCGATACTTCTATCTCTTCCCCAACCGTGTGGAGTGGAGGGGGGAGGGCGAGTCACGGGTGAGCTCACCTCGCATCCCACACATCCAATCACTGACCATCCTCATGTGTCTGTCTGTCTGTCTTCCGTTGCCTCTAGAAATGCGCAAATCCTAAATATCGCAATAAAAAAAACGGTAATGGAAACACCTAAATTTTGAAAATCCTCTCAAATATCGCAAAAACATTTTTACGCTCTCATGAGGTGGTTTTTCAGACGTGTCGATATTTAGGTGTATCGCAGAAGTGTAATGGAAACACTTTTTTCGCATTTACATGTCTCCAAGGTCAGCGGACTCCCCATTTCGGGCCGGCCGCATGCAGTCAGATATAACGTCTTGTCAATTTTGTAGTGTTTGTATGTTTTCTGGATCTCAATAAGTTACAGACAAAAACACTCCAGCTGTTCCAGCTGTCACGCTGGCTGATCTGTTAAAGACAATCCGACAGCTGTGATCTCGTCCTGTGCGGAATCTAATCATTCCGTTTTCATTAATCGTGAGATGAACTTTAAAGACACACGTGCGCACAGATCTACAGTGCGGTGTTTGCCATTGTGATGAGTGTGTGCACCTCAGCTGTGTGGGAGACACGCCTGCACGCCATTAACTTTAATATTTACACATAACTGCATAATTCTGTCCTGAAGAGAGCCTGCTGTACTGTCTGTCTGTCTGTCTGTCTGTGTCTGACTGTCTGTCTGACTGTCCATCTGACTGTCTGTCTGTGTGTGTCTGTCTGTCTGTCTGTCTGTCTGTGTCTGACTGTCTGTGTCTGACTGTCCGTCCGTCCGTCCGTCCGTCCGTCTGTCTGTCTGTCTGTCTGTATGACTAATTGTCTGTCTGTCTGTCTGTGTCTGACTGTCTGTCTGTCTGATTGTCTGTGTCTGACTGTCTGTCTGACTGTCCATCTGACTGTCTGTCTGTGTGTGTGTGTGTGTCTGTCTGTCTGTCTCTGTCTGACTGTCTGTCTGTCTGTCTGTCTGTCTGTCTGTGTCTGTCTGTCTGTCTGTCTGTCTGTGTCTGACTGCCTGTCTGACTGTCCGTCTGACTGTCTGTCTGTCTGTCTGTCTGTCTGTGTCTGACTGTCCGTCTGTCTGTCTGTGTCTGACTGTCTGTCTGACTGTCCATCTGACTGTCTGTCTGTGTCTGTCTGTCTGTCTGACTGTCTGTCTGTGTCTGACTGTCTGTCTGTGTCTGACTGTCTGTCTGTCTGACTGTCTGTCTCCACACTGAAGGAGAGGTGGCTAAAACAGTTTAAAAAGCTGAAGGACGGGGTGAGTGTCCAGGTCCCTGCTGTGTCCTCAGCGTCCCCACTGTCTTTGTCCAGCAGGTGTTTAGATCTGTAGACCACCTCCCTGCTTCTGACTCTGTAGTGGAGCTTCAGTCCCCACACCCTCCTCAGAGCTTCTGTTAGAACAGGAAGAGCCACCCTGAGAGGCGTTCAAGTGCAGGAACTCTGAGCACTGGTGTTTAGAAGTGGATGTGAAGTGTTTTTACTTTTAAGGATCCCCATCAAAGTATAGACGTCCAAAAAATGTCTCACCTATGAAAGATGTTCTTACAAGTCTCGTCATCTCCATGTTTAGATGTTTTCTTCAGGATCGACAGTAATTCAGTGATTTTTATCTACACATTCAGAGTTACAATGCAAACAGGAACTGCTAACAGCTGATTCAGCGTTACTTTTGGTGTTCTGGTGCTATTCCTTATTTTCCTAAATGTCAACAGTTCTAATGAAAAGACTTCAACGTGTTAGCAGCTCTCAGCGCTGTCTGACTTCCTGTCGGTGCCTCTCAGCCCATTGGCTCCTTCTGAAGATGTAAATCTCTAAAAACAGCAGCCATTTTATCTAGGTAAAGGTGAGCCGCCCGAGTGCATCGTTCAAGTTACAAAGTAATCTACCAGGAGTGAGCGTCTGTACGTCTTCAGCATTTTGACGGATGGCATCACGTTGCAGCTGAAGTTGTTCTTTAGACCAGGACCTTTACTGAGACCTTTGGTGCGCAGGTCCGCTCTGTACTGACTCCTCCGCTGTAGTCTAGCTGCTCAACCTTGATGCCTCGTTATCTGTATTCTGCTCGGTGCGCTTCACCTCTGCTCATTTTTGATTGGTTGATTTCATCCACAGCAAAACCTGCTGACAATGGAGCATATCATGACGGTGGAGGAGACGCAGATTAAAGACAAGAAATGTATCCTGCTGCGCATCAAAGGAGGGAAGCAGTTTGTGCTGCAGTGTGAGGTAGGACCGCCGCGCCACGTTGTTTTTATTCCTGAATCCTCTCAAAGAGACGATTCCTTCATTCTGTCCTCGTGTCCGCAGAGCGACCCGGAGTTCGTGCAGTGGAAGAAAGAGCTGACCGAAGCGTTAACAGAAGCCCAGAAGCTGCTGCGCCGCGCCCCCAAAGTCATCGGGAAGGGCCGGGCCGGAGTGGTGGAGCTCTCCAAACCTCCCCTCACACACCGCAATAGCAATGGCCTGTGAATATACACACACACACACATATACATACACAAACACACACACACACACACACACCTTGATACACACAAGCACACACACACACTGCATCCCATCTCCCCTCCTCATCGGCCGCAGGACTTGAAACCCTCCCACCTCTCGCCCACGATGCCTCGCAGTGTGTGTATGGACCACGGCCACCAGCTTCTTACCAACCACACAAACACACGCTCACACACACTCACACACACAACCACCAATAATAAGCGCGATATAGTTTTTTTTTTTTTTTTGTCTGCCATGGGACCTTGCCAGTTCACCGAGAGGAAGAGAGGCCGCCGAGGCGAGGAGAGGAACATTCGGGAGGACTCAGCATGTGAAGAACCTCTGCATGAATGTGACGAGGACGAACGCCGGTCCTCTCTTGTCCCCGTCTTTCTCTTTCTCTGCACCATGCCCCCTCCTGCACCCCCACCAGCTCGCTCTGTTTTGAATCAGGTGAATCTAAAGGGGCCCTCTCTTCTCGGATTTCTGTGAACCAGGACCCGCAGCAGCCTGGACTCCGCCAACCCCCCCCCGCCCCCCCCCCCCCCCCCCCCCCCCCCCCCCCCCCCGCAGAGCTGAAGATCTGATGGGCCTCAGCGTTCTGGCTTCAGCGGGGAACGTATTTCTGCCAGAGGACACCGAAAACGGCTGTTCGAGCGGCTCTTCTCATCCCTCCCTCTGCTACTGAAGTGCATAAAGTGCCAACATCAATATTTACTTGAGTCACCTGAGCGCCCAGGAGGACCCGCTTGGTGGCAGATTTCGCCCCTGGATACACAGAGGCGGAAGGTGTTCGTGGGTGGAGGTGGTGGTTGATCATTCCAATGCAGAAAACAGGAAGTACAAGGAACCACAGACTCTTTCAGATTGGCTCCTGTACAGCCAGTTACCATAGAGACTGAGATTCCATTGGCTGACAAACAGCAGCCGGTTGCTATGGGAACCATGAAGACTGGTATACCTGGGAATCAGTAACCAAGGACAACAGTGTAACTATTGTGTATGAAGGCTACACTTGCAGAAAAAGAGGGTGGGGGAGTGACTCTGAGTGTATATATGAAACCTTCTCTGTGCATCTCCAGTGTTTTAGTCCAACGTGTTTGCATTATCGGGGACTTCTCTGTTCGTGAATTTGTCCTGGCTTTCGGGGGGAGGGAGGAGGAAGAGGAGGCTCGTTTCCCTGCTGGGAGGCCGGGTGGGTGGTGGTGGTGGTGGGTGGGGTCAGGCAGGTGTCTTGACGGCTCTCGATCACTCGCTGCGCTGCATTACCTCAGTTGGACCATTTCAGTTTGAACGCGTGAAGGCGAGAACCTCCTCGAGGGCCAAATGTCGCGTCCGTGTTCGTACGTACGTTTGTGGAAGACAGACGCAGCAAGACGCAGCCTTCAGAAATATCGGTTTCATCGTCGCGCTCGCCCACAATCATCAGTTTACAGAGTCAGTCAGTCAGCTGTCAGTGTGGACAGACTGACGAGCCGAAGCTACACGGATCGTCTCTGATGTTTCAGGTGGTTTGTTCGCCGCCGCCTACATGTAGTTCAGTGCTGGTGGAGCTGGCCTGCGTTTCCCAGAATGCATCTGCAGCCTGCTGAGACCACACAGTTGTAGGTTGGGCCTCCAGGTTGTAAGACCAGGGCTGCAGCTGTTATTGATTAAGTACTTTATAGATTGATGATTTGGTCTGTAAAATAGTAAGATAAATGTTTCTGATGTCCAAGAGCTGGAGGAGTTGTGTTCACGCAACCCCAGAATAACATTCAACAAAAATAAACCCATAGATTTGTGTTTAGGGAGAGAACCAGCTGCGATGCACCACCTGCCTACACCTCCAGGTGGTGCTCCACAGAGCATGGAGGGTGGTGTGATATCAGGTGGCCCAGTTATCAGCAGAAGGAAGAAAAACTCATCGCCGTGCACCATCAGTGTTTCCTTCCTTCAGTTCTGATTTCATGTTTCTTTTCCCAAATGTGACACAGTTCAGATGAGGTGGAGCGTTTTCGAATCGAAGGGCGAAACGCTCACGATCGCAGTGTTAAAATCACGCAGCGGAGGAGCGGGAGGAGTCGGCCTGTCGACGGAGACGCTGGTTAATTTCAGGGTTTTTATTTTCATGCAGTACGGTGTCCTCGTCTGTGATGTCCATGCATTTCCAGAGCTGTGACGTGAGCTGCAGGAGGAGAAGAGTTGGTTCGGGGCGCGTTGTGATTTCTTTTTCTTTGTAGCCTTTACCAGTCAGGGGGAGATATTATCGTCTTATAGAGAAATTTTGTCACCTCTCAAGGTGTCTTTTATTTTTGTAAACCAAAATGGTTTTTATTGTTTTCATTGAACTTTATGTTGTTGCACCTTTTTAGCCCAATGTGTTACTTAATAGTTGTTAAATGTGCCAAATAACTGTTGCTGATTGAGTGGAACCAATGGGAAGCCTCCTTTTCTGAACTTTTGACCCTTCTCACCGCGCACACGGCAACGGCCAAAATAAAGAAAAAAAAAAAAAGAAAAAGAAACACGCACCACACACACACTCAAGTTCACACATACACACACACACACACACACACACACAAACTGTGCAGTGGAAGGTGTGGTTGAGTCTCTGAAGGGTACAAAACTGTGACCAAACGTTTTCCAGGTGTGTGTACGTGTGTGCGTGCATGTGTGTGTGTGGCTTCCCACCGCGTTGCCATGGGGACTCTTGACACACCATCAGCTCGACTCTCTGCTAAACTTTTCTTTCTGTGTGTGTGTGTGTGTGTGTGTGTGTGTGTGTGCTTCATTATTGCTTTGTATGTTCCTGCTGTGGACTTCTTTGGGGTTTTTTTGGTCATACACAGACTCTGCTCCGCACGCTCAACACAAGACGATTTAAAAAGGATGGCATACAGGAAAAAATTCAAAGTATATATAAATATATGTGTATATGAAATGACAAAATGCTCTAGGTTTATTTAAAAGATTTAATGTAGAAAACAACATGAAATTGTTCGGGGGAGGTCGGGGTTTTGATGTGAGTATAATTGTTTGTGGTGAAGACTTCAGCTCAAATCTTGCACATAAAGACTTTAGATATTGTACCTGCGAGTTCCAGATGATTATTTTTGTTTGAATACAGGACTCTTTGCTCTTTCATATTTATTGCGTGCGAGGGGAGCTTCTCGCTCCGTCTCTCCTCCACGTGGACGAGCCCTCAGCTGGGAGCTCGCTGTAGAAACTCCTCCGGTTTACACCCATCAGAAACTCTTTTTTTGTTTTCATACGCCACAGACAAACACAGATACTACTGGCTTTGGGTTATTATTGCCATTAAGGTTATGATAATACTGATATATAATTGATAATATTATTCAATGATTATTAAATTTATTTTATTTCGATGATTTTTTTTGGAGACAGGTAGAAAGTTGCGTGTTGGACTGCTTGTAAAAACAGTTCATGAATAAAAATCCTTTTTCCGTGTCGCCTCCTGTCACATCTGCTTTGCTTTTAAAGCTGAACTGTCTGAAGATTTTATTCACGTTGCTCCATTTCTGCTCCACCTCAGAGGGAAATGTTGATCTAATACAAAATATAATCAACAATTGAAATATGATGTATGAATACATCTTTATTGATCTACAGAGGAAATTCACAAGCAACACATCACTATATAAAGTAATAAACAAGTCAACTCCATGTTTAGCAGCAACAAAAGGCAAAGTAAATAATAATAATACAAAAATAGTTACTACTTTTACTGAAGTAAAGACCTGAGAACTTCTTCCACTGCTGGATTTGACACATCAGCTCATTAACGAATATTTCTGACCCCCCCAGTCTGGATGTGAACGTGCTGGCTGGAGATGCTAACTGCAGATGCTAACGTGAAACCCAGCAGGATTTCTGTGGGCAGACCCCTCGCTGCTAAACTCTCCATGTATTTTAGCTTTGTCATGGCTGAAATGGGCTTTGACATGTAAAGAGTTGATGTACCGCAGCTCTGCACTGTGTTCTCGTAACGCCTCGAGGGCTTTTACTTCGAATCGTGACATAAAATCAACATGTGAGCAGATGAATCTGGACGAGCCGGCAGGTGGTTTCATTCTTTCCAGGAATATTTTCAGATGCTGTTTTTATCATGTTGCTTCAAACTGAGAGGGAAGTTAATGGATGCTCGCTAACAAGCTAACATCCAGATGTACAAAACCGCCATCCGGAGCTTCAGCTTCTCCTCACGCAGCAGAGAAATGAGTGTTCGTTATCACAAGCAGCATGAATTAAAGTTTAAACCCAGATCATAAACCTGCAAAACACATGTTCCCATCAGCCTCAGCTGTACAATGGAGGTGAACATGGTAAACACGCCTGGGGAACATTAGCGTGTTAGCATGCTGCTGTTAGCATCTAGCACACTTTAACACTGAAGTGAAGCAGGAGGGAGCTCATAGGACCACGGGGGGGAAAGTAGACCTGAAGTTAAATGAACAATGCATCTGGAAACAAACACAGAAGCTCAGGACGATTTATTCTGTCAGCAAAATAACCTACAAACTGGACTCTGAGAGGTGAGCATGAAGGACGCAGACTCGTCTCAGCATCAGGTGAGTGATGTAATGGATCCATTAAACAGTGAAATCCACTGAAAGGCGTCCTCTGAAGCTTCTGACGAATCAATCAGCTGAAACCAAACGTGGTCTGTACTGGTCTGCCAGGCCCAGACTAAAAGGACTGACTCAGCAGAGTCAATCATACGTTCCTCAGCTCTGTAGAGCACACGATGGGAACCTGAAACAGATGTTCAGGTTCGAGTGAAGATGCTAATGTAGCTGAAGTCTGGTTCCAATAAAGGAGATGGATAATATTTATGAAATATTTGAACTAGAAACTGGTCAAATTTGACCTGAACACAACATGAGGGTTAATGTGTGTCAACAGACTGTTTAACTAAAGACCCTGAGATCACAAGAACCTCCAAACACAGAACCCTGAGAACACAGGACACTGAGATTTGCTCCTGACCCAACAGATCAGATTGAAGTTAGATAAACACTGTTTCAAATCAACATACGTCACCATTTTATATTAACAGGAAATGATGTAATATGTTTGATGTCAGACTTCAGTCAAACTCTGACTTGGGAACCTCATGGCTGCTAAACTTTAACTTTCTAAGATCTTCCTGCAGCTGTTTTCCCACCAGCCACAATTCATCTGAACCTTAGATGTAACCTTTCCTGTGTGCGTTGCATCATGGGAGAATAATTTCCATCAACAGCACATTTAAAAATGTTTTTAGTCTGAGGTGAACACACTTAAAGCCTGCTCAGAGGCACTACGTATGTAGAATGGATTTGGGATGCAGTGCATTTTAGATAGCATGTTAGCATGCTAACATTTTGCAATTAGCAGTGAAGACAAAGTACAGCTGAGCCTGATGGGAGCGTCCTTTAGCTTTGCAGGAATTTGGTCATTAAACCAAAGTATTGACACATTAAAGGGACTCTGCAGGAACATTATAGACTCACACAATCATCACATATGACCCACTGGAGGTGTTTTACCTGCAGAGACTGTCTCTGTTATCTTCATTTCCTTTGCTGTGGTCATGATGTTTCTGGGCTGCAGCCGGTGTGCAGCTCCCAGCCAATGACAGCGCACAAGTGAGGTCAGGACTTTACTGACTGTAGCTGTGAGACCTGGAGCGCTGGTGGCGCGCTATGGAGGAGCGGCCATGTTTGAATGTTGTGTTCACAAACAGTAGCAATATTTTGAGCTGACGATCATCAAAGTTATTAGAATTCAAGTTTAGGAAAACAAACTTCAAACTGAACTTCATGACAATCAATCTAACATTGTAATCCATGTAATGATATTCAATGGAGCAGCTGCCAGGATTCAGGCAGCATCACCGTCTCTGCAGGTCATTCGTATGTAAACACGTTTCAAGCTGCCAGTTCTGCTGATTCCTCCTCTTCCTCACAGACACCAGGAGGCTCCTCCTCCTCACCTCAGCTGCGGCTGTCAATCAAAGCGGACAGCTGATGCTGTGCAGATCTGCACATGTGCGCTCGTGTCCCCCGTCCAACAGCCGGTGTCCATTAACCCCCCCCCCCCCATTCAAACAGCTTCAGACAAGCAGCCAAACATGCAGCTAAAATGTTAAAACCAGCAGATTCGTTGTGGACTGTGGTTCTTTTCATGTCTCGTTAACCCTCTTGCGTCTCCTCCTCTGTGATTTGGTGTCCAGCAGTTGTCCAAACAGGGTCGTGTCCCCTTCCCCCCCTCTGCTGCAGATATTTATAGCTGCCAGTCCACCGTGTTGCTTATCACTGTGTGTGGCTCTATTTCTGACTGCACACCCGGCTCGGTCTGTCCTGCTCACTGTGTGTCTGTGCTGCTGTTTGTGAGACAGCAGGACTCTCGTTCGGCCTCTCAGGATCTGCCGTCAACCATCTGGATCTTTTAGGCGCTTTTCTCAGCCGTACAGGTACGCCGCTGTGTGTCGTGTGTGTCGGTTACCGTCCAGCGTCCACAGACATAAAGACATTCTGCGGGTTTTATTTATAGATGATGTGGCTGAGAGACAGGCCTGACAGGGCCTGTGTGCCACAGTAGGCTGGCTGTGATTTGACATTGGCTTCAGACGCTGTCTTCTTCACTGGAATGTTGTTTTTTTATGCTGTTTCTGCCTCTGGTGGCTCATTGGGAGGAGATTTCTCCTCGTGGGTCATAAACATGTCCACTCATGTGTGGGATCTCCAGTTTAAACCTGGTCTTTCGCGAGCTGAAGGAAAGCTCTTCAGGTTGAAACTGTAAATTTAAATGTGGTGGATTTGAGGTGAAAGCTTGATTTGCTACTGTTTTTCATTGTGAGAAGAAGTGTCGTCCTGATTGGCAGAGTGCCTCGTCCTGTTGAAGCTGTCGAGTTGTTTACAGGGACCGGTCACCCAATGAGAGGCCAGGCTTTCAGACTGAGTGATCCAGCCTGAATGCGGTTCACAGTGACATACATGAGCTCACCTCCTGTGATGAGATGAGAAAGCGGAAAATACTGCACAGAAATGAAACGAGCAGGAACCAGTGGCTGAAAGTTCTGGCTGGAAACTCTGCGATCTGCTATAAAAACAAACTCTCATGAGAGACATAAAATATATATTAAATGATGAGAAGAACTGAATTAAAAGCCGGTGTTAAAGTAAGTAAAATGAGTCTTTAATAGTGATTTAAACGAGGGCACTGAGCAGCTGGCGTTATTCCCAGCAGAAGTCAATTTAAAGTCAATTCTGAGGGCTGCTGGTAACCAGAGCAAGGAGGCCGGAGCAGGAGGAAAATGGTCAGATTCTACAGGTCTTGTGAGATTTTGTGTTCGGAAATGAAAGAAATGATCTCAGCTGCCTCTTTGTTACGTTACAAGAAATCTGTCAGAAATAAAAATCAGATTTCAGACCAGCTAGATTTCCAGCCTCTTGTGCACTTTGCAGGCAGTTATGATCAAGTTCGGCCTTGATGCAACACTGAGGACTGGTTCCGGACATGTCTAAGTGCAGTGGAGGTCATCGCTTCGGTTTTACGTGCATTAAATGGCGAGAAAGTTGCGAGACATCCGTGAATTTCTGTCTGTCAGGCAGGACGTCAGTGACGTGACAGAGGAGGCGATTTTGTGGACAGATGTATTTGTGTATCGTCTGCATAACGACGGGAAGAACTCAACGCAGAGGTAACGCGTGAATTTAAAACAATAAGGGGCCCAGAATGGACCCCTGAGGAACACCACAGGCAACCACTACAAGGCCAGGTGAGGCCTGTCGGTTTATTAATAAGCAGTGATGTGCACTGAGTCAGAGGCTGCAGAGAGATGTGACAGTAAAGCGGTTTAATAAGCAGCATCAGGTTCAAACGTCGGAGTGGAAGCTTCCAGAAAGCTTCTGAGCCGAGTAAACAGATGATGCCCCAATAAGAAAAGCTAACATGAACGTTTGAGAGATTCATTCAGAGATTAAATATGAGTTTAAAGATGAAAATGGCTGAATAGACTTTATGTTGATATCATGCGAGCTGGTTACTCTCCGTCAGTGTGTGTGTGTGTGTGTGTGCGCGTGTGAGTGTGTGTGAGATCTGATGAAGGTCCAGTATCTCGTTATGAAGGCGAGTGAAAAGCCGACAAACAAACAAAGGCTGTGTTGATGATGTCTGACAGAAAGATGAAGAGTCAGTTTCTTAAAGAATAGAGACGCCTCAAGTGGCAGTGGTGTGTGTGTGTGTTTGTGTGTGTGTGTGTGTGTGTGTGTGTGTGATCTGACACTCTTCATTGTTTTCTCGGCTGCTGACGACACAGCGAAGCTTCACTTTCTTCACTTCTTCTTCACTTCTAACCTTCTCTCTCCTTCGTCAGGTTGTCCGTCTTCCTCTGCGCACACACACACACACACACCGCCGCTCTGACATCACCTCTGGCTGACATCCGTGTAACCCCCACCCCCCACACACCCCTGAACCCCGACCCCTCCCCCCCGTGAAACCATGGCACTGTCTTCACGCCTGAAACTGTGGGAGAAGAAGGGAGGTGCAGTTTTCTGCTTGCTGCACTAATCAAACATCTAACATGTAATCTGTGTGTGTGTGTGTGTGTGTGTGTGTGTGTGTGTGTGGCATTGATTACATGGTGAGTGGACCCTCTGTTCTAACCCTGACTCATCCTGACGCGTCACTGCGAAGCCTGCCCGCTGCTCTGATTGGTGTGTTAGTCATCTTGCATGTTTAGTGCACGAGCTCGAGCTTTTTAAAGCCACAGAGGCTGAAGCTGCCGGGAGCTGATGCTCATGTTGATAATCAATACTGTTTTTATTATGATCAATACGTCCTCGTCTCAGAAGAAACACTTACAATCCATGTATGACCTCTACTTATGCTGAACATGAAGGGGAAATATTACTGCATGACCTCACTTCAGTTTGTTGCCAATGCAATTATGTAAAAATACTCCAGTACAAGTTAAAATATCATCAAAATTTACTTTAAGTACATGAAAGTAGACGCTTTAAATATATTTTGAATAATTTAAGTAAAAGTACCCATTGTGCAGCAAATGTCCTGTTACTGGTACGTATATTATCAGATCTTGACAGTATTAAATTGTTAATACTGATTTTTACACTTTAGCATGTTGCGAACCCTAAATGTAAAATACTAAAGGTGGAGCTAGTTTGTTAGTGGGACATGATGCACAAATCTGTTTTCACTGTGAGGACTTTCCTCTAA
This sequence comes from Chelmon rostratus, assembly GCF_017976325.1. NCBI lineage: Eukaryota > Metazoa > Chordata > Actinopteri > Chaetodontiformes > Chaetodontidae > Chelmon > Chelmon rostratus. The sequence continues at coordinate 20,834,136 of NC_055676.1, read as the reverse complement.
TTTTTATAGATTTCTTACCGACATCTTTTAGCCCCAAAAAAAGACATTTAAATGGAATCAGCCAGCTGTTTCCCCCTGCTTCAGTCTTCATGCTAAGCTAGGCTAACCACACACAGATATCAGGCTACTATCCATCGTTTTTCTGCTTGCGGTCTTCAAGACAGTGAGTGTATCTCATCACTTAATCAATTATTTGATATGTCAGATTAAATATCTAGAATCAGGTTCACCTTGACGAGCCACAATAACATGAGTAATAATAATAAAGCACAGGATCATTTTCCATAATAAGTTAACTTTCAGTAACTTCATGCTTTGAGGTGATTCTGGTGTCTTTTTTCAGTAGAAGTTGGAATCCAGTAGTGTAACAGTTGACAAACTGCCTGTAATGTGCAGTAAGTGCTACAGTAACATGTATCTAAAGTTTGCTAATGTTAGCCACAGCTGAACAGAGCAGAGGTGTCCTTTAACTCTGAGGTCTGCTGCTCGGATCTGCTTTAATTCACACTTGTGTGGATCCTGGTCTCAATCTGGCCTTAGTACTGGACTTTCATGAACCGTGTGAGGAGGAAAATGATATCAGTGATGGATTACAGTTGGTTGATGCTGATTCCACATATAGAAACAAACATTAAAGCAGTTCAGTGTGCAGGCTGCTCATGTTAAGTCAGTTCATAGTGTTATATTCAAACATTACTCAGCAACTTCCTCTCAAAGTTTCTTCGTACTGAAGCTTTGTCATAGAACAGCTGTCCTCTGCTGACCTTTGTGATATTCCCTGTTGTGTCGGCAGGTGATAGCTGTTAGGTTAATGTCGGGCCTCCGGCCACCTCGCCGTCTGCCACTTCTCATTCCCTCATGAGGGTCGTCAGACCCACTGAGTCATGCTTCCTCTAAAGCTGGAAAATGGTTCTTAGCTGAGAAAAGTCGAGGAGAATTCAGTTGAAGATGACTCCGTCTGGAGGTGAGAGGTCTGACTCCTGCTTCCTGTGATGTCAGTCACTGACCTGAAGTGTTTCAGGGCAGACCAGCACTGACGGTCTGTTATCGCAAAAATCCATCCAAGAAAATGTGACGTGCTCCTCTGCACACATTAAAGGGCCCATTCAGAAAGTGTAGGAACAGCTTCTTTGTCCTACCACACTCACACAGGGTGCAGGAAGGTGGAGTTTCTGGTCACGTCCTGAACTTAAGTCTAAACTCTGCTTTTAGCTCTGGCTTTGGTCTCCACCAGCTCCTGAGAGAAATAGTGCAGGTGAGTGAAATTGCGTCTGTGGAGCTCAGAGCTTTGAAAAACATCCTCTGAATGTTTCCACTGGGACTTTCTTCAGTTCCTCTGAACACTTTCCTTTTCAGATTAATGGAGAAGCTGAAAAGCAGGTTGCTGTTGAAACTCGTCTTCAAATGATAAGAAACTCTCTGTGAGATGAAACATTCAGGACTAAATATCAATATCAGCGTAAAAAAAACCCCAAAACCATGTTCGGGTATTATTTATGAAAGAGTTAAACGCCCAGCTAACCTGCTTGTTGGGACTGCGTCTGAGGTAAACATTGCTGCATGCTGATTGGTGCACGGATGTGTTGTTGACTGTCAATTTAGAGCCTTTAAATAAAAAAGAGTTGAGTCGAGGCAGAAAGTCAAATATCTCCAAACCTGCAGAAAAAAAATCTTAAACTGCATCATGAAGACAAACAGAAACCAGTTTATGCACAGTGCGTCAGAGATGGTTACTGCTCGAATGCTACGACCACGGCCCTGCTGAAGGGAACAGATGGAGTCTGTTGGATGTGATTTGGGTGAAACTTTAATGTGAAGTGAATGTTTGCATGTGGAGGAAGTGAACCTGCATGTGCAGCGTGTTATTGTCGTATATCCAGATCACACAGTGACTTGCTGTTTGTGTCTGTCTCCACCTGCTTCATCAATCCGTGGAACCACAGATAAAGGAGGAGAAGACGCCGGTGGCCACGGCCGTCCCTCCTCCACCTCTGTCGGCTCTGCCGGGCGGCTTCCTCAAACAGCTGGTCAGAGAAACAGAGAAGGAGACGAAACAGAAGGAGCCGGAGGTGAAAGACGAGAGAGCGGTGAGTGGTATCGCAGAAGAAGAAGAAGAGGTGCATTACCCCAACTCTTCCTCAAACTTCCTTTTTCCTCCTGCAGCCGAGCAAACTGAGCAACAACCTGGTGCAGCAGTTCCTCCTCCCGGACCAGACTCCTCCGATCCTCGAGGCCGAGATGTCCCTCCGGCCTCAGCAGCCGATCAGCAACGACAAGCTCATCGTCCCTCCTGAGCCCAGGAACAAACAGGAAGCCAGACAGAAAGTGACCCCAGAGCCGCCAAAGCCGCAACAGGACGTGATGTCAGAGAGGAGCAGGAAGACGCCACAGGCCGAGCACGAGCAGGAGAGGATGGAGGAGGTGAAGCAGGTGGAGAAGAAAGAGGAGCGGCAGGAGCCGGAGGGGAGGCAGGCGGACACAACGATCACCGAGCGCGACAGGAGGGAGGTGTGTACGCATGAGTCTGAGCCGTGCTTCTGATTCACGTTCACAGACTTTAACCTGTTAACGAACTCATTCAGAAACAAGTGAATTCAATTTCATTCATGAAGTTTGTTTTCTCATGAATTCATTTGGACATCATGGAAAATATTTTACATGCTTGTTTGCTTCTCAGGTGAGAAGATCGATTCCACTCTCAGGAAATCTGAAGCTGCAGCCAGCTGCCAGATAGCTTAGCTTAGCGCAAAGACTAGAAACAGATGGAAACAGCTAGCCTGGCTCTGACCAGCGCTAACACAGAGACACCTACCAGCACAGGAACTGCACAGTCTATCTCATTCTCCAAAAACAAAAGCATAAAAGTGACAATTCGTTTTATGTTAGTGACTTCCTGTCTGTGGCTCTCAGCTCCAAGCTCATTGGTTATGTGTGTGTATATATATATATATATATATATATATATATATATACTCTATGTATATATGTATATGTATGTATGGCAGCACTTCAGAGCATTTCACAGCTCCTCTGTCTTTCTCTCTCAGGTGAGGGATGTGTGGTATGAAGCTGGAACTGTGTGGTATGTTCACAAGGATGGTTTCACCCTTGGTGAGTCATTAAAAGAACCCTAAACACGCACACACACACAGTTATTTAGAGTAAATGGGCCTCATTCCATTGGGTTTATCTGATCACAGGTGAGTTAATCAATAGTTCCTCTTCTGCAGCTTGGATCCACATGTTAACTCCCTCAGTTAAATCATCAGTTCAAAAGATGCAACAGAAAAGTCCGCGGACACAAAGAGTGAATTATGTCAAGAAGCAGCCAATCACAGAGCTTTAAATTCTGTGACCTGCTGTGGTAACGACAGGCTTAAATCGTCTTAAATCAGTTTACTTTCAGATCCTGGATCAGTTTTGCATTCACTCAGTAATTGAACAACAAACTGTTTTGTATTCGCTCTCATTTGCGTCCCTGACTGACTTCTTCTCTGCAGCAGCAGCAGCTGAGGCTCATGGGTATTGTAGTATTTAAAAAGAAACACATAATCTGCTACTCTGGCCGTGAAAAGACGTGTTGATTCACACGAGTGTGAACATGGAAGTCTTCTCTCTCGTTTAGGCCGTAATGTGTGTGGATTAGACGAGTCCTCTGCTAATCCACACACAATCTCCACTAATCTCTGAGCCTGTTAAACTACCAACATATCATGTTACATATTAGTTACAGCAGAGCCGCTCCTGATGATGCTGCTTGAGTCCGCTCAATATCCATCTGTTCTTTTCATCCATCCATCCATCCACCCATCCATCCATCCACTGCACTGCTCTAATCCCATCAAACCTTCGTATGGATCCTCGACCCCTGACCCTGCTGTTTTGCACTCAGGGATCAAAGAATTGTGCAGGAAAATCTCAGAGATACAGCAGAGATGGAGAGTAACTAAGTACATTTACTCAAGCACTTTTGCACTCCACTACATTTCAGAGGGAAAAATTCGACTTTTTTCCTGCTTTATTCGACAGCTGTAGTTAACTTTAAGATTAAGATTTTACATTAATTTACATTAACGTGTTCATCACTTGAATGTTACACCTGGTAATGATTTGGCTACATATTACATACTTTATATACTGCTGGGCAGCTTGTGAGTCAGAGCAGGAAATGGAAATCCTCAAGTAAAGAAAAAAAAAATTGCAAAATTGTACCTATGTGCAGTACTTGAGTAAATATACATTTTTACTTTCCACCACTGCAGCCTGACCCTTTCTGACCAGCTGACTAAACTCTATGACTGAATATAAACTTTTGATACTTTCAGTACATTTTATAGCCAAGACTTGAGTACTTTTACTCTAAGTAGGATAATGAATGCATTGTTGTGTTGGTACTTTTGCTTCTGTAAAGGATCAGAGTACTTCTTCCAGTATGACTTGGCTGTTGGTGACTCAGGGTTGATAACAGGTGTTCTGTAGTGGGCAGGTTTACCTGTAAGTCCGTCAGTGAGGAAGTTTGATTGGCGCTCTCTGATTGGTTTGTGTGAACTCGTTCCAGCCACTCAGCTGAAGCCAGATGAAGGTACACCTGAACTTCCAGAAGGCCGAGTGAGGGTCCGCCTGCAGAGAGACGGCTCGCATCATGATGTTACAGAGTATGAGATTGAGAAGGTAGCTCAGTCCTTTTCCATCCAGCGTCCCTCTGTGTGTTAACACTTCAGTGGACTGACAGCGTCTCCATCGTCCTCCTCCACAGTGTAACCCGTCAGAGCTGGACCTGTGTGAGGATCTGAGCGACCTGCAGAGCGTGAACGAATGTGGCGTCCTGCACACTCTGAGCTGTCGAGCTAAAGCCAACATGCCGCTCACACACGCAGGACCCAACCTGGTCAACTTCTGGCCTCCGTTACAGGCTCACAGCAAGGTGAAGTCCAACGCATGGCGGATGATCACTCACACCGACAGTTAAACAATTAATGACTTAATTTGACAAAAGAACTGTTTCCATTCATCCTGTCTCCTTCTTCTCTGTCAGATGCCGAAGTCTCGGCGAGGGGAGTCAGCGTGGGACGCTCCTCCTGCTCTGGCTGCTCTGGTCAAACGGGTCTACGTGTCCATGGTCGGCACCAGGAGAGACCACAGTGTGTGCGCGGTGGGACGCAGCGGGACCGGCAAGACCACGGCGTGCCAGGCCTTCACGCACGCCCTCCTCAAACAAGCCGGAACCACCGGAGAGAAGATCAGCGGTGAGTACAGCAGCTGCTCGCACTCACGCCCACACCGTGCACTCTGTTAATTCGTCTGTTCTGTCACCAGTGGAGCGCCTGCAAGCCATGTTCACCGTCATGAAGTCATTCGGCTGCGTCAGCTCTCAGCACAGTGACGCCTCATCTCGATTTGCCATGGTCTTCACACTGGACTTCAACCATGCCGGACAGGCAGCTGCTGGACACCTGCAGGCACGCACACACACACACACACACACACACACACATTTTCAAACACGTGGATGCAGAGTTACTCACGTCTCCTTCTGCTCCCTCCTCCACCTTCTCCCGCTGCTCCATCAGACGATGATGTTGGACAAATGGCGAGTCTGTCAGACGACTCAAGGAGAGAGTAACTTCCTGGTCTTCTCACAGATGCTGGCAGGACTCAGCACAGAGATGAGGTAATCCCCAGAAGTGGAAGTAACTAAGTACATTTACTCACAAACTGGACTAAAATTTTGAGGTACAACGTTTTCATTTAAGATGATTGTTTTTAATCCAAAGAGGTTAAATATTTAAGATTTCAACAGCAAAATAAAAAATAGAGTAAAATTTAAAACATTAAAATAGATTTGTGTATCAGGACTTTTTTCTTTTTCTCTTATCTGGTGGCCCTTTAGAGGACTGTATATGACGTAGTTGAAAGCAGCTCT